>NC_042968.1:24460512-24825512 GCF_901001165.1 Salmo trutta
CACATCAATATACACATCAAGAAAAGAAACACTTACCACAGCATGGTATCACACTTGTTTTGTTTAATAGGGGAATTGTGATGCTTTTAATAACAAATGTTTAAGTGCTGTTTTTATAAGGTGTAACATTAGCCCAAAGTCATGTAGAAACAATCTTTGAATACGATCGCTGTAAGTGCACTTAAAACCTCAAACACTGTAATTATTGCATGAAAGTGTCATTATGTATATTTTAACATTTTGGTCATAATTGAAAGAAGTGGATGATACGTGTTTTTAGTTGTAATATAATATATCTCATGCTGAGGAAACAGTTGTAAGCCATCATAACGTGTCGGGAGTAATGCAGAGCCTGTCAGTATATTTCAGTTAGCAAGACTTCAGTTTGATAGGAAAGTACCACCATACGGATTCTACCTAGCTGATTATTTACAACATCATGTGTCTTATCTATTTTGCTGCTCTTGCAATTACAAACTCAAGTCCCCTTGGGTCATCATTGAAATGTCACAATAACCACTATTCTGTTTCTAATAGTCAGGGGGTATATTACTAGGGGTAAGATTATTATTATCATCATAAAGCGTTGGACTATACAGCATTAATGTCAATGTCAATTGCTGTATTATCATTATGTTTACACTTGTTTGTCAGTTTGAATTATTTCAATGTTTGAGGATGCCTGACATTATCTATATTCACTGTTCTCTAGGGATTAGTTAAAATGTTAGCATCATATACGTATTTTGTCTGAAAATGCTATAATCAGATGCAGAGGTTTTTATATCACATTATATTGTTTATTTTTTATGTGATCAAAGTCATCTGTGTCTTTCTGTCAAAGTATGTTCCCTGAACCACCAACTATTCAGTCCCTGACATTCAGTATAAAGATACAAGTATGTTCCCTGAACCACCAACTATTCAGTCCCTGACATTCAGTATAAGGGTAAAAGTATGTTCCCTGAACCACCAACTATTCAGTCCCTGACATTCAGTATAAGGGTAAAAGTATGTTCCCTGAACCACCAACTATTCAGTCCCTGACATTCAGTATAAAGGTAAAAGTATGTTCCCTGAACCACCAACTATTCAGTCCCTGACATTCAGTATAAAGGTAAAAGTATGTTCCCTGAACCACCAACTATTCAGTCCCTGACATTCAGTATAAAGGTAAAAGTATGTTCCCTGAACCACCAACTATTCAGTCCCTGACATTCAGTATAAGGGTAAATGTATGAAATAAACTGGCTGCATGGTGGAAATGTTGACAAATTTGCTGATTTATTAAAACGTGAACCCCTTATTTGGTCGACGAGCGGTACACCCCAGCACGCACACGAGCTGTGGTCTAAATCCCTGTGGTCTACAGAATATAGACATAGGGTTCCCGCTATAATGCAACAGGGGGGAATTCATCCGTTTTAATGAGGTACACTTTATGAAAATACGGCGAACGAGATAAGAAAAAACATCAGAAAAAAAATCTGTTTTAGTAAAGGGGCTGCATGTGATTCATAATATTGGATTTTAGAAGAGGGGAGAGAGATGACCCCCGCCCTCAACCCCCCCCCCTTCCAGACAAAAGAGGGCAATAAGAAGGCAAGCTCAACTCCGCAAATATCTTGCAATATCGCAATCTGATGGTACAATGTCTTAACAGCTTATGTATTATAAAGTCTGATTCTATAGTATTTGCAGCCGTCTAAATAATAGTTTGTGACTGATCTGGAAGGAAGTCAGCCCAGTGTAATAGCCCAACACATTGTCCTCATGACACAAGGGGGGAGGGACAGTTGTCATAGTCAATGACCTTGACATGCACCCATTGCACCCACTGTGTTTTGCTCAATTCAAACGCTTCATTCCAGTCACCGGAAGAGTCATCTATTTGTGAATGTGGAAGTTAAAAGACAACACAAGGATATGGATGAGACACCATGCGGGCTACATCCTTAGTGCAGTGACTGTGTCAGCCATGTTGACTGTAGCCCTTGGCTAGGCTGGTGGTGGAGGCCTTTTATGGCTGTTAATACAGCGTGGAGAGACGCTAATAATTGACAGCATTGTTCAGTGATGCTAGCGGATGTAAAGTGGACAGAGGAACAGGAAGAGGAGTGGATCGTACGCAGATCTGATTTAATTTAACATAAAATAACTGTTCCAAAGCAGTCTATTTGAGCATGATATAACATGCCTACCACATCCCTGCTCTCTCTAATGTGGGACTGCACTGTATGTTCCAGATAGTTCCATTTGGGCTTGCTGAAGCCAAAGCAAGGAGGACACAGCTCAGCTGTGTTTGATGAACACAATCTCCCTCCAGAGGGTCTGTTTTGGGTTGAGGCTCCACTCTGCTCTGCTCCCTCTATCTAGTCCACTGTTTTTGCATCACAGGTATCTAAACTGGCTCATGCTCTGCAGAGGTGAAAACAGTCCTGCCCAGACAGGCAGGAAGTTAACACAAGTAATTACTCCTGAACACATTTGACATTCATTACATTGCCCAGATGAACGAATCACAGTGTTTAAAAAAAAAAATGATTTCACCTTTATTTAACCAGGTAGGCAAGTTGAGAACAAGTTCTCATTTACAATTGCGACCTGGCCAAGATAAAGCAAACAGTTTGACACATACAACAACACAGAGTTACACATGGAGTAAAACAAACATACAGTCAATAATATTGTATAAAAATAAGTCTATATACAAAGTGAGCAAATGAGGTGAGATAAGGGAGGTAAAGGCAAAAAAGGCCATGGTGGCGAAGTAAATACAATATAGCAAGTAAAACACTTGAATGGTAGATTTGCAGTGGAAGAAAGTGCAAAGTAGAAATAGAAATATTGGTGTGCAAAGGAGCAAAATAAATAAATAAATAAATACAGTAGGGGAAGAGGTAGTTGTTTGGGCTAAATTATAGATGGGCTATGTACAGGTACAGTAATCTGTGAGCTGCTCTGACAGCTGGTGCTTAAAGCTAGTAAGGGAGATAAGTGTTTCCAGTTTTAGAGATTTTTGTAGTTCGTTCCAGTCATTGGCAGCAGAGAACTGGAAGGAGAGGCGGCCGAAGGAGGAATTGGCTTTGGGGGTGACCAGAGAGATAAACCTGCTGGAGCGCGTGCTACATGTGGGTGCTGCAACGGTGACCAGTGAGTTGAGATAAGGGGGGACTTTACCTAGCAGGGTCTTGTAGATGACCTGAAGCCAGTGGGATTGGCGACGAGTATGAAGCAAGGGCCAGCCAACGAGAGCGTACAGGTCGTAGTGGTGGGTAGTATATGGGGCTTTGGTGACAAAACGGATGGCACTGTGATCGACTGCATCCAATTTATTGAGTAGGGTATTGGAGGCTATTTTGTAAATAACATCGCCGAGGTCGAGGATCGATAGGATGGTCAGTTTTACAAGGGTATGTTTGGCAGCATGAGTGAAAGATGCTTTGTTGCGAAATAGGAAGCCAATTCTAGATTTAACTTTGGATTGGAGATGTTTAATGTGAGTCTGGAAGGAGAATTTACAGTCTAACCAGACACCTAGGTATTTGTAGTTGTCCACATATTCTAAGTCAGAACCGTCCAGAGTAGTGATGCTGGACAGGCGGGCAGGTTCAGGCAGTGATAGGTTGAAGAGCATACATTTAGTTTTACTTGTATTTAAGAGCAGTTGGAGGCCAAGGAAGGAGAGTTGTATGGCATTGAAGCGACATCATTGATGTATACAGAGAAAAGAGTCGGCCCAAGAATTGAACCCTGTGGCACCCCCATAGAGACTGCCAGAGGCCCGGACAACATGCCCTCCGATTTGACACACTGAACTCTATCAGAGAAGTAGTTGGTGAACCAGGCAAGGCAATCATTAGAGAAACCAAGGCTGTTGAGTCTGCCGATGAGGATGTGGTGATTGACAGAGTCGAAAGCCTTGGCCAGGTCAATGAATACAGCAGCACAGTATTGTTTCTTATCGATGGCGGTTAAGATATCGTTTAGGACCTTGAGCGTGGCTGAGGTGCATCCATGACCAGCTCGGAAACCAGATTGCATAGCGGAGAAGGTGCGGCGGGATTCGAAATGGTCGGTAATCTGTTTGTTGACTTGGCTTTTGAAGACTTTAGAGAGGCAGGGTAGGATAGATATAGGTCTGTAGCAGTTTGGGTCAAGAGTGTCCCCCCCTTTGAAGAGGGGGATGACCGCAGCTGCTTTCAAATCTTTGGGAATCTCAGACGACATGAAAAAGAGGTTGAACAGGCTAGTAATAGGGGTTGCTGTCACAACGTCCACAGAAGGTGGCGCCTCTCCCCGGTCGGGCGGTGCTCGGCGGTCGTCGTCGCCGGCCTACTAGCTGCCACCGATCTATGTTTCAGTGTCTGTTAGTTATGTCTGTTTTAGGTTGCACCTGTTTCTTGTTTGTCATTAGTGGGGGGGTATTTAGTTTGTCTGTGTTTAGTTAGGATTCGTGCGGGATTGTTTTATGTTACGTGTGGTAGGGGTAGAATTTATGTACGTAGTTTATTTCTGCTACGTGTTGGATAGGCATTAGGGTTGCCGGGCTGCGCCCCGTCTGACTTTGAGAGTGGAGCTGTTCTCATCGTTTATCTTTTGTGCACCCTGCCTTGTATTTGGATTTTGCCCCTTGGCAGTATTAAATACGTTTTTGTTCAACGGACCTCAGTCTCCTGCGCCTGATTTATCCCTCCTGTTATTTATCTGCCCGTGACAGTTGCAACAATTTCGGCAGATCATTTTAGAAAGAAAGGGTCCAGATTGTCTAGCCCGGCTGATTTGTAGGGATCCAGATTTTGCAGCTCCTTCAGAACATCAGCTGACTGGATTTGGGAGAAGGAGAAATGGGGAAGGCTTGGGCAAGTTGCTGTGTGTGGTGCAGTGCTGTTGACCGGGGTAGGGGTAGCCAGTTGGAAAGCATGGCCAGCCGTAGAAAAATGCTTATTGAAATTCTCAATTATAGTGAATTTATCGGTGGTGACAGAGTTTCTTATCCTCAGTGCAGTGGGCAGCTGGGAGGAGGTGCTCTTATTCTACAAGGACTTTACAGTGTCCCAGAACTTTTTTGAGTTTGTGTTGCAGGAAGCAAATTTCTGCTTGAAAAAGCTAGCCTTGGCTTTTCTAACTGCATGTGTATATTGGTTTCTAACATCCCTGAAAAGTTGCATATCACGGGGGCTGTTTGATGCTAATGCAGAACGCCACAGGATATTTTTGTGTTGGTTAAGGGCAGTCGGGTCTGGAGAGAACCAAGGGCTATATCTGTTCCTGGTTCTAAATTTCTTGAATGGGGCATGCTTATTTAAGATGGTGAGGAAGGCATTTAAAAAAAAACCAGGCATCCTCTACTGAAGGGATGAGGTCAATATCCTTCCAGGATACCCGGGCCAGGTCGATTAGAAAGGCCTGCTCGCTGAAGTGTTTTAGGGAGCGTTTGACAGTGATGAGTGGAGGTCGTTTGACCACTGACCCATTACGGATGCAGGCAATGAGGCAATGATCGCTGAGATCTTGGTTGAAAACAGCAGAGGTGTATTTAGAGGGCAAGTTGGTTAGGATGATATCTATGAGGGTGCCCGTGTTTACAGCTTTGGGGTGGTACCTGGTAGGTTCATTGATAATTTGTGTGAGATTGAGGGCATCAAGCTTAGATTGTAGGATGGCTGGGGTGTTAAGTATGTCCCAGTTTAGGTCACCTAGCAGCACGAGCTCTGAAGATAGATGGGGGGCAATCAGTTCACATATGGTGTCCAGAGCACAGCTGGGGGCAGAGGGGGGTCTATAGCAGGCGGCAACGGTGAGAGACTTGTTTTTAGAGAGATGGATTTTTAAAAGAAGAAGTTCAAATTGTTTGGGTACAGACCTGGATAGTAGGACAGAACTCTGCAGGCTATCTCTGCAGTAGATTGCAACACCGCCCCCTTTGGCCATTCTATCTTGTCTGAAAATGTTGTAGTTAGGGATGGAGATTTCAGAGTTTTTGGTGGTATTCCTAAGCCAGGATTCAGACACGGCTAGGACATCCAGGTTGGCAGAGTGTGCTAAAGCAGTGAATAAAACAAACTTAGGGAGGAGGCTTCTAATGTTAACATGCATGAAACCAAGGCTATTACGGTTACAGAAGTCATCAAAAGAGAGCGCCTGGGGAATAGGAGTGGAGCTAGGCACTGCAGGGCCTGGGTTCACCTCTACATCGCCAGAGGAACAGAGGAGGAGTAGGATAAGGGTACGGCTAAAGGCTATGAGAATTGGTCGTCTAGGACGTCCGGAACAGAGAGTAAAAGGAGCAGGTTTCTGGGGGCGATAAAATAGCTTCAAGGTATAATGTACAGACAGCGTACCAGGGAGTTGAGTTTGGTCTGTATGCCTTGATGCATACATACACACAGTGTTCTATCTGACAGTGTACCAGGGAGTTGAGTCTGGTCTGTATGCCTTGATGCATACATACACACAGTGTTCTATCTGACAGTGTAAGCGGTTACTCTCAGGTCATGTGATTTGTTGTGTGCTGTTTATATATGGTGACCGTGTAATGTGTAGTGAGTGTGTCGTTTCAACCTGGACATTTGAAAATCTCATCATCATTCATGCTGTTTGTATTCTGTGTTCTTGCTGAACTGTTAAGTCTATTGATTGTAATGGGGAGTTTGGAATTACTAACTTACAGTAGAAATGCTCCTCAGATGTTGCGATTTTGTGTGTGTGTGTGTGTACGTGTGAGTGTGTATGTGTATATGTGTGTGTGTGTACGTGTGAGTGTGTGTGTGTGTGTGTGTGTGTGTGAGGAACTCAATTCAACCTTGCGCAATACCCTAGATGCAGTTGCACCCCTAAAAATTAAAAACATCTGTCATAAGAAACTAGCTCCCTGGTATACAGAAAATACACGAGCTCTGAAGCAAGCTTCCAGAAAATTGGAACGGAAATGGCGCCACACTAAACTGGAAGTCTTCCGACTAGCTTGGAAAGACAGTACCGTGCAGTATCGAAGAGCCCTCACTGCTGCACGATCATCCTATTTTTCCAACTTAATTGAGGAAAATAAGAACAATCCGAAATTTCTTTTTGACACTGTCGCAAAGCTAACTAAAAAGCAGCATTCGCAAATGGAGGATGGCTTTCACTTCAGCAGTAATAAATTTATGAACTTTTTTGAGGAAAAGATCATGATCATTAGAAAGCAAATTACGGACTCATCTTTAAATCTGGGTATTCCTCCAGGGCTTCATTGTCCAGAGTCTGCACAACTCTGCCAGGACCCTGGCTCAAGGGAGATACTAAAGTGTTTTAGTACTATATCTCTTGACACAATGATGAAAATAATCATGGCCTCCAAACCCTCAAGCTGCATACTGGACCCTATTCCAACTAAACTACTGAAAGAGCTGCTTCCTGTGCTTGGCCCTCCTATGTTGAACATAATAAACGGCTCTCTATCCACCGGATGTGTACCAAGCTCACTAAAAATGGCAGTAATAAAGCCTCTCTTGAAAAAGCCGAATCTTGACCCAGAAATTATAAAAAACTATCGGCCTATATCGAATCTTCCATTCCTCTCAAAAATTTTAGAAAAAGTTGTTGCGCAGCAACTCACTGCCTTCCTGAAGACAAACAATGTATACGAAACGCTTCAGTCTGGTTTTAGACCCCATCATAGCACTGAGACTGCACTTGTGAAGGTGGTAAATGACCTTTTAATGACGTCAGACCGAGGCTCTGCATCTGTCCTCGTGCTCCTAGATCTTAGTGCCGCTTTTGATACCATCGATCACCACATTCTTTTGGAGAGATTGGAAACCCAAATTGGTCTACATGGACAAGTTCTGGCCTGGTTTAGATCTTATCTGTCGGAAAGATATCAGTTTGTCTCTGTGAATGGTTCGTCCTCTGACAAATCAATTGTAAATTTCGGTGTTCCTCAAGGTTCCGTTCTAGGACCACTATTGTTTTCACTATATATTTTACCTCTTGGGGATGTCATTCGAAAACATAATGTTAAATTTCACTGCTATGCGGACGACACACAGCTGTACATTTCAATGAAACATGGTGAAGCCCCAAAATTGCCCTCGCTAGAAGCCTGTGTTTCAGACATAAGGAAGTGGATGGCTGCAAATTTTCTACTTTTAAACTCGGACAAAACAGAGATGCTTGTCCTAGGTCCCAAGAAACAAAGAGATCTTCTGTTGAATCTGACAATTAATCTGGATGGTTGTACAGTCGTCTCAAATAAAACTGTGAAGGACCTCGGCGTTACTCTGGACCCTGATCTCTCTTTTGAAGAACATATCAAGACTGCTTCAAGGACAGCTTTTTTCCATCTACGTAACATTGCAAAAATCAGAAACTTTCTGTCCAAAAATGACGCAGAAAAATTAATCCATGCTTTTGTTACTTCTAGGCTCGACTACTGCAATGCTCTACTTTCCGGCTACCCGGATAAAGCACTAAACAAACTTCAGTTAGTGCTAAATACGGCTGCTAGAATCCTGACTAGAACCAAAAAATTTGATCATATTACTCCAGTGCTAGCTTCCCTACACTGGCTTCCTGTTAAGGCAAGGGCTGATTTCAAGGTTTTACTGCTAACCTACAAAGCATTACATGGGCTTGCTCCTACCTATCTTTCCGATTTGGTCCTGCCGTACATACCTACACGTACGCTACGGTCACAAGACGCAGGCCTCCTAATTGTCCCTAGAATTTCTAAGCAAACGGCTGGAGGTAGGGCTTTCTCCTATAGAGCTCCATTTTTATGGAATGGTCTGCCTACCCATGTGAGAGACGCAGACTCACTCTCAACCTTTAAGTCTTTACTGAAGACTTATCTCTTCAGTAGGTCCTATGATTAAGTATAGTCTGGCCCAGGAGTGTGAAGGTGAACGGAAAGGCTGGAGCAACGAACCGCCCTTGCTGTCTCTGCCTGTCGGTTCCCCTCTTCCCACTGGGATTCTCTGCCTCTAACCCTTTTACAGGGGCTGAGTCACTGACTTACTGGTGTTCTTCCATGCCGTCCATGGGAGGGGTGCGTCACTTGAGTAGGTTGAGCCACTGACGTGGTCTTCCTGTCTGGGTTGGCGCCCCCCCCTTGGGTTGTGCCGTGGCAGACATCTTTGTGGGCTATACTCGGCCTTGTCTTCGGACGGTAAGTTGGTGGTTGTAGATATCCCTCTAGTGGTGTGGGGGCTGTGCTTTGGCAAAGTGGGTGGGGTTATATCCTGCCTGTTTGGCCCTGTCCGGGGGTATCATCGGATGGGGCCACAGTGTCTTCTGATCCCTCCTGTCTCAGCCTCCAGTATTTATGCTGCAGTAGTTTATGTGTCGGGGGGCTAGGGTCAGTCTGTTACATCTGGAGTATTCTCTTGTCTTATCCAGTGTCCTGTGTGAATGTAAATATGCTCTCTCTAATTCTCTCTTTCTTTCTTTCTTTCTTTCTTTCTCTCGGAGGACCTGAGCCCTAGGACTACCTGGCATGATGACTCCTTGCTGTCCCCAGTCCACCTGGCCATGCTGCTGCTCCAGTTTCAACTGTTCTGCCTGCGGCTACGGAACCCTGACCTGTTCACCGGACGTGCTTGTTGCACCCTCGACAATTACTATGATTATTATTATTTGACCATGCTGGTCATTTACGAACATTTTAACATCTTGACCATGTTCTGTTATAATATCCACCCGGCACAGCCAGAAGAGGACTGGCCACCCCTCATAGCCTGGTTCCTCTCTAGGTTTCTTCCTAGGTTTTTGGCCTTTCTCAGGAGTTTTTCCTAGGGAGTTTTTTCCCAGCCACCGTGCTTCTTTCACATGCATTGCTTGCTGTTTGGGGTTTTAGGCTGGGTTTCTGTACAGCACTTTGAGATTTCAGCTGATGTACGAAGGGCTATATAAATAAATTTGATTTGATTTGATTTGTGTACGTGTGAGTGTGTGTGTGTGTGTGTGTGTGTGTACGTGTGAGTGTGTATGTGTATGTGTGTGTGTGTGTGTGTGTGTGTGTGTGTGTGTGTGTGTGTGTGTGTGTGTGTGTGTGTGTGTGTGTGTGGTGAGAGTGAGAAGGTGTGTATTCAACAGACTGCTCTGCGTGTGACTAGTGTTTTGAATCATAGATACAGTGTGTTTGTGAGGCGTAGTGGGGGGGTCTTCCCCTCACCATAGTAACCATATGGTGTGCCCCACCATAGTCATCCTGTGGTGCTGATTGGATGACGCATGACCCACAGCATTCACTGACGCCTGTTTATTCCACCCTGCATGTTAAGTGGTGTCGTCAGTCTGAGGGTAGGCGGCTGGGGTATAACATAGAAACCCATTCCTACCCGTGACGCTAACCCAGGTCTGCTCAACTCTGTTACCCCTTCCCCTGTCCCTGTGTGGGGTGATGGACCTATAGCTCTGACCTGTCCCTACCCCTGTGTATTCAGACAGACACCCCCAAATATGTGAGTGTCTTCTGGGTGAGGATGAGCCCTCACCGTGCCTATTTGGAGCAGAGCACCAGATTTTTATGTGCTGCTGAAATTTGTTTCACATGAGTGGAGGGGCAGACTGCATCAGCAGATTCTCTGATCAAATTAAACAGAGAAGAAGGGGGAAAAGGGCCAGCGGTTGTACTGATCTTTAATGTAATAAACAGGACCAAGGGGGAGACAGAAAAATCATCAGTGTCCTCTTTCTCTGGTCTCTGCTCCTTGGCCAGGCTGGGTTTAACCGTTCTAGGGCAGTGTAGAACATTGTATGTTCCTCCGTAACATACTGATCAGCAGCATCAGTGGAGCATCTGCTGGTCTTCCCCTGATGGGACACCGCAGCGCCACACATCTGGTCCTGTTACTCTAACACTAGGGGTACAAGGTGGAACAGGTAATGTTCCTGGGTAGCAACACTGGTCCATAAGCATCACTGTTCATCTTGTCAGAAGACTGTACAAAATGCATACTACAACTATTAGAAATTAAGAACAATAATGTGAAAATGACTGAATATTATGTCAAATGTTGATTGAACTGAATGTGGTATTGTTTATGAAATCATTTTCACTGTCTGAAATGAAATTTTATTTAGAAGAGGGGGCACAGTCAGAGTGGGGATGTGAGTTTTCTGCTCGTATAGTTTGGGTTTGACTCTAGGTCAGTCCCAGGTTTTCATTTTCCACCCAGCCCCTGTCAGACATCTCCTTACATTAGGATCTGTTCCTGCAGAACTTGTAGGGGTCTGGAGCTGATGCCCACGGCCCCCCCAATCTGCAGATGAAAGTTTATTAGGATTTGCAAAAATGCATCCCATATGTGACTGGCTTGGCAGTCTGGTCTTGATCTTGGGATTCCTCCTTGAGTGATATGATCAGTTGGGTGAATTATCCCACTTCATCAAATTCAGAGCACACCCGGCATGCGCTGCACAGAGAGGAGGAGCGAATGAGGGGAGCGCTGTGCAGGCGGCACATTAAAGCCCCTCCATCCTCCACACACTAGCGGTTCGGGGGGGGGGGGGGAAGCCCCCCCTTGTGGCCCCCCTAAATGTGGAGTATGAAATAATTTTTACATAACTAATGCCTGCAATGCAGTGAAGAAAACGATATGACAACAATAACGTCTAATGTAACTGGCCCCTCTAACAGTACAACTGGCCCCAGCTTGGCCCCCCCAGTTGAAATGGTCTAGAACCGCCACTGCCTCCACGGCCCTGACAGAGGCCCAGATAACACTGTCTGCTGTGAGGTATTATCGGTCCAGCCGGGCCCAGATGCTCAGCAGTCAATATCAGAGTGGTCCACTTGTCCATGACCTGGATAGTGCACATGTATAGGATAAACCTCAAGAGGATGGTATTTGGCTCCCTCTAGCCATACTGTGTCATTGTGTTTGAACACACACAGGCCCACAGAGGATACGTCCCTCACCTTAATGCAGCCTACTGTCCTCAGATCCTGCATGTGAAGTGACACACACACAGACCCCAGGAATCATGTGGAATGTGGGGAGATGGAATATCGACTGCCATTAATCATAGTCAGAGTATTCAACAGTCACCCACTGGTATGTAAACAACTAATGCCTCACATGCTTGGCAGCCTCGTACGTGTGGTATTTGTCCCTACCCATAATTTAGTTCTCAAATGCAGCCATTCTGGTTGTATGGGCCAGGAGGCTGTTAGGGAAGTCCTTAGGGTGCTTTACAGTCTACAGCCGCAAGTATTCAGATAGGGCTCTTCATATGATAAAGGTAGATGAACATAAAGCCTCTGGAAACATGAAACTGCACTTGCCAAAGTTGCATACTGATACTGTAGTGTTTGTTGTTTCACACCTCAAAGTGGAATGATGCATGGGGAACAGCACACAAAGTGAGAAGGTATAATAGAATTGATGTGGAGAACGTGTGAACCAGTGGATGCTGCTGAGGGGAGGACGGCTCATAATAATGGCTGGAATGGAGTCAATTGAATGGTATCAAAAGCAGGGAAACCACGTTTGATACCAACCCATTGACTCCTTTCCAGCCATTATTATGAGCCATCCTCCCCTCAACAGCCTCCACTGGTGTGAACCTCTCCTTAGAGAATGAGAGAGAACCAAGCAGTGAATACCTTATCAACACCTCACAGGCATCGTAACAAACAACAACCACGTCTTACTGATAATGTTGTGCAAATAGGTTGCAGGCAGCAGTTAAGATGGCAATGTATTCTGAATAAATTACTCAATGTCCAGCAATTTGTTTCTCTTCTCCCGTGGAAAAAGCCAGATGTTGAATTGTTATGCCCTCTTTTTGGCATCGCTACATTGCTTTACTATGTGTTGCCGTTGTTTAAAAGTTTGGTAACGATTTACATGATCTGTTTCTGATGATCTGTTTCATGATCTGATCTGTTTATAGCTGCATAGAGTATTATTATATGGCTGTTCAGTCTTGTCCAATCCTTCTATTTTAGAGACAGAGAGCCAGTCCTAGTGCATTCTGGGAAGGCCGTTATAAACACGGTAGGGCATTGGGAGGACAGTGCTTGCCAAAAAAACAGAGAAGCACTGCTCTGAATTTTCTGAAGCTGCTATTCACTTTCAAGGACATCTAATGGGACACCAAATGCCTTCAATTTGAAAATAGTACACATGGCTCTTTGAGCCCTCCCAACTTGATATGGAGATTTTCAGCACTGTTGTCTCCAAACCAAGCTACCTCTGTCCCTTCACTAACCCTGCTCTTATTACCACTGTTTCAGTATCGCACCCTAAAGGAAAATCAGTTATATATGGAAACTGCTGCCTGATGCTTATTAAGCTCAACACTACCCACACCATACAATATATCTACATCAATGAAATAATAGAAATTGCATGGATATATGATTATGCTAGTGTTGTGGAGTAGTTCATCTTTGCACATTGTATTCCCACGAGCGTTATTGTGTTATTAGTGATGTGTATCAATTCAGCAGGTCTAGTTAGGTCCATTTAAACGTCTTAAGTGACATTACAGCAATGTTTTGATAAAGAGGATCACAACCCTCTGATTCTTTCACTTGTTTATAAACTTGTTAGAAAAGAAAACCCCAATTCCTACCTAAAGGTATGAAAACAAATGCACAATACTAAATTGAACTTAAGTTTGTTTAAATTAGCTGGGAAATCAAGTGAATATGACTTAAACAGGAGTACCTTAAAGTGGTTGGCAGTTTCAAAGCTAAGCACACAAAGATAGAATTAGTAAATAGGTTTAGGCCAAATCAGGATCTTCGAATATTTGAATGAAGTCCTCTGATAGTTGTGAAAAGGCTATAATGTCATAATGAGGTTATTCCAGCGTATAACAGCGTAGTCACACTGCCTGTTACTATCAGGCCCTCCACTTCTAAAGTCCATCTGGAGAAATTCACATTTGTATTATAACATCACTGGAGCCAAGCTCCCTGCCATCCAGGACCTCTATATCAGGTGATGTGAAAGGGAGGCCCTTAAAATCTCCATAGACTGTTCTCTCTGCTTCAGCACGGCAAGCGGTACCGGTGCATCAAGTCTGACACCAACAGGCTCCTGAACAGTTTCTATCCCCAAGCCATAAGATTGCTAAATAGCTAACTAAATAGCTAACTAAATAGCTAACAAAATGGCTACACGGGCAATCTGAGTTGACCCTTGTGCACACTCACAGGACTCTATACACTCACAGGACTCTACACACTCACAGGACTCTACACACTCACAGGACTCTACACACTCACAGGACTCTACACACTCACAGGACTCTATACACTCACAGGACTCTACACACTCACAGGACTCTATACACTCACAGGACTCTACACACTCACAGGACTCTATACACTCACAGGACTCTACACACTCACAGGACTCTACACACTCACAGGACTCTACACACTCACGCATACTGACACTCAAACACACATATAACATGTACAGACATTTATACTGATTCTACACACCCACTCACATACAATCATCATTTACGCTGCTGCTACTCTGTTTATCATATCCTGATGCCTAGTCATCTTACCCCTATACATATCTACCTCAATCACTCCAGTATCTCTGCACATTGTAAATATGGTACTGACCCTGTATATAGTCACCTTACCCCTATACATATCTACCTCTATCACTCCAGTATCTCTGCACATTGTACATATGGTACTGACCCTGTATATAGTCACCTTACCCCTATACATATCTACCTCTATCACTCCAGTATCTCTGAACATTGTACATATGGTACTGACCCTGTATATAGTCACCTTACCCCTATACATATCTACCTCTATCACTCCAGTATCCCTGCACATTGTTAATATGGTACTGAACTGACCCTGTATATAGTCACCTTACCCCTATACATATCTACCTCTATCACTCCAGTATCTCTGCACATTGTAAATATGGTACTGACCCTGTATATAGTATGTTTACCCCTATACATATCTACCTCTATCACTCCAGTATCTCTGAACATTGTACATATGGTACTGACCCTGTATATAGTCACCTTACCCCTATACATATCTACCTCAATCACTCCAGTATCCCTGCACATTGTACATATGGTACTGACCCTGTATATAGTATGTTTACCCCTATACATATATACCTCTATCACTCCAGTATCCCTGCACATTGTTAATATGGTACTGACCCTGTATATAGTCACCTTACCCCTATACATATCTACCTCTATCACTCCAGTATCCCTGCACATTGTAAATATGGTACTGACCCTGTATATAGTCATCTTACCCCTATACATATCTACCTCTATCACTCCAGTATCCCTGTACATTGTTAATATGGTACTGACCCTGTATATAGTATGTTTACCCCTATACATATCTACCTCCATCACTCCAGTATCCCTGCACGTTGTTAATATGGTACTGACCCTGTATATAGTCACCTTATCCCTATACATATCTACCTCTATCACTCCAGTATCCCTGCACATTGTAAATATGGTACTGACCCTGTATATAGTATGTTTACCCCTATACATATCTACCTCTATCACTCCAGTATCTCTGCACATTGTTAATATGGTACTGACCCTGTATATAGTCACCTTACCCCTATACATATCTACCTCTATCACTCCAGTATCTCTGCACATTGTTAATATGGTACTGACCCTGTATATAGTATGTTTACCCCTATACATATCTACCTCTATCACTCCAGTATCTCTGCACATTGTAAATATGGTACTGACCCTGTATATAGTATGTTTACCCCTATACATATCTACCTCTATCACTCCAGTATCCCTGCACATTGTAAATATGGTACTGACCCTGTATATAGTATGTTTACCCCTATACATATCTACCTCTATCACTCCAGTATCTCTGCACATTGTAAATATGGTACTGACCCTGTATATAGTCACCTTACCCCTATACATATCTACCTCTATCACTCCAGTATCTCTGCACATTGTAAATATGGTACTGAACCTGTATATAGTCACCTTACCCCTATACATATCTACCTCTATCACTCCAGTATCCCTGCACATTGTAAATATGGTACTGACCCTGTATATAGTCACCTTACCCCTATACATATCTACCTCTATCACTCCAGTATCCCTGCACGTTGTTAATATGGTACTGACCCTGTATATAGTCATCTTACCCCTATACATATCTACCTCTATCACTCCAGTATCTCTGCACATTGTAAATATGGTACTGACCCTGTATATAGTATGTTTACCCCTATACATATCTACCTCTATCACTCCAGTATCCCTGCACATTGTTAATATGGTACTGACCCTGTATATAGTCATCTTACCCCTATACATATCTACCTCTATCACTCCAGTATCCCTGCACATTGTAAATATGGTACTGACCCTGTATATAGTATGTTTACCCCTATACATATCTACCTCTATCACTCCAGTATCTCTGCACATTGTTAATATGGTACTGACCCTGTATATAGTCACCTTACCCCTATACATATCTACCTCTATCACTCCAGTATCCCTGCACATTGTACATATGGTACTGACCCTGTATATAGTATGTTTACCCCTATACATATCTACCTCTATCACTCCAGTATCCCTGCACATTGTACATATGGTACTGACCCTGTATATAGTCACCTTACCCCTATACATATCTACCTCTATCACTCCAGTATCCATGTACATTGTTAATATGGTACTGACCCTGTATATAGTATGTTTACCCCTATACATATCTACCTCTATCACTCCAGTACCTCTGCACATTGTAAAGATGGTACTGACCCTGTATATAGTCACCTTACCCCTATACATATCTACCTCTATCACTCCAGTATCCCTGCACATTGTTAATATGGTACTGACCCTGTATATAGTATGTTTACCCCTATACATATCTACCTCTATCACTCCAGTATCCCTGCACATTGTTAATATGGTACTGACCCTGTATATAGTATGTTTACCCCTATACATATCTACCTCTATCACTCCAGTATCCCTGCACATTGTAAATATGGTACTGACCCTGTATATAGTCATCTTACCCCTATACATATCTACCTCTATCACTCCAGTACCTCTGCACATTGTAAAGATGGTACTGACCCTGTATATAGTCACCTTACCCCTATACATATCTACCTCTATCACTCCAGTATCCCTGCACATTGTTAATATGGTACTGACCCTGTATATAGTCACCTTACCCCTATACATATCTACCTCTATCACTCCAGTATCTCTGCACATTGTACATATGGTACTGACCCTGTATATAGTCACCTTACCCCTATGCATATCTACCTCTATCACTCCAGTATCCCTGCACATTGTAAATATGGTACTGACCCTGTATATAGTCACCTTACCCCTATACATATCTACCTCTATCACTCCAGTATCTCTGCACATTGTACATATGGTACTGACCCTGTATATAGTATGTTTACCCCTATACATATCTACCTCTATCACTCCAGTATCCCTGCACATTGTTAATATGGTACTGACCCTGTATATAGTCATCTTACCCCTATACATATCTACCTCTATCACTCCAGTATCTCTGAACATTGTTAATATGGTACTGACCCTGTATATAGTATGTTTACCCCTATACATATCTACCTCTATCACTCCAGTATCCCTGTACATTGTTAATATGGTACTGACCCTGTATATAGTCATCTTACCCCTATACATATCTACCTCTATCACTCCAGTATCCCTGCACATTGTACATATGGTACTGACCCTGTATATAGTCACCTTACCCCTATACATATCTACCTCTATCACTCCAGTATCCCTGCACATTGTAAATATGGTACTGACCCTTTATATAGTCATCTTACCCCTATACATATCTACCTCTATCACTCCAGTATCTCTGAACATTGTACATATGGTACTGACCCTGTATATAGTATGTTTACCCCTATACATATCTACCTCTATCACTCCAGTATCCCTGCACATTGTACATATGGTACTGACCCTGTATATAGTCACCTTACCCCTATACATATCTACCTCTATCACTCCAGTATCTCTGCACATTGTAAATATGGTACTGACCCTGTATATAGTCACCTTACCCCTATACATATCTACCTCTATCACTCCAGTATCTCTGCACATTGTAAATATGGTACTGAACCTGTATATAGTCACCTTACCCCTATACATATCTACCTCTATCACTCCAGTATCTCTGAACATTGTTAATATGGTACTGACCCTGTATATAGTATGTTTACCCCTATACATATCTACCTCTATCACTCCAGTATCTCTGCACATTGTAAATATGGTACTGACCCTGTATATAGTCACCTTACCCCTATACATATCTACCTCTATCACTCCAGTATCTCTGCACATTGTAAATATGGTACTGAACCTGTATATAGTCACCTTACCCCTATACATATCTACCTCTATCACTCCAGTATCTCTGAACATTGTTAATATGGTACTGACCCTGTATATAGTATGTTTACCCCTATACATATATACCTCTATCACTCCAGTATCTCTGCACATTGTAAATATGGTACTGACCCTGTATATAGTATGTTTACCCCTATACATATCTACCTCTATCACTCCAGTATCTCTGCACATTGTAAATATGGTACTGAACCTGTATATAGTCACCTTACCCCTATACATATCTACCTCTATCACTCCAGTATCTCTGAACATTGTACATATGGTACTGACCCTGTATATAGTATGTTTACCCCTATACATATCTACCTCTATCACTCCAGTATCCCTGCACATTGTACATATGGTACTGACCCTGTATATAGTCACCTTACCCCTATACATATCTACCTCTATCACTCCGGTATCTCTGCACATTGTACATATGGTACTGACCCTGTATATAGTCACCTTACCCCTATACATATCTACCTCTATCACTCCAGTATCCCTGCACATTGTTAATATGGTACTGACCCTGTATATAGTATGTTTACCCCTATACATATCTACCTCTATCACTCCAGTATCCCTGCACATTGTAAATATGGTACTGACCCTGTATATAGTCACCTTACCCCTATACATATCTACCTCTATCACTCCAGTACCTCTGCACATTGTAAAGATGGTACTGACCCTGTATATAGTCACCTTACCCCTATACATATCTACCTCTATCACTCCAGTATCCCTGCACATTGTTAATATGGTACTGACCCTGTATATAGTCACCTTACCCCTATGCATATCTACCTCTATCACTCCGGTATCTCTGCACATTGTTAATATGGTACTGACCCTGTATATAGTCACCTTACCCCTATACATATCTACCTCTATCACTCCAGTATCCCTGCACATTGTACATATGGTACTGACTCTGTATATAGTCACCTTACCCCTATACATATCTACCTCTATCACTCCAGTATCCCTGCACATTGTAAATATGGTACTGACCCTGTATATAGTCACCTTACCCCTATACATATCTACCTCTATCACTCCAGTATCTCTGCACATTGTACATATGGTACTGACCCTGTATATAGTATGTTTACCCCTATACATATCTACCTCTATCACTCCAGTATCCCTGCACATTGTTAATATGGTACTGACCCTGTATATAGTCATCTTACCCCTATACATATCTACCTCTATCACTCCAGTATCTCTGAACATTGTACATATGGTACTGACCCTGTATATAGTATGTTTACCCCTATACATATCTACCTCTATCACTCCAGTATCCCTGCACATTGTACATATGGTACTGACCCTGTATATAGTCACCTTACCCCTATACATATCTACCTCTATCACTCCAGTATCTCTGCACATTGTAAATATGGTACTGACCCTGTATATAGTCACCTTACCCCTATACATATCTACCTCTATCACTCCAGTATCTCTGCACATTGTAAATATGGTACTGAACCTGTATATAGTCACCTTACCCCTATACATATCTACCTCTATCACTCCAGTATCTCTGAACATTGTTAATATGGTACTGACCCTGTATATAGTATGTTTACCCCTATACATATCTACCTCTATCACTCCAGTATCTCTGCACATTGTAAATATGGTACTGACCCTGTATATAGTCA
Source organism: Salmo trutta (assembly GCF_901001165.1). Classification (NCBI taxonomy): domain Eukaryota; kingdom Metazoa; phylum Chordata; class Actinopteri; order Salmoniformes; family Salmonidae; genus Salmo; species Salmo trutta. The sequence continues at coordinate 24,480,618 of NC_042968.1, forward strand.
CCTTACCCCTATACATATCTACCTCTATCACTCCAGTATCTCTGCACATTGTAAATATGGTACTGAACCTGTATATAGTCACCTTACCCCTATACATATCTACCTCTATCACTCCAGTATCTCTGAACATTGTTAATATGGTACTGACCCTGTATATAGTATGTTTACCCCTATACATATCTACCTCTATCACTCCAGTATCTCTGCACATTGTAAATATGGTACTGACCCTGTATATAGTATGTTTACCCCTATACATATCTACCTCTATCACTCCAGTATCTCTGCACATTGTAAATATGGTACTGAACCTGTATATAGTCACCTTACCCCTATACATATCTACCTCTATCACTCCAGTATCTCTGAACATTGTACATATGGTACTGACCCTGTATATAGTATGTTTACCCCTATACATATCTACCTCTATCACTCCAGTATCCCTGCACATTGTACATATGGTACTGACCCTGTATATAGTCACCTTACCCCTATACATATCTACCTCTATCACTCCGGTATCTCTGCACATTGTACATATGGTACTGACCCTGTATATAGTCACCTTACCCCTATACATATCTACCTCTATCACTCCAGTATCCCTGCACATTGTTAATATGGTACTGACCCTGTATATAGTATGTTTACCCCTATATATATCTACCTCTATCACTCCAGTATCCCTGCACATTGTAAATATGGTACTGACCCTGTATATAGTCACCTTACCCCTATACATATCTACCTCTATCACTCCAGTACCTCTGCACATTGTAAAGATGGTACTGACCCTGTATATAGTCACCTTACCCCTATACATATCTACCTCTATCACTCCAGTATCCCTGCACATTGTTAATATGGTACTGACCCTGTATATAGTCACCTTACCCCTATGCATATCTACCTCTATCACTCCGGTATCTCTGCACATTGTTAATATGGTACTGACCCTGTATATAGTCACCTTACCCCTATACATATCTACCTCTATCACTCCAGTATCCCTGCACATTGTACATATGGTACTGACTCTGTATATAGTCACCTTACCCCTATACATATCTACCTCTATCACTCCAGTATCCCTGCACATTGTAAATATGGTACTGACCCTGTATATAGTCACCTTACCCCTATACATATCTACCTCTATCACTCCAGTATCTCTGCACATTGTACATATGGTACTGACCCTGTATATAGTATGTTTACCCCTATACATATCTACCTCTATCACTCCAGTATCCCTGCACATTGTTAATATGGTACTGACCCTGTATATAGTCATCTTACCCCTATACATATCTACCTCTATCACTCCAGTATCTCTGAACATTGTTAATATGGTACTGACCCTGTATATAGTATGTTTACCCCTATACATATCTACCTCTATCACTCCAGTATCCCTGTACATTGTTAATATGGTACTGACCCTGTATATAGTCATCTTACCCCTATACATATCTACCTCTATCACTCCAGTATCCCTGCACATTGTACATATGGTACTGACCCTGTATATAGTCACCTTACCCCTATACATATCTACCTCTATCACTCCAGTATCCCTGCACATTGTAAATATGGTACTGACCCTTTATATAGTCATCTTACCCCTATACATATCTACCTCTATCACTCCAGTATCTCTGAACATTGTACATATGGTACTGACCCTGTATATAGTATGTTTACCCCTATACATATCTACCTCTATCACTCCAGTATCCCTGCACATTGTACATATGGTACTGACCCTGTATATAGTCACCTTACCCCTATACATATCTACCTCTATCACTCCAGTATCTCTGCACATTGTAAATATGGTACTGACCCTGTATATAGTCACCTTACCCCTATACATATCTACCTCTATCACTCCAGTATCTCTGCACATTGTAAATATGGTACTGACCCTGTATATAGTCACCTTACCCCTATACATATCTACCTCTATCACTCCAGTATCTCTGCACATTGTAAATATGGTACTGAACCTGTATATAGTCACCTTACCCCTATACATATCTACCTCTATCACTCCAGTATCTCTGAACATTGTTAATATGGTACTGACCCTGTATATAGTATGTTTACCCCTATACATATCTACCTCTATCACTCCAGTATCTCTGCACATTGTTAATATGGTACTGACCCTGTATATAGTCACCTTACCCCTATACATATCTACCTCTATCACTCCAGTATCCCTGTACATTGTTAATATGGTACTGACCCTGTATATAGTCATCTTACCCCTATACATATCTACCTCTATCACTCCAGTATCCCTGCACATTGTACATATGGTACTGACCCTGTATATAGTCACCTTACCCCTATACATATCTACCTCTATCACTCCAGTATCCCTGCACATTGTAAATATGGTACTGACCCTTTATATAGTCATCTTACCCCTATACATATCTACCTCTATCACTCCAGTATCTCTGAACATTGTACATATGGTACTGACCCTGTATATAGTATGTTTACCCCTATACATATCTACCTCTATCACTCCAGTATCCCTGCACATTGTACATATGGTACTGACCCTGTATATAGTCACCTTACCCCTATACATATCTACCTCTATCACTCCAGTATCTCTGCACATTGTAAATATGGTACTGACCCTGTATATAGTCACCTTACCCCTATACATATCTACCTCTATCACTCCAGTATCTCTGCACATTGTAAATATGGTACTGAACCTGTATATAGTCACCTTACCCCTATACATATCTACCTCTATCACTCCAGTATCTCTGAACATTGTTAATATGGTACTGACCCTGTATATAGTATGTTTACCCCTATACATATCTACCTCTATCACTCCAGTATCTCTGCACATTGTAAATATGGTACTGACCCTGTATATAGTCACCTTACCCCTATACATATCTACCTCTATCACTCCAGTATCTCTGCACATTGTAAATATGGTACTGAACCTGTATATAGTCACCTTACCCCTATACATATCTACCTCTATCACTCCAGTATCTCTGAACATTGTTAATATGGTACTGACCCTGTATATAGTATGTTTACCCCTATACATATATACCTCTATCACTCCAGTATCTCTGCACATTGTAAATATGGTACTGACCCTGTATATAGTATGTTTACCCCTATACATATCTACCTCTATCACTCCAGTATCTCTGCACATTGTAAATATGGTACTGAACCTGTATATAGTCACCTTACCCCTATACATATCTACCTCTATCACTCCAGTATCTCTGAACATTGTACATATGGTACTGACCCTGTATATAGTATGTTTACCCCTATACATATCTACCTCTATCACTCCAGTATCCCTGCACATTGTACATATGGTACTGACCCTGTATATAGTCACCTTACCCCTATACATATCTACCTCTATCACTCCGGTATCTCTGCACATTGTACATATGGTACTGACCCTGTATATAGTCACCTTACCCCTATACATATCTACCTCTATCACTCCAGTATCTCTGCACATTGTAAATATGGTACTGAACCTGTATATAGTCACCTTACCCCTATACATATCTACCTCTATCACTCCAGTATCTCTGAACATTGTTAATATGGTACTGACCCTGTATATAGTATGTTTACCCCTATACATATCTACCTCTATCACTCCAGTATCTCTGCACATTGTTAATATGGTACTGACCCTGTATATAGTCACCTTACCCCTATACATATCTACCTCTATCACTCCAGTATCCCTGTACATTGTTAATATGGTACTGACCCTGTATATAGTCATCTTACCCCTATACATATCTACCTCTATCACTCCAGTATCCCTGCACATTGTACATATGGTACTGACCCTGTATATAGTCACCTTACCCCTATACATATCTACCTCTATCACTCCAGTATCCCTGCACATTGTAAATATGGTACTGACCCTTTATATAGTCATCTTACCCCTATACATATCTACCTCTATCACTCCAGTATCTCTGAACATTGTACATATGGTACTGACCCTGTATATAGTATGTTTACCCCTATACATATCTACCTCTATCACTCCAGTATCCCTGCACATTGTACATATGGTACTGACCCTGTATATAGTCACCTTACCCCTATACATATCTACCTCTATCACTCCAGTATCTCTGCACATTGTAAATATGGTACTGACCCTGTATATAGTCACCTTACCCCTATACATATCTACCTCTATCACTCCAGTATCTCTGCACATTGTAAATATGGTACTGAACCTGTATATAGTCACCTTACCCCTATACATATCTACCTCTATCACTCCAGTATCTCTGAACATTGTTAATATGGTACTGACCCTGTATATAGTATGTTTACCCCTATACATATCTACCTCTATCACTCCAGTATCTCTGCACATTGTAAATATGGTACTGACCCTGTATATAGTCACCTTACCCCTATACATATCTACCTCTATCACTCCAGTATCTCTGCACATTGTAAATATGGTACTGACCCTGTATATAGTCACCTTACCCCTATACATATCTACCTCTATCACTCCAGTATCTCTGAACATTGTTAATATGGTACTGACCCTGTATATAGTATGTTTACCCCTATACATATCTACCTCTATCACTCCAGTATCTCTGCACATTGTAAATATGGTACTGACCCTGTATATAGTATGTTTACCCCTATACATATCTACCTCTATCACTCCAGTATCTCTGCACATTGTAAATATGGTACTGAACCTGTATATAGTCACCTTACCCCTATACATATCTACCTCTATCACTCCAGTATCTCTGAACATTGTACATATGGTACTGACCCTGTATATAGTATGTTTACCCCTATACATATCTACCTCTATCACTCCAGTATCCCTGCACATTGTACATATGGTACTGACCCTGTATATAGTCACCTTACCCCTATACATATCTACCTCTATCACTCCGGTATCTCTGCACATTGTACATATGGTACTGACCCTGTATATAGTCACCTTACCCCTATACATATCTACCTCTATCACTCCAGTATCCCTGCACATTGTTAATATGGTACTGACCCTGTATATAGTATGTTTACCCCTATACATATCTACCTCTATCACTCCAGTATCCCTGCACATTGTAAATATGGTACTGACCCTGTATATAGTCACCTTACCCCTATACATATCTACCTCTATCACTCCAGTACCTCTGCACATTGTAAAGATGGTACTGACCCTGTATATAGTCACCTTACCCCTATACATATCTACCTCTATCACTCCAGTATCCCTGCACATTGTTAATATGGTACTGACCCTGTATATAGTCACCTTACCCCTATGCATATCTACCTCTATCACTCCGGTATCTCTGCACATTGTTAATATGGTACTGACCCTGTATATAGTCACCTTACCCCTATACATATCTACCTCTATCACTCCAGTATCCCTGCACATTGTACATATGGTACTGACTCTGTATATAGTCACCTTACCCCTATACATATCTACCTCTATCACTCCAGTATCCCTGCACATTGTAAATATGGTACTGACCCTGTATATAGTCACCTTACCCCTATACATATCTACCTCTATCACTCCAGTATCTCTGCACATTGTACATATGGTACTGACCCTGTATATAGTATGTTTACCCCTATACATATCTACCTCTATCACTCCAGTATCCCTGCACATTGTTAATATGGTACTGACCCTGTATATAGTCATCTTACCCCTATACATATCTACCTCTATCACTCCAGTATCTCTGAACATTGTTAATATGGTACTGACCCTGTATATAGTATGTTTACCCCTATACATATCTACCTCTATCACTCCAGTATCCCTGTACATTGTTAATATGGTACTGACCCTGTATATAGTCATCTTACCCCTATACATATCTACCTCTATCACTCCAGTATCCCTGCACATTGTACATATGGTACTGACCCTGTATATAGTCACCTTACCCCTATACATATCTACCTCTATCACTCCAGTATCCCTGCACATTGTAAATATGGTACTGACCCTTTATATAGTCATCTTACCCCTATACATATCTACCTCTATCACTCCAGTATCTCTGAACATTGTACATATGGTACTGACCCTGTATATAGTATGTTTACCCCTATACATATCTACCTCTATCACTCCAGTATCCCTGCACATTGTACATATGGTACTGACCCTGTATATAGTCACCTTACCCCTATACATATCTACCTCTATCACTCCAGTATCTCTGCACATTGTAAATATGGTACTGACCCTGTATATAGTCACCTTACCCCTATACATATCTACCTCTATCACTCCAGTATCTCTGCACATTGTAAATATGGTACTGACCCTGTATATAGTCACCTTACCCCTATACATATCTACCTCTATCACTCCAGTATCTCTGCACATTGTAAATATGGTACTGAACCTGTATATAGTCACCTTACCCCTATACATATCTACCTCTATCACTCCAGTATCTCTGAACATTGTTAATATGGTACTGACCCTGTATATAGTATGTTTACCCCTATACATATCTACCTCTATCACTCCAGTATCTCTGCACATTGTAAATATGGTACTGACCCTGTATATAGTCACCTTACCCCCATACATATCTACCTCTATCACTCCAGTATCTCTGAACATTGTTAATATGGTACTGACCCTGTATATAGTATGTTTACCCCTATACATATCTACCTCTATCACTCCAGTATCTCTGCACATTGTAAATATGGTACTGACCCTGTATATAGTCACCTTACCCCTATACATATCTACCTCTATCACTCCAGTATCTCTGCACATTGTAAATATGGTACTGAACCTGTATATAGTCACCTTACCCCTATACATATCTACCTCTATCACTCCAGTATCTCTGAACATTGTACATATGGTACTGACCCTGTATATAGTATGTTTACCCCTATACATATCTACCTCTATCACTCCAGTATCCCTGCACATTGTACATATGGTACTGACCCTGTATATAGTCACCTTACCCCTATACATATCTACCTCTATCACTCCGGTATCTCTGCACATTGTACATATGGTACTGACCCTGTATATAGTCACCTTACCCCTATACATATCTACCTCTATCACTCCAGTATCCCTGCACATTGTTAATATGGTACTGACCCTGTATATAGTATGTTTACCCCTATACATATCTACCTCTATCACTCCAGTATCCCTGCACATTGTAAATATGGTACTGACCCTGTATATAGTCACCTTACCCCTATACATATCTACCTCTATCACTCCAGTATCTCTGCACATTGTAAAGATGGTACTGACCCTGTATATAGTCACCTTACCCCTATACATATCTACCTCTATCACTCCAGTATCCCTGCACATTGTTAATATGGTACTGACCCTGTATATAGTCACCTTACCCCTATACATATCTACCTCTATCACTCCAGTATCTCTGCACATTGTACATATGGTACTGACCCTGTATATAGTCACCTTACCCCTATGCATATCTACCTCTATCACTCCGGTATCTCTGCACATTGTTAATATGGTACTGACCCTGTATATAGTCACCTTACCCCTATACATATCTACCTCTATCACTCCAGTATCCCTGCACATTGTACATATGGTACTGACTCTGTATATAGTCACCTTACCCCTATACATATCTACCTCTATCACTCCAGTATCCCTGCACATTGTAAATATGGTACTGACCCTGTATATAGTCACCTTACCCCTATACATATCTACCTCTATCACTCCAGTATCTCTGCACATTGTACATATGGTACTGACCCTGTATATAGTATGTTTACCCCTATACATATCTACCTCTATCACTCCAGTATCCCTGCACATTGTTAATATGGTACTGACCCTGTATATAGTCACCTTACCCCTATACATATCTACCTCTATCACTCCAGTATCTCTGAACATTGTTAATATGGTACTGACCCTGTATATAGTATGTTTACCCCTATACATATCTACCTCTATCACTCCAGTATCCCTGCACATTGTACATATGGTACTGACCCTGTATATAGTCACCTTACCCCTATACATATCTACCTCTATCACTCCAGTATCTCTGCACATTGTAAATATGGTACTGACCCTGTATATAGTCACCTTACCCCTATACATATCTACCTCTATCACTCCAGTATCTCTGCACATTGTAAATATGGTACTGAACCTGTATATAGTAACCTTACCCCTATACATATCTACCTCTATCACTCCAGTATCTCTGAACATTGTTAATATGGTACTGACCCTGTATATAGTATGTTTACCCCTATACATATCTACCTCTATCACTCCAGTATCTCTGCACATTGTAAATATGGTACTGACCCTGTATATAGTCACCTTACCCCTATACATATCTACCTCTATCACTCCAGTATCTCTGCACATTGTAAATATGGTACTGAACCTGTATATAGTCACCTTACCCCTATACATATCTACCTCTATCACTCCAGTATCTCTGAACATTGTTAATATGGTACTGACCCTGTATATAGTATGTTTACCCCTATACATATCTACCTCTATCACTCCAGTATCTCTGCACATTGTAAATATGGTACTGACCCTGTATATAGTCACCTTACCCCTATACATATCTACCTCTATCACTCCAGTATCTCTGCACATTGTAAATATGGTACTGAACCTGTATATAGTCACCTTACCCCTATACATATCTACCTCTATCACTCCAGTATCTCTGAACATTGTTAATATGGTACTGACCCTGTATATAGTATGTTTACCCCTATACATATCTACCTCTATCACTCCAGTATCTCTGCACATTGTAAATATGGTACTGACCCTGTATATAGTCACCTTACCCCTATACATATCTACCTCTATCACTCCAGTATCTCTGCACATTGTAAATATGGTACTGAACCTGTATATAGTCACCTTACCCCTATACATATCTACCTCTATCACTCCAGTATCTCTGAACATTGTTAATATGGTACTGACCCTGTATATAGTATGTTTACCCCTATACATATCTACCTCTATCACTCCAGTATCTCTGCACATTGTAAATATGGTACTGACCCTGTATATAGTCACCTTACCCCTATACATATCTACCTCTATCACTCCAGTATCTCTGCACATTGTAAATATGGTACTGAACCTGTATATAGTCACCTTACCCCTATACATATCTACCTCTATCACTCCAGTATCTCTGAACATTGTTAATATGGTTCTGACCCTGTATATAGTATGTTTACCCCTATACATATCTACCTCTATCACTCCAGTATCTCTGCACATTGTAAATATGGTACTGACCCTGTATATAGTCACCTTACCCCTATACATATCTACCTCAATCACTCCAGTATCTCTGCACATTGTAAATATGGTACTGACCCTGTATATAGTATGTTTACCCCTATACATATCTACCTCTATCACTCCAGTATCTCTGCACATTGTTAATATGGTACTGACCCTGTATATAGTATGTTTACCCCTATACATATCTACCTCTATCACTCCAGTATCCCTGTACATTGTTAATATGTTACTGACCCTGTATATAGTCACCTTACCCCTATACATATCTACCTCTATCACTCCAGTATCCCTGCACATTGTTAATATGGTACTGACCCTGTATATAGTATGTTTACCCCTATACATATCTACCTCTATCACTCCAGTATCTCTGCACATTGTTAATATGGTACTGACCCTGTATATAGTATGTTTACCCCTATACATATCTACCTCTATCACTCCAGTATCCCTGTACATTGTTAATATGTTACTGACCCTGTATATAGTCACCTTACCCCTATACATATCTACCTCTATCACTCCAGTATCTCTGCACATTGTTAATATGGTACTGACCCTGTATATAGTCATCTTACCCCTATACATATCTACCTCTATCACTCCAGTATCCCTGCACATTGTACATATGGTACTGACCCTGTATATAGTCACCTTACCCCTATACATATCTACCTCCATCACTCCAGTATCCCTGCACATTGTAAATATGGTACTGACCCTGTATATAGTCACCTTACCCCTATACATATCTACCTCTATCACTCCAGTATCTCTGCACATTGTTAATATGGTACTGACCCTGTATATAGTATGTTTACCCCTATACATATCTACCTCCATCACTCCAGTATCTCTGCACATTGTTAATATGGTACTGACCCTGTATATAGTCACCTTACCCCTATACATATCTACCTCTATCACTCCAGTATCCCTGCACATTGTAAATATGGTACTGACCCTGTATATAGTATGTTTACCCCTATACATATCTACCTCCATCACTCCAGTATCTCTGCACATTGTTAATATGGTACTGACCCTGTATATAGTCATCTTACCCCTATACATATCTACCTCTATCACTCCAGTATCCCTGCACATTGTTAATATGGTACTGACCCTGTATATAGTCACCTTACCCCTATACATATCTACCTCTATCACTCCAGTATCCCTGTACATTGTTAATATGGTACTGAACTGACCCTGTATATAGTCACCTTACCCCTATACATATCTACCTCTATCACTCCAGTATCCCTGCACATTGTTAATATGGTACTGACCCTGTATATAGTCACCTTACCCCTATACATATCTACCTCTATCACTCCGGTATCTCTGCACATTGTAAATATGGTACTGACCCTGTATATAGTCACCTTACCCCTATACATATCTACCTCTATCACTCCAGTATCCATGTACATTGTTAATATGGTACTGAACTGACCCTGTATATAGTCACCTTACCCCTATACATATCTACCTCTATCACTCCAGTATCTCTGCACATTGTTAATATGGTACTGACCCTGTATATAGTCCCCTTACCCCTATACATATCTACCTCTATCACTCCAGTATCCCTGTACATTATAATATGGTACTGACCCTGTATATAGTCACCTTACCCCTATACATACCTACCTCTATCACTCCAGTATCTCTGAACATTGTACATATGGTACTGACCCTGTATATAGTATGTTTACCCCTATACATATCTACCTCTATCCCTCCAGTATCTCTGCACATTGTTAATATGGTACTGACCCTGTATATAGTATGTTTACCCCTATACATATCTACCTCTATCACTCCAGTATCCCTGTACATTGTTAATATGTTACTGACCCTGTATATAGTCACCTTACCCCTATACATATCTACCTCTATCACTCCAGTATCCCTGCACATTGTTAATATGGTACTGACCCTGTATATAGTATGTTTACCCCTATACATATCTACCTCTATCACTCCAGTATCTCTGCACATTGTTAATATGGTACTGACCCTGTATATAGTATGTTTACCCCTATACATATCTACCTCTATCACTCCAGTATCCCTGTACATTGTTAATATGTTACTGACCCTGTATATAGTCACCTTACCCCTATACATATCTACCTCTATCACTCCAGTATCTCTGCACATTGTTAATATGGTACTGACCCTGTATATAGTCATCTTACCCCTATACATATCTACCTCTATCACTCCAGTATCCCTGCACATTGTACATATGGTACTGACCCTGTATATAGTCACCTTACCCCTATACATATCTACCTCCATCACTCCAGTATCCCTGCACATTGTAAATATGGTACTGACCCTGTATATAGTCACCTTACCCCTATACATATCTACCTCTATCACTCCAGTATCCCTGCACATTGTAAATATGGTACTGACCCTGTATATAGTATGTTTACCCCTATACATATCTACCTCCATCACTCCAGTATCTCTGCACATTGTTAATATGGTACTGACCCTGTATATAGTCATCTTACCCCTATACATATCTACCTCTATCACTCCAGTATCCCTGCACATTGTTAATATGGTACTGACCCTGTATATAGTATGTTTACCCCTATACATATCTACCTCCATCACTCCAGTATCTCTGCACATTGTACATATGGTACTGACCCTGTATATAGTCACCTTACCCCTATACATATCTACCTCTATCACTCCAGTATCCCTGTACATTGTTAATATGGTACTGAACTGACCCTGTATATAGTCACCTTACCCCTATACATATCTACCTCTATCACTCCAGTATCCCTGCACATTGTTAATATGGTACTGACCCTGTATATAGTCACCTTACCCCTATACATATCTACCTCTATCACTCCAGTATCCATGTACATTGTTAATATGGTACTGACCCTGTATATAGTCACCTTACCCCTATACATATCTACCTCTATCACTCCAGTATCCCTGTACATTATAATATGGTACTGACCCTGTATATAGTCACCTTACCCCTATACATACCTACCTCTATCACTCCAGTATCTCTGAACATTGTACATATGGTACTGACCCTGTATATAGTATGTTTACCCCTATACATATCTACCTCTATCACTCCAGTATCCCTGCACATTGTTAATATGGTACTGACCCTGTATATAGTCACCTTACCCCTATACATATCTACCTCTATCACTCCAGTATCTCTGCACATTGTAAATATGGTACTGACCCTGTATATAGTCACCTTACCCCTATACATATCTACCTCTATCACTCCAGTATCCCTGCACATTGTTAATATGGTACTGACCCTGTATATAGTCACCTTACCCCTATACATATCTACCTCTATCACTCCAGTATCCCTGCACATTGTTAATATGGTACTGACCCTGTATATAGTATGTTTACCCCTATACATATCTACCTCTATCACTCCAGTATCTCTGCACATTGTAAATATGGTACTGACCCTGTATATAGTCACCTTACCCCTATACATATCTACCTCTATCACTCCAGTATCTCTGCACATTGTACATATGGTACTGACCCTGTATATAGTCACCTTACCCCTATACATATCTACCTCTATCACTCCAGTATCCCTGCACATTGTAAATATGGTACTGACCCTGTATATAGTATGTTTACCCCTATACATATCTACCTCTATCACTCCAGTATCCCTGCACATTGTACATATGGTACTGACCCTGTATATAGTATGTTTACCCCTATACATATCTACCTCTATCACTCCAGTATCCCTGCACATTGTAAATATGGTACTGACCCTGTATATAGTATGTTTACCCCTATACATATCTACCTCTATCACTCCAGTATCCCTGCACATTGTTAATATTGTACTGACCCTGTATATAGTCACCTTACCCCTATACATATCTACCTCTATCACTCCAGTATCCCTGCACATTGTACATATGGTACTGACCCTGTATATAGTCACCTTACCCCTATACATATCTACCTCTATCACTCCAGTATCCCTGCACATTGTACATATGGTACTGACCCTGTATATAGTCACCTTACCCCTATACATATCTACCTCTATCACTCCAGTATCCCTGCACATTGTACATATGGTACTGACCCTGTATATAGTCACCTTACCCCTATACATATCTACCTCTATCACTCCAGTATCTCTGAATATTGTACATATGGTACTGACCCTGTATATAGTATGTTTACCCCTATACATATCTACCTCTATCACTCCAGTATCCCTGCACATTGTTAATATGGTACTGACCCTGTATATAGTCACCTTACCCCTATACATATCTACCTCCATCACTCCAGTATCCCTGCACATTGTTAATATGGTACTGACCCTGTATATAGTATGTTTACCCCTATACATATCTACCTCTATCACTCCAGTATCTCTGCACATTGTTAATATGGTACTGACCCTGTATATAGTATGTTTACCCCTATACATATCTACCTCTATCACTCCAGTATCCCTGTACATTGTTAATATGTTACTGACCCTGTATATAGTCACCTTACCCCTATACATATCTACCTCTATCACTCCAGTATCCCTGCACATTGTACATATGGTACTGACCCTGTATATAGTCACCTTACCCCTATACATATCTACCTCTATCACTCCAGTATCCCTGCACATTGTTAATATGGTACTGACCCTGTATATAGTCACCTTACCCCTATACATATCTACCTCTATCACTCCAGTATCTCTGCACATTGTAAATATGGTACTGACCCTGTATATAGTATGTTTACCCCTATACATATCTACCTCTATCACTCCAGTATCCCTGCACATTGTTAATATGGTACTGACCCTGTATATAGTCACCTTACCCCTATACATATCTACCTCCATCACTCCAGTATCCCTGCACATTGTACATATGGTACTGACCCTGTATATAGTCACCTTACCCCTATACATATCTACCTCTATCACTCCAGTATCCCTGCACATTGTACATATGGTACTGACCCTGTATATAGTCACCTTACCCCTATACATATCTACCTCCATCACTCCAGTATCCCTGCACATTGTACATATGGTACTGACCCTGTATATAGTCACCTTACCCCTATACATATCTACCTCCATCACTCCAGTATCCCTGCACATTGTACATATGGTACTGACCCTGTATATAGTCACCTTACCCCTATACATATCTACCTCTATCACTCCAGTATCCCTGCACATTGTACATATGGTACTGACCCTGTATATAGTCACCTTACCCCTATACATATCTACCTCTATCACTCCAGTATCCCTGCACATTGTTAATATGGTACTGACCCTGTATATAGTCACCTTACCCCTATACATATCTACCTCTATCACTCCAGTATCTCTGCACATTGTAAATATGGTACTGACCCTGTATATAGTCACCTTACCCCTATACATATCTACCTCTATCACTCCAGTATCCCTGCACATTGTACATATGGTACTGACCCTGTATATAGTCACCTTACCCCTATACATATCTACCTCTATCACTCCAGTATCCCTGCACATTGTAATATTGTATTGGAACTGACCCTGTATATAGTCACCTTACCCCTATACATATCTACCTCTATCACTCCAGTATCCCTGCACATTGTTAATATGGTACTGACCCTGTATATAGTCACCTTACCCCTATACATATCTACCTCTATCACTCCAGTATCCCTGCACATTGTTAATATGGTACTGACCCTGTATATAGTCACCTTACCCCTATACATATCTACCTCTATCACTCCAGTATCCCTGCACATTGTAATATTGTATTGGAACTGACCCTGTATATAGTCACCTTACCCCTATACATATCTACCTCTATCACTCCAGTATCCCTGCACATTGTAATATTGTATTGGAACTGACTCTGTATTTAGCTTCTTACTTTCTTGTGTTCTTCTTATTTCTTATTTTTATTTCTCGTGTGTTTTTATTCTACCTTGTCATTTGGAGTATTACATTGTTATTGATTACTGCATTGTTGGGTTTAGAGCTAGCAAGAAAGGCATTTCACTTTACTTGTGCATGTGTAAATAGTTATGCATCATTATTTGTATTGTTGGTGTACGCTAGCCCATCTATTGCTCTTCATGTTTGTTTTGTGTTTTATACTGAAAAGAAATCATAGCAAGAAAGACATTTAGCAGTTTAATAGACCAATCAAAACTATTTTTATAGAATTTTGTGTGTGTCCCTTTGTATCAAAAAAGGCTGTGTGTGTGTGTGTGTGTGTGTGTGTGTATGTGTGTATGACAACAGGCTGCAGAAGCTGAACTTTACTGCTCTCAGGTTGTGTTTTCTCTTTCAGTCAGTCGCAGTGTGTAGGAGCATGTGAGGAGGAGTGAAGAATGGAGCGGGAGAAGAGAGGAGAGTTGTCTTTCTGTTCCTCGCCCCCCTCTACCGCATATGACTACCATATGGAAACACTTGTAAGGAAAATTAGGTACAAATCAGTTACCTGACAGCACTATTTCTAGCCAGACAGAGCTGGTCAAGCTGTGTATCTGCTGGACTGGGAAGTTCTTCTGCTATGGTCATCTCCCAGGTATCCTGCAGGTTTTACTGTATCTGACTCCACTTCTGTGATAGTAATACCATAGTCGTCTATGTCACCTATCTGCTGTTTTCAGTCACACCGTGGCTATTAGAGAGTCATTTGAAGCGTCAGACACTGAGGCATGTGGAGGTTCAGATCTCCTGGAGACTGATACAACTGTTTGTCTGGATCTTAGAGATACACAACTTACCAGACTATAGAATTATAGCCATTTCTTCTGTCCTAAACAAAGCTACATTAATGTTTACTGTGAATCATGTTTTAGTCATTGTTCATCGGAGAGTAAGACTCATTCTGCATGAATGTGTGCACGAGAGACAGTGCACATGTGTACGTCGGCCCTGTCTGTCTTTGTCTCTGTACTGCTCTTTGCTCTGAATTATGCGTAGACGATCAGGGTATGAAGACTGAGGTCTCGCCCCCTGGCTCCAGCACAAATAATCTTCTATAGCATTTGGGGTTTTGTGAGAAGCGTTCGGTCTCAATGTTTCCCTTATGGATTGAACTGTGAAAGTTAGGGGTGGAACATTGGTATGAAGTTCAGAGTTATAGATTTGGCTCAGTGCTCATCTCACACTCCATGCTGCACAGCTTTTTTATTTGTCTCCCAAGGCTGTAAAAAAAGGCATATTTTATCTTACTTTATTTTGAAATGTTTGGAGGATAAACTCCCCTGAGAAGTCATCTCATTTTTACAGGGGTTCTGGTATGACAACATATATGCAGTATTGTGAAATCCGTTGCAGTTCCCATATCATTATTTTTCTAAAAACTGTATATTGCATATAGCTTGAATATAGGCAGACATTGACTCAGTATGTTTCTGAGGCAGAGATGGGAGAAAGCAAAGTGGTGGTGGTGGTAGTGAAATGGGCCTCAAATGGGAGTCCAGCGTAGGAAAACAGAATGGACTCTCCCTTAACCAGGGTGAAGCCACATTCCCTGGTTAGAAGTCTCTGGGATGAAAGTGGTGTGTGATCTCCCAGGTCATCCTGCGACCCTGCCAATGTTTTCATAAGAGGAGGCTGGGTCCTGGGCGTTTTATCTGCCTGGCCTGGATGGAGCTGGACAGGGGGTGGAGAAGGGCTGGACCCTAACCCTCCTTTGTTTGGTTTGCGGGACGGGCAGGACTCTCGCAGCAAGGTGCTTTCTGTCATCGCTTTGACCCCTGGCCTCGGCCACTGGCAATCCCCAGGACTCCAGAGAAGAGGGCCGCAGGGGCTCCTGGGACAATCACACAGAGGTCAGAGGGCAGGGATGCTGGCCATGTGCACATGTGTCAGGAAGTGGACCACACTCTCTCTTCTTCATTCATCACTATATCTGGTCTCTAGATTTGTTCTCAGTTATTTACCCTTTAGAGTTTTGTCTGAGGTTTAAATTAATTCTCAGCCAATGTGCAATGGATATCTCTACTGAATGACAGGGTAATAGCCTGATCCAAGTGTGGTGAAGAATTGCCAAAAGCCAGCTTCATGTGGATCTGTAGCCTGCTCTCAACCTCCCAAATCAACCGTCTCTGCCTCATTTCATAGTGGTTGATTACTATGAGGCTAATGTGTGTTAGCTACAGTAGATAAACTGTGGTGCTGAGTTTTCCCCAGACAGGACAGGCGTTTGTCTTAAATAAAGCTATAGTTATCAGTGAAGGGTATGTAGTGGACTTGTCAACAGCAAATAGTGTGCTTGGATCACGTCTGTGCCGAGAGTGTGTTACATGTAACTAATAGATTGCCAATCCTGCTGGCCCTTACAAGGAAGGGAAGAGGTTAAACACATTGCAACACAAACCAGGTTTCCATCCAACCTTTCTAGGCGAGTAAAGTACATGTCGGATATAAAATGTCACGACAGGCCTGATGGAAACAGCAAATCTGTCGGTAAACGTTCGAAATGACGACCAAAGGAAATATGCTAGACAATGTGGGATCTTTTTATGTCGATAAAATGTATTATGCGAGAAATGGCGGTGGAAACTTGGAGTCATTTGGAACGTTTATGTTATGTGGTCCTCCCGCTACGACTCGGGAAAGCATGCAGTTTATTAATAAATGATGATGAACTTCACAGGGTGGTGAAAGTGCATAGTGTGAGCTTGATGCTCCTTTCAAATAAATATCGAGGGTCTTATTTTGGTTACATGATGATTGATGCTTGGCTGCCGTTTGACAAATAAAAATGATCTCGCTATTTTGTCCATAATAATCTCATCATGTGAGGACAGACGCTGGGAGACGAGAAGCAAGTACAGGGAGTGAATATTTAATAAATAACAGACATGAAACAAAACACGGACAGCGTCTGGACAAGGGAAACTTAACGACGTTAATGCGGACACAGGGATCAAACTGAGGAATAGACAGATAAAGAGGAGGCAATCAATAAAGTGATGGAGTCCAGGTGAGTCCAATGAAGCACTGATGTGCGTGACGATGGTGACAGGTGTCCGTAATGAAAGGCAGAGAGGGGGAACAGGCTTGACACATCATATACGTAGCCTACCCGCACTGTATCTGCGAGCTATATAACACAACATGTTTTGTGACGAAACCATCAGTTGAGTTGAAAATGTGATAGAAACCCATTTAACTTGTATTCTTTATTTGATACATGTCAACACACACAGCCTTTTATCCGCACCAAGTCAATTTGAGTGAAACACATCTCTGGTGGGAAAATGTGCGTATTGTTTTTATGCAGATTTTAGAATATTCACATGAAAATCTGTCCCCGATTGGATGGAAACCTAGCTACAGACGCTAAGCCTATCACTCAGCGACAGACAGTGTCCAAGGCTGAGGTAGGAACTCTCTATTTTGTTTTAAACTATTTACTCATACTCTCTCTCAAGCCTGTACATTCATTGTCACACACATTTGCACACACACGCAGTGTACACACATTCACACAGACACACACAGATTCCTTCCCTCCTTCCCAAGCTTGCGAGCGGGTCTCAGAGCTCCAGGTCAGCCACCTGCCTCCAGGCTGGCACATAGTCCAGTCTCCGGACTACCTTTTCCTTCCTATAACTACCACCTCCAAATCAAGTGGAAATATTATGATTGGACAGAGGTCAGTGTCACCCCTGGCCCTCCATCTCCTCCCATGCCCCCTCCAGGCACGCCATTGTAATTCAATTAAATATGTTCTTAAAGAGGATGGAGCAGGAAGAGGCTGGCTGGTCAGACACAGGTCAACACAGGCCTTCCAGCATATACTGCAGACAAAAGCTCTCAGTGCTATGGGACACAGAGCCATACTGACATATGGATTTACTGATGCCCTCAGCAGTCAGGAGGTCCTCATTCACTCTCAATATCATGAAATATGTGGAGTACCTCTATGACTATGCAGCCTACAAAACTTCATCTAGTACTTTGCACAACATGTAAAAGGAAGAATTCAGATACTTTCATAAGTCCTCACAAGCTCCCAAAACTATCCTTGTAAAATACTGTATATCTTGTACTTTGCGTAAATGTTTTGTTTCAGTGGAAAGTAATAGCGTGCTATTTTATCTCATAAAAGGTGTCATGTGTGTCTGTCATTTCCGTCAGATGTTTGAATTACCCCTTTTAAGTGTCTCGCTCTCGTGTTCTGTGTAATGTGGCCTCTCTCGCGGTTGATGGCAACACAGAGAGCAATCACATGTTATATAATAACTCTGTGTTACAGTCACAGAGGAAAAACATCACAAATTAAAAGTCTGTCTTTAATTTGTCAAATCTGGACAGAAAAATCCATCTTTGTAGAACGTAAACTAAAGGTCCATCTGTGACTCGCTCTTTGGATACTGTTCTGTACAGTGTACTGTATACAGATTGACTTACAGTCTATAAAGAGAAGATAAGAGTGCTTATGGTAGAGTATCTGTTAAATGTTTGCAGTGTTTTCTCCAGCCATGGGAACACAGTGTCGTCCTTCCACTGATACATCTTTCATCTGAACACACCTGTGGCTGTGTTTTGTTGTTATCAGGGCTTCAGTCAAGTGGAGGGAAGACGTGTAAGGCTGGTTTCCATGTTGTGGTAAAACAGCCTTACAAAGAGGGGACACAATTCTATGAAGTCATGCGCCAAATGAAAAACACGTCTACTTGAAAAATACTGTGAAATAGGAGAAAATATGCCTCCAATATTTGTATTCTCTATTTGTCAGTGTATTAACTCAGTTTCATTGTCAATATGGGTTTGATATTCTTCAGAAAAATCATCCATGTCCTTATTTCTATGATGATACATAGTGTGCCTCTTAGGTTGTCCTGGCTGTGCCAGTCATTTCCATATTGGATAATGACCACGACCAGAAGAACTCTATCATGTATTTGGAAAAAGAGAAGCAGCTGTAAAGACTCTCGATGGCGATCTCATTTTACATGGGTTTCCACATAAAACACTCTTGTGTGATGTCACAGAGGGGGTTCACTGTTTATCAAAGGGTTTGAGATGGTGATTCTGACCGAGACAGGAACTTTTTTCTACAGTACAGAGCACCACTGCTTACTTTGGTTTAACAAGCATGACACCACATCACATGCTTTACAGTAAAACTACATGAATGTACAGAGCGCTTGATTTCAGTGGACAAGCAGTAGAGAAATCAATAATCAATTTATCTGAGACTGTCTTCCATCTACAGAGCACACTCAGTGAAAGTGGCACAGAGACAAACTGCAGTCAAGGCAGCTTCTGTCTGTGTCACGACTTCCACCGAAGTCGGTCCCTCTCCTTGTTCGGGCAGTGTTCGGTGGTCAATGTCACCGGCCTTCTAGCCATCGCCGATCCACTTTTCATTTTCCATTTGTTTTGTCTTTGTCTTACACACCTGGTTTCAATCCCCCAATTACCTGTTCATTATTTAACCCTCTGTTCCCACATGTTTGTTTGTGAGTGATTGTTTCTATGTAGGAAGGTCCGTTATTGTGGGATCTGTTTTTGTGTTGCATTTATTATATGTTGAGTAAAATACGGTTATTTACTCATGTCTGCCGTCCTGCGCCTGACTCCTATACACCAGCTACACACAGACTTCCTTACAGTCTGCAACACAAAAAGCTGCATATTTCATAGATATCATTTACTTCTTAATGAAGTGTTTGTGTTTTCTCCATGAAACCCCACTATGATGTTCATTTTGATGGCTGGCTGGACTGTAGCCAAAGGCCATCCAAGTCTCCATTGATGGAAGAAATCCATAGACACGTATAGGCATTGCCACTGCACTCACAGGTATTTCCTAGAGGGTTAGGGGGTGATATTGCACTGTGGCACCAAGCTCAGGAGAGGCAGACAGTGGGCCAGGAGGTCTGTGGGTAGAGAGTCCATCTCTAACTGTGAAGGCCGGTAGCCCATCTTCCAAAGTAGTGACAGTCTGTGGTCCTGTGGCTGTCAGAACAACGTCAGATCTTATTAGGCTCAACAGAGGAGATGGCTGCCATAAGAATACCACACTAACAATCTCTGCCTCGAGTAGGCAACAATGGTAGTTTAAACTATGATTATCCTGATATTTCATAGAAACAAGGATTTGAATTGGAAGGTCTTCCCACAAGCATTAAAACAATCTCTTCACATTTGCTTCTCCAATAAGATGCCAACAGGCCCGGGTGGCGTATTGTGTTGTGGAGCTGGAGCAGCTGGCATCCTCTCTGCCCAACAGAGCTGTCAGGTATTGCGAAAAAACTGACCTCTTGAGCAGAGTTCACCATGAGGAGGAAACAGAGAGGGCCACTCATAGGCCTAATACCTAGGAATGTCCTGACAGAGACTAGAAAGGAGCCCTTTCAAACAGCCCCCTAATCAGAGTCATGTTCTTCATTTCATTTGCGAGGACACTTGCATGGATGAAGATGTCCTTTATTCACAGTTCATTCATTCCCAGAGTAGGGGAATTGAGGAACACAAGAGGTGGTGGGGGGTGTGGGGGGGGTGTCTTCTCCATCTCTCCCTCCATAAACCCATACATACATCAAAACATTTATTTCACTCCTTGCTTCACTTGCCCGCTACCCAATTCAATGTAAATGCAATTTAACTTCAACAATAGTAATCTGATCTTATTTATGTACATTTACATAGTTGATTGGTGTGTGAATATGTGAGTGTGTGCTCTTGTGTCACAGGCTGGGCGAATGAGCAATCAAACTGCCAGGATTTTTTATGAAATGTACTAATAATGTTTGATCACATTATCTAACATAAGGACCCACAAAGACCTTCTAAGTGAATGTGAATGCCTTGATATTTAGTCACTGATTACATAGAGGAAAGGTTAAGGCTTGGCAGGTTACGGCCTGACTGGTTGAATGGTTTTCTCTGTGATACACTTGGGTCAGCTATCAGTTTGACCCCTCTCATCTGGAGAAGACCTGACCTGGGATGTCACTGATAGATAGGGCACACAGAAGCATTATTATTAGTGAGTACTTAGTGCATAAAGGGCACATTTGCACTGTAATTGTAGAAGTGTAGAACAGTTTAAAGTGTAGCCCATGTGGTCCAAACCTGTTAGATATTGCAGGTTGTGGGGGTCAGCCAGGTTGGCAACAAAGCCCTGTTCATCCTGCTTGGAAGGTCCAAATGATTTCAGTCAGAGTTGTGTGTGCTGTTTACGGACACTTGGGTCACATGGGTCATGCTGATCTTCGTAGTATTTTTTGTATATATATATTTTTTTAGTATGGACTAGAACCTTGAGTCCCTCGTCCTGTCTCCCAATGGACAGACACAGGATCCAAAGTCAGTGTTCTCTCTCTATTCTTCAGTCTGGCTGGACACTACAGGAGAGCCTGCAAACAACAGATAACAGTGTTATAGTCCTTAAGGACCATACAACACTGAAACTAGATTTGTCCTCTTCCAGATTTGGTGGAAATCCCCTAACATAATACAATGGTACTAAAATAAATGGAATGGTTCCAGAGGGGTTTCAGACAAGCACCACATCCTACAATAAAACTCCCAATCTCAAGTGAATCTGAACAGACTTGGCTAACCTCTGACCCTTATGGTCTCTCCCCTCATCCTCTCCTCTGAACTCTAAAATACAACCAACATGACTAAACTGCACAAGAACAATGTAAACCAATTAATTTGATTAACATAGAGCCATGCCGCAAAAAAGGCAAGAATAATCAATTTGTCTTAGTATATTATGACATCCGCTGAGTGAAAGGGAGCGGACGGAGTGGAAGGCCAGGCCTGGAGGGAAGAGGAAGCTGAGTTTAGTGCTCTGCTAGCTATGCCTGAGGCCGGCTATAGCTCAGCTAGGCACAATGGAGGCCACAGACAGAGGCCCAAGCAGGCAGAGCCCCATTCCACAGCTACAGCCCAGCAGGGGATGGCATGGTTGGGAAAAGAAGCAAACATCACATGTGACAACGTTATGTCCATATGGGTGAGTCTTCCCATCTCTACTCTGTGAATATACAAACCTAATTCACTTGAATTTATGATATTACAGGATATCTGGTAACATTTCCTTTTAAGGTGTCCTTGTTACAGTGTAATTACATGTGTAATTACACTGTAACAAGTATTGGAGTTAACTGTAATAACTCATAGTTACAATGTAATAACAAGATGTACCTGGTAGTAATTGCAGTCTGTAATTACAGAAGTATAACAACGAATGCTTGTTGCCATGCTTGTTACAAATGGGCAGGTTTCCACTAAGTTCACCAACGTATACAGTTCATTACAGTACATCACCCATTCTGACAACTTGGCTCTCATTTTCAAGCTTCTGGAAGTGTGACCCAAATGGTAGAATAAATACACTAGTACTGTCACGTCCTGACCATAGAAAGCTTTTATTTTTCTATGGTAGAGTAGGTCAGGGCGTGACAGGGGGTTTTGTCTAGTTTATTTATGTCTATGTTGGTTCTAGTTTCTTTTTTCTATGTTGGGTTTTGTCTAGTTTATGTATTTCTATGTGGGGTTCTAGTTTCTGTATTTCTATGTTGTTGTTTTTTGGGATGATCTCCAATTAGAGGCAGCTGGTCATCGTTGTCTCTAATTGGGGATCATATTTAAGTTGTTGTTTTTCCCACTAGGTTTTGTGGGAGATTACTTTGAGTAAGTGTATGTTGCACCTCTTCGTCACGGTTTGTTGTTTTGTTTATTAGTTTATCTGTATGTCTTGCATTGTTTCACAGTTTAAATAAAATGTGGAACGAAACACACGCTGCGCCTTGGTCCCATTCTTCAGACAGCCGTGACAAGTACACCAGAGTACATGTAATATCTGCATAAGTACAGGGTAATAACTAGGTGTTACACTCCATTTTCACTAGCCAAATTCTGTGTATCTTGATGGGTACTTACTTGTAATTATAGTGTACTGATAGCCAGTGGTGAAAAAAGTACCCAATTGTCATACTTGAGTAAAGTAAAGATACCTTAATAAAAAGTCACCCAGTAAAATACTCATTGAGTTAAAGTATTTGGTTTAAAATATACTTAAGTATCAAAGTAAAAGTATAAATAATTTAAGATTCCTTATATTAACCAAACCAGACAGCATGATTTTCTTGTTTTTTAAATTTATGGATAGCCAGGGGCACACTCCTAAACTCAGACATAATTTGTAAACAAAGCATTTGTGTTTAGTGAGTCCACCAGAACAGAGGCAGTAGGAGTGACCAGGGTGGTTCACTTGATAAGTGTGTGAATTGGATCATTTTCCTGTCCTGCTAAGCATTCAAAATGTAATGAGTACTTTTGGATGTCAGGGAAAATGTATGAAGTAAAAGTACATTATTTTATTTAGAACTGTAGTGGAATTAAAGTAAAAATTGTCAAAAGTATAAATAGGAAAGTAAAGTACAGATACAGTACAATAAAATATGTTACGAATTTATTCTGTTTAAGATCCTGGAGTGCATCTTTAAGTACTGGTACTTTAGTTTACACCACTACCAATAGCATCCCAACACACCATTTTAAGCCTGCACAAACCACAATATATGTGTTAGCCAACTTAGAACCGATCACTTCATTGACACAACTCTGCAATAAAAAGCTCTGGAGTCTAGTGTCCAGGCCCAGGTAAAGCTTTCGTTTCAAATTAATGGAAGCTTATGAGCGCAATGGCAAAAACGGGTTCACTAACGATTCACAAAAAAACTGTTAAAGAACTTTCTCACTTTTGGATGGGATGCATTGGTGCTATTATTTATTTAAGGCATCATGTCAAGGAATTAAAATGGACCTGACAGCATTTTAGCAACATGAAATCTTATTAAAATCTGTTCATATACACCCCCAGGAAGAATATGACACATTTAAAAAACTAAAATCTGACAAGTGACCACTTGGATATGGCCATTTTCACATTTTCATAAATTCTTAGAATGTTTGGGAATTACATATGCTAAGGTATTTGATAAAAATCTACAGCAATATAGTGCTGTATTTGTGAATTCTATTAATCTAATCATGCATTGAACTGCATCCATCTATTCTGCCAACAATACCTTAGTGTACGTCATGGAACGCTGAGTCAAATAGAACCTGTTTGTAAAACCTCTTATAAAGTTGGGTTTGTTACATAAACTGGGAAAGTTATATTTTTGACTGATATTCTGATTGTCTGTTTGTTTCATATCGGCAAAGTAGTTAAAATGCTGTCAGTTCCACTTTAAGGCATAATGTCTTCCCAATCTGTGACAATGATGATTTTCTCATCAATTAAACATTTGATGCCAATACAGTTTTCTGTTCCCAAAACTAGAATATGCTACAAACAGACTCAGTGGACTAAGTTGTGTAGACTTTACCCTTTGCCAAAGTTTTT
Organism: Salmo trutta; assembly: GCF_901001165.1. Classification (NCBI taxonomy): domain Eukaryota; kingdom Metazoa; phylum Chordata; class Actinopteri; order Salmoniformes; family Salmonidae; genus Salmo; species Salmo trutta. The sequence continues at coordinate 24,506,430 of NC_042968.1, forward strand.
TAAAATGATGTTGTTTAGGAGTGCAAGGGCAAATTGAGTTATTGCCCACGCACACGTCCCAGAGTAGGCATTCCCTAACGGAAATATGCTAATTTAGTTTGTTATAAAAATCTTTGGAGTTAACAAGCACTTTTACATCTAGGTAGGCCTAGACTAAACTATAGAAAGCATGATGATAATAACTAGTTTAGGCCAACGTAGTGTCTAATGCTAAATTGTCATACATTCTTCTTCTCTACCACAGATTTCAACAAGGTCTCAGACTCTAGGATGGGAAAACGCTTACAAGAAAGAAACAGACAGAGACATATTTCCATTGCTACTTGTAATGTTAAAAAGAGGAGAAAAAGGCAATCTTATTTTTTCTAAATGACCTATCTAGGCCACTCACCACTCTATAGACTACAGATTTGAGTCACCACTAGAAAAGTTATTTTTATGTTATGTCTTTGTTTAATCTAATGAGTCCAATTATTAATTTAACAATAAAAATCCAAATTATTTTGTAAGAAATGCAAAATCTTTTTACATGTTGCAATAAAGTTGACTAAAGTAGAAGTTCATCTATTGTTTGTAGGTATTTTCACTTGGTAATGAGTAGAAGGCCAAAGTAATTATATAGGAATACCTATGTCCTGTGTAACACCTAGTAATTACATTGTACTTATGCAGATATTACATGTACTCTGTGGTGTACGAGTGTGTTTATTTTTCACTTGGATGGCAACTTCAGAAGCTGACGATTAGATTGTCAGGATGGGCAATGTACTTTGTAGGTATATTATAATTACAAGTAAATACCCCTCAAGAGACACTTCATTTTAACTAGCTAAATCATGTGTGACAACTAGTAATTACATTGTACTTAGGCTTTGAAATAGTATCTTATTCCTCATCTGGGATGACATTCGTATTAGATCTTAACCCATTTGGTATGCATTATTTTGGGGGCAAGTGCTAACAACAATATTGACTGGAGATATACACTGAACAAAAATATAAAAGCAACATGCAACAGTTTTAAAGACTTTAATGAGTTACAGTTCATATAAAGAAATCAGTTAATTGAAATTCATTAGGATTCATTAGGTCCTAATCTATGGATTTCACATGACTGGGGATATGCATCTGTTGGTCACAGATACCTTTAAAAAACGTAGAGGCGTGGATCAGAAAACCAGTCAGTATCTGGTGTGACCACTATTTGCCTCATGCAGCGTGACACATCTCCTTCGCATAGAGTTGATCAGGTTGTTGATTGTGGCCTGTGGAATGTTGTCCCACTCCTCTTTAATGGCTGTGTGAAGTTGCTGGATATTGGCGGGTGCTGGAATATGCTGTCGTACATGTTGATCCAGAGCATCCCAAACGTGCTCAATAGGTGACGTGTCTGCTGAGGATGCAGGCCATAGAAGAACTGAGACATTTTCAGCTTCCAGGAATTGTGTACAGGTCCTTGCAACATGTGGCTGTGCCTTTTCATCAAAAAGAAAGGAGGACCAAGGTAGACTTCATATAATTTATTAAAATGACTTTATTTGTAAGGCATGTTCAAAGGAAACAAAGATTTAAAATTCTGACGCATTTCGGCTGCATGGCCTTCGTCAGGGAGTACAAAATATGATAATACAATGTCCTCTTTTGAACAGCTTTTTCCAATCAGCCCTGATTTGAAGAGGGAGTGGTTACAGAATTCATTGGACAATACCTAGTAATCAATACTATACACATTCAAAAGTGTAGATATGCTATCAAATGTTTTATAACATATCTACAGTTTTTTACTTTTGAATGTGTATAGTATTGCTTACTAGGTATTGTCCAATGAAACACATTTTTTTAAATCTTTGTTTCCATGTTCAGTATATTTTGAACAGTGCACATTCATGGGTAAGTAATTTGATCGTAATGAGTATAGGCTATAACCTCTCAGACACCAAGCGCATCCACAAGGGTTCCCAACCTTTGTCACAGTTGTTAATGCATCGGATGCAGCTGAGAAGAAGTTGGTGAATTTAGTGGAAACCTGCCCATTTGTAATGAGCATGGTAACAAGAATTTGTTGTTACACTGCTGTAATTACAGACTGCAATTACTACCATTTGCATGTTGTTATTATACTGTAACTATGAGTTGTTACCGTTAACTACAATACTTGTTACAGTGTAATTACACATGTAATTACACTGTAACAAGGACCCCTTAAACAGAAGTGTTACCAGATATCTTTATGATTCGTTTTATGAGAAGCCGTGATAATAAATATTGATTTAGTATGGCTGTATATGTTCACTTTAGTATCTCAAGGGCCCACTCAAATGGTGAAAGTGTGATTCAGCAGTAGCTGTTCAGGTGCGTCAAACGATAAACCAGTCTGTCATCAGAATGTCTTTCCAGCGGTACAGTAGGTTTCAGTGTAGTGTACCTTGACAATAGGTAGTGAAAGGGGTAATAAGTAGCGCCAGCATGCGGTATCCAAGGCTGAGTTCTGGGTTCCACCTTGGTGCCAGCTGCTGCGGCTGTAATAATAAAGCAGTGCAATACGTCCTGCCCGCTGCCCGCATGGGGAATCAGTAGCAGTGATTTGAAATAAAACTTAACAACCAATCAGAAATAGCAAACTCCCCAGGACAAGCTTTGCTGCGCTCCACTCACTGTCTTTGTTCATAGCTAATGAGCTATGAATGTTTAGAAACACAGGTTTTTTCCATAAGATTTAATGATTTCCTAATATAGTGACTTGCAGCATACTAGAGCATAACACAGTAGTTATATTCCTATAATGATGGCCATTATAGAGGACCTTTCTCTGGATATTGTATGATGTTGGCAAAGTCTAACACCAGGCTTGGTATGGCACAGACTCCCGTAATGAGGACACGGCAGCCATGTTGTAGTCCTGGTCCATCGACTACTGTTGCCTTGAAAATGTTGCAAGTTTATTTGGTAGATTTGCTACGGTTTGCTATGGTTTACAATGTGGACAGTCATCAGTCAGTACTCTTGCGTGTTAGACCATAAAGCACATATCTGATTAGTGAGATATCAGCCCAAAAGGTTCAACTTTACACACAATTTAAGGTGAATTACTAAATCGACAAGTTTGGATGAAGATAAACGCTTGGATGGAAGTTAATGTAATCTAATATTGGTCCGGAATTCCTCTCAGGGCCTCTGGGGTATGAAATATGATTATTGAAACACACCAAGATGTGAAAACGTTGGACATGTGAGAAGAGAATCCTAAAAATGAAAGCAAGAGAGGGGCTAAGTTGATTAGACGATTGGACAGGGGGTGTGTGGTGCGAGCGCTGGCAGTGCCCCGGTCCAGAAGGGCTGCTGGCCACGTGCCGATCAGGACTTGTGACTGAGGGGACTATCAAAGGTAAGGACCTCCGGCCAGGTCGGGATACAAAGAGGCCACTGAACAGTTGGCCTTTTCATTTCAAGTCTTACATCCATGCCCTTCTGCTGCTGATTCAATTACAACTAATTACTCAATTAAAATCACATGCAGGGGCAAGTAACCTTTTTTTTAAAGAGCCTCAGCTCCAAAATAACTATTTCTACATCCCCCAGAATGTCTGGTGAAGAGAATTCCTACATGACATGGCAGAACAGGCCCATTATTCAATTTTTAGCACTTTTATACAACCAGCCATTAAATTGGCCACTCATTAGTGAAAGACATTAATCTGAGGACATATTGTATATTTATTTATTTTATTTAACCTTTATTTAACTAGGCAAGTCAGTTAAGAACTAATTCTTAATTACAATGACCGCCTGCCCCGGCCAAACCAGGATGACGCTGTCCCTATTGTGCGCCGCCTTTCCTATGGGACTACCAATCACGGCCGGATGTGATGCGGCCTGGATTCAAACCAGGGTCTGCAGTGATGCTGAGATGCAGTGCCTTAGACCGCAGCCCCACTCGGGAGGTTCAGAGGTTCAGAGGTTCATTTAGGACAGTTTTTCTTTACAGCGGTTACAATTTTTGTAGTTTTCTCCATGCTACAATATATGGACACCAATATTAAAGTTATATAAATTCTTCTTAAAGTGATCCAATTATCATTCCCCTAAATGACATGTTTTAATGTCTACTTCTCTTTTGCATTCCTTAGGTTTATTTCCCAGGCTTTCTTAGAGCCAGGGATTCTCCCTCTCCGCTCTGCTCCCTACAGCACTAGCTGCACAGCTTTGGTGAGGCCTATAGCGCACAGAGAAGGGAGAGATTGCTTGTCGAGGAAGATGTGAGGAAGAGGAAATGGGGTCTGGCATGTTGACTCAGGAGTAGGCCCCTCTGGACCCCTCAACGGACAGCTATTAAAGTTTAATTGCTAGGCTCACCTATCATGGAAGTCCTCAGAGCTCTGTAGGGGTAAATTGCTGAGCTACTGGGGAAGGAAGGTCATTTGTTGAATAAGGCCCAGTCATGGTTTAGGTAGGAGATGTCTTCCCAGCTAACAACAAACATTCTCACAACTTTAGAGAACATTCCCTTAAGAGTGTCATTAGGCCATTACCTAACATTTTCATAAGAACGTTCCAGTGATGTGCAAGGACTGTTTTCAAGACCATTCTGTCACGTCCTGCCATAGTAAAGTGTGATTTTCTATGGTAGAGTTGGTCAGGGCGTGACAGGGGGGGTTTTGTGTTTTTCTATGTTTTCTATTTCTATGTTTAAGTTCTAGTTGTTCTATTTCTATGTTGGGGTTTTTGGGGTTGATCTCCAATTGGAGGCAGCTGGTCCTTGTTGCCTCTAATTGGAGATCATATTTAAGTAGGGGTTTTTCTTCCTGGGTTTTGTAGGTGATTATATTTTGAGTAGTGTTTGTTTCTCTCTGCGTCACGGTTTGTTGTTTTTGTCAATTCAGTTATTATTCTTTTACAAAGTTTCACGGATTTAATAAAATGTGGAACTACAACCACGCTGCACTTTGGTCCGCTCCTTTCGACAGCCGTGACACATTCACTTAACGTCAAACGGAACTTACCCAGAACGGGGTCACCATGTTTTCAGAATATTCAATATTAATATTAAGTTTCATCAGAACATTGCAAGAATAATACAATGTCCAGTTTTCTAAGGGTTTGGAGAATTTTCCATCCATGTCGAGCCAAACATTCAAAGAACATGGTTGCCATGTTTTCAGAACATAAGATAATGTTCTCTCTCCCTGTAATTGTTAGCTGGGTGGGTGTTCAGAGGATGCTGCTCACCTGACACTTGCGAGCCTGAGAACTCAGTGCTGCATCACTACTACATCTACAACATACCATGATGTTACTGTAGGTTACAGTGTATGGTAAAGTCACAAAAAACACAATGGATGTTAGGGAAAATTTGTGTCCAGCCCAATTTCCTCTTTCCCTCCCAGGAAAAATAAGGAGTATCTGAGCTTTGTTTCTGGGTTATTTGCATAATTCACTTTGATGGGTGAATACTTGTCTCCAACCCTTCGGTCTCTTTTGTATCTGAAGATTACAAAGGGACTGTTTCCAGCGCCACGCAGGCTACCAGGAGAAGACTATCAAAGGGAAGGACTGGGCTTTTAAGTCAGGACCCTTCGATTGTATTACAGATTGGTTCCAGGTGAGGCAGCTTTGGTAAGCTCAGCCAGAGGAAAATTGCCCTCCATGGAGTGCCGGCGAGAGGCAGGGAGGCTTCACGGTTGGCATGGCATTCCAAAACTACTCACGTTCAGCAGGATTTCGAAGGGATGAACACCGGACCTCAAAAATCTTGTTGTGGTTGATCGCAGTTACGTTAAAAGCTAAGCCAGAGAAAGGGGTACACAGGGTGTCTGTCTATTTCAAAAGATTATGTTGGAATAGCTGGATAGTACGGTCATGCACAGACTTCAACTGTCGCATAATGGTCAAATTATCCCTTTTATTCCCTCAGAAAATAAGTCCAGGATTTATCTTTCAAACTGAGATATTCTCCAGCTCCTCTTTGGTGTTAACATGATTTTGTAAATTAGAGGTTCATCTTCATTTCAATCTCATTCACACGTCATGACAGGAATCTCTATCTGCAGCACTCCTGACTGCTGAGAATCTTGCAGCTTTTACTAAAGAGAATACTAATCCTATTGACTAAGACTGACTTCCGGTTCTATCTTGGTTAATCTGATAACAGCTATTTTTGAGGATTGATATGAATGACACTGACAAATCACAAATGTGGCTATTGTTCTTGTTTTTCTTTATGCAGATTGAATTCATTGTGTTTTAACAGTGACAGAGAGGAAATTCCTTGGTACGTGGAATGGAAGCAGAAAAGGAAGGTTTGGTGCAGAACAGGTGCATACGGAACGTCGATCCTGTTGATAATAGAGCAGATCCTCACCTTGAGGGTAACCCAGCTAGCCTTAACTCCCTCCCTCACTGGTGTTGCTGTAACTCTGCTGTCTGTCATCTTCTTTCAATAGACCCATTCCCATTGCCCATGACGCCAGGTCTCAGAGCCAAGCCTGTCTGTTCAGTTAAACGCATCATAAACCAGTCCTCAGGGAAACACTAAACAGATCTTGGATTGTTGTACATGTATGTAGAGCTGGTTGTCCTGGACTCCCGCTGCACGCAGCAATGTCAGCTCTGATCTAAAGCTGGCTGCGTGTGGAAAGGCCAATTAGGCAGAGACTGTTCTGAGGACGACGTATGCGTGCCAGGCCTTGCCATTCTACATCACTCACCTGCCCCGACAGATTGTCCCAGACACTGCAACCTCCGCTCATGTTTTTGAACTGGGGGGATTTTAAAAAAAATCATCCTTAATTGGGTGTTCTGCTTTGTTGTCAAGGTTTTTTTGAAGCAGAGCACAAAAGAGTAATATATTTTGGTTTTGCAATACGCTGTACAACAAAGGTAAAAATCAAATGTCCCCTGCCAGCATCCTTCAAAGTGCCCCAGTCTGGATTTCCTCTGTGTTACTTCTGTCAGATCTTAATTAATCTAATTTTCCCTCTTTCGAAAAAACATACTGTATGTCCTAGCTGTGTCAATCATCAACGCTCTACTTCCAAATAGCATCAGATAGCAGAGTTAGTTAGGCAGTGGACCAGCTTGAGTGAAGAGGCCAGGTTATTGTCGTGGGAAAAATGTAATCTTGTAATGGTTCACCAATTCCCCACTGATTAAGTTTACACTGAGAGGAAAGATTGTTTCCACCTTTGCAGAGGGCCGAGCTCAACAACAAAGAGTCTTCGGTGGACCTCAGTGCATACTACAATCACTCCACCCTCCTCCTAGGCCACACAGAGCAAATAAGCTGTTATTCCACTGTTGTTTGGAAGGATTGCAGAGGGATTGGTCCTGTAATGAAAAGAAAATAGAGCCGATGTTCCCATGACGGATATGGTAAACCGAATCGAGACGGGGTGCACCGTTGGCTCTGAGTTCACACCTCTGGTCCCGGAGCACCCTCCCTTAACCCCCATCCCCCAACCCTCACTGACTCACCCTTTCCAAAGAACCTGATCCGGCCTGGAGGCCCATGAGGTCACGTCCTGGTGAGGATTTGTTTGATTTCTCTAATCACTGCTGAGGCTCTTCTTGTCTTTGTTTGCTTTGTAGAACAAGCAGTAAACACACATGCTTAAGATGGTTGTATGGCACACAGACAGAGAGAGCAGAGGACAACTGCTGGAGGACGCCGAGCTCTTGATTACATTGAAGGTCATGGTAATTACTTTGTCATGTGCTTGTCCTGAACTACTCTGACTGTGCCGATGGTTTGTCAAAATATGACGAGGGCATTGCAATTTATTCAAAACAAATTGACAAGAAAATATACTGGTCATATGTCATACGTCATACTGGTCATACGACATTCCTAAGTGAACAGCAGTGATTGCGTCGTCAAACAGAGTGCCACTCCATATGTTAACTTAGAGATCAGCTCAGCTAGGTGGATATCCAGATTCCTCTTGTAAACAGAGCTTTGTTTCTATTGGACCCTAACCCCCTCTCTGGTGGTAGGGGATCAGAGGGGTCACCTGTGATTGGACTAAACGCCAGGACCACTTGCCAAGCTGAAAGGCAATGTGGGAGCTTCAAGACCAAGTGGAACACTCTGGCCATGTCTCACAGGGGGAAGAGGTGGGTGGGTGGGGCTAGCTGGACCCCTGAGGAGAGAGACCCACAGGGTGGGAGGATGCTGCTGTGAATGAAAACCAGGAGAGGGAGGAAGTGCAGTGTTTATGCTGCTCATGGTCTCCTCTCTTCACTGTCAGGGGGAAACAAGCCCTGCTGGCGGTAGGTAGAGCCTGCCTGGCCTGGCCTTACTCCACTAACAGGAGAGCCTGCAGGACCAGAACCCTGCTGCCTGTTACTATGTTTAGGCTTTGCTCTCCCCCTCTCGTCAGGACCCCAGCTGTCTACCCTCAGAACTCCCTGCTGCTCCATGATTTGGTGGGAAAAGGAGATGATATGGGATTGATATGGACTTGTTTCTGACGACAGGGTCGTCCTGATTCATACGTCTAAAATTTAGCAGAGACATGTTGATTCTTCAATAAGAAAAAGTGACTGAGTATAGGATTTAGTGCCAAAAGGCGTTTTCTGCCTCGGCTGATCTGTAAACTAAGTGGTTGGAATTAGCACAACCAAATGTAATGCAACTCTCTGCAGAGGACACGCCATCATAACTTTGTCATAATAATCCACTGTCCAAAAATCTCTCCTGTAGAGTTCGGAGGCCGAGTTATAGTTGTTTATTGTTTGGTACTGTGTGTTGTCATGGTTAGATCATGACGTGAGCAGTAATTGTCTTTTCTTAAATCTCATTCGCTCCGTTTCCAGATAACCATCAGTTTTACCATATTTGAAAAACACATTTGTTTGTGTGGAGTAATAGTACTCTGGTCATTTCTTGAGTCTTTGGCTCTTAAAGGGAAATCTAATTTATGTTACAATGACACACTGTCCACTGTTGGTATTTTTTGTTTTGACTGGTTTAGGTCAGGTGATAATTACAGTGTTAAATTACATTATATTAGAGGGAAAAACAAGATACTGAATAAACTATGTGATTCATATAATATCACATAACATACCTATGCATACTGGTGGTCTGCAGTCACTGTCTTTTGGCATAAAAAATGTAGACTGGTCTTAGTCTAAAAACGATATGATCAATTTGAGCATTTCTGTGCAAGATAAACCAACAGGATTCAAAAGCTGCGGATGTGACCCTTGTGGGTGAAGTCAATTGAGAGGTACACAATTTACCTAACATGAGGCCATTCTCCCACAATGAATGCACAGTCACACCACCACCACCAGGTCTGGAACTGAACTATAACTACATAATGAACCATCTGGTCTCTGATGTTGGACTACAACATTGCACACAAACACAGACACACACGCAGCACACCGCAAGGGCCTGCACACTGTCTCCAATCACACATTTACACGCATATACAGGTACACACACTCTCTTACACTCCCTGACACGCAAACACACACATTCGCGCACACACACAGGCCTGTTGATGTGTGTGAAACACGTAGGTGGATCTCTGCAGTGCGTCTTTATGAGCTTTGAACTGCACATAGTGTGTTTTGAAGGCTCCTTTCAGGGTCTTGGATTGGACGCCACCCACCCATTGCCTGCCAGGAAGTGCATCTGATGTGGAGTCTGTATGCTCCGCAGACTTCCTGGTACTGACGCATGCCCATAGTGTAATGTCAAACCCTACCTTGTCTTAACAGCTCCTCAGCCTCAATCTAAACCCTGACCCCAGATCATCCACAGAGCCCCACCACGTCAGCCTTTCAACCCATCACCATGCCCATTCTGAGGCCTGCTGGGCCGATGGGGTCAGCCAGTGCCTCACGTCAGCCCTAAAGAAACAGGAAAGAGAGAGCGTGTTTTTCAGAATAGCAACCAAAGTTAATTAAATTAAGCCTGTCTCTGTTCCTGAAGTCTCCTTCTGAGGAAACGCTGACAGGTTCCAGAGCCCTGGTCCAGTCCAACCAGACTGCAGAGAGACACCGCAGAGGACTGGGGAGCTCTGGGACACACAGGAATCACAATAGACCCTTCTCCTCAAGGAAATACACCAGACATCAGCATGTGTGCTCAGCTGTAAGCATGCTAGTCAGAAATGGTCACACACACTGTTTGGTCCAAATCTGTGCACGCCGGCTCATGCACATGAAAGCATCCTGCCCTGCGCATTCTTTTTGGGGCGCAGTCATATAGCTAATTTTGTCTATGATCTGTAATTGCGTATCCTGTGATTCTCATAACCATTCCATTACCATAGGTTCAGTCATACTGTGTATTTCAGAGCAGGCCTTTCTCCTCCTCTGTCCCTATGATTTATGTGGAGCATATGTGTTTTATCTGTGATACAGTTCAATATAGGCTCTCTTTTTCAATCATTCTCTCCCAGTCCCTCTTTTTCTCTCTCACTTGCTATTTTTCACCTTCTGTATGCCAAGATGTTCCCTGGAGAAAGGAGTAGTTCTTGATCACATGAATATTACTTGTCTCCTCTCCTTCCTATCTTAGGCAGAGACAGTGTAAGAGTGTAATAATTTTAATGGTCTCTCATCCTAGTTAAAAATGAATGGTCAACCCTTTTCATTTTGCTGCATATTTATCCAGTGAGCTGCCCATCTACTCGAAGAGCTCTGCTACAGAGATTTCAATGAGCTCGTGGACTGATACCATCAACATGAATGAGGATACCTCCAAAAACATGTTTCTCGTTTGACTCGTTTGGATGAAATGTCCATTTCTGTTATCTGCAGATCAGTTTTGTTTTGTTTTTCTAAAGTGGATAGATTTCACCCGAGGTAACAGTGGAAGTCTAAAACCCTCCATAAAGCTAGAACACAAACACCGGCCTGAAGCGGAGGCTCTCCGGCTCCAAGTTTGGGTTTAGATTTCCATCTGAATTGATTAAAATCTGAATTTCAAGTAAACATGACAGATTCCATCTGCTTTAATGTAAAAACGAGAGCGTTTTGATGACAAGTTCAGAATATTTTAAAGAAATGCACAGCTAGGTATTTCAGGTCAACTCATCACTGTCTTTTCTCCTAACCTCCTGTTGTGATCTAGTTGAGACCCTCTTTGTGTGGCCCATGGGGGTTTTCATTGGCAGAGCACACAGAAATATCACAAAGTGCTTTGAAGCTGATTTCTAATGAGACCTAAAGTGAAGCAGACAAAACGTGTAGTCCAACATTGAGCGTGGCAGGTCACAGACTCCCATTCTACTATGTGACCCCTCCATGTGTGTCCAGGCTTGGATCTGAGATGGGAGAGCAGTGCAGTTGGATCACAGTGGTTGAGCTCAGATTTAGTAGGAGACAGAGTCACACCCCTGGATGGGGGAAAGTTTGAGATCCAGCACAGGGTGAGACCCAACCCGCCTCTCAACTCATAGGAGACGAGAGGAGGAGAGAACCAAAGATCCAGTATCAAATCAAATCAAATGTATTTATATAGCCCTTCTTACATCAGCTGATATCTCAAAGTGCTGTACAGAAACCCAGCCTAAAACCCCAAACAGCAAGAAATGCAGGTGTAGAAGCACAGTGGCTAGGAAAAACTCCCTAGAAAGGCCAAAACCTAGGAAGAAACCTAGAGAGGAACCAGGCTATGAGGGGTGGCCAGTCCTCTTCTGGCTGTGCCGGGGTGGAGATTATAACAGAACATGGCCAAGATGTTCAAATGTTCATAAATGACCAGCATGGTCAAATAATAATAATCATAGTAGTTGTCGAGGGTGCAACAAGTCAGCAACTCAAGAGTAAGTGTCAGTTGGCTTTTTCATAGCCGATCTTTGAGAGTATCTCTACCGCTCCTGCTGTCTCTAGAGAGTTGAAAACAGCAGGTCTGCGACAGGTAGCACGTCTGGTGAACAGGTCAGGGTTCCAGCAGGTCTGGGACAGCAGGTCTGGGACAGGTAGCACGTCCGGTGAACAGGTCAGGGTTCCATAGCCGCAGGCAGAACAGTTGAAACTGGAGCAGCAGCACGGCCAGGTGGACTGGGGACAGCAAGGAGTCATCATGCCAGGTAGTCCTGAGGCATGGTCCTAGGGCTCAGGTCCTCCGAGAGAGAGAAAGAAAGAAAGCGAGAAAGAGAGAATTATAGAGAGCATATTTAAATTCACACAGGACACCGGATAAGACAGGAGAAATACTCCAGACGTAACAGACTGACCCTAGCCCCCCGACACATAAACTACTGCAGCATAAATACTGGAGGCTGAGACAGGAGGGGTCAGGAGACACTGTGGCCCCATCCGATGATACCCCCGGACAGGGCCAAACAGGCAGGATATAACCCCACCCACTTTGCCAAAGCACAGCCCCCACACCACTGGAGGGATATCTCCAACCACCAACTTATCATCCTGAGACAAGGCCGAGTAAAGCCCACAAAGATCTCTGCCACGGCACAACCCAAAGGGGGGTGCCAACCCAGACAGGAAGACCACGTCAGTGACTCAACCCACTCAAGTGACGCACCCCTCCTAGGGACGGCATGGAAGAACACCAGTAAGCCAGTGACTCAGCCCCTGTAATAGGGTTAGAGGCAGAGAATCCCAATGGAGAGAGGGGAACCGGCCAGGCAGAGACAGCGAGGGCGGTTCGTTGCTCCAGCCTTTCCGTTCACCTTCACACTCCTGGGCCAGACTACACTTAATCATAGGACCTACTGAAGAGATGAGTCTTCAGTAAAAACTTAAAGGTTGAGACTGAGTCTGCGTCTCTCACATGGGTAGTCAGACCATTCCATAAAAATGGAGCTCTATAGGAGAAAGCCCTGCCTCCAGCTGTTTGCTTAGAAATTCTAGGGACAATTAGGAGGCCTGCGTCTTGTGACCATAGCGTACGTGTAGGTATGTACGGCAGGACCAAATCGGAAAGATAGGTAGGAGCAAGCCCATGTAATGCTTTGTAGGTTAGCAGTAAAACCTTGAAATCAGCCCTTGCCTTAACAGGAAGCCAGTGTAGGGAGGCTAGCACTGGAGTAATATGATAAATTTTTTTGGTTCTAGTTAGGATTCTAGCAGCTGTATTTAGCACTAACTGAAGTTTATTTAGTGCTTTATCCGGGTAGCCGGAAAGTAGAGCACTGCAGTAGTCCAACCTAGAAGTAACAAAAGCATGGATTAATTTTTCTGCATCATTTTTGGACAGAAAGTTTCTGATTTTTGCAATGTTACGTAGATGGAAAAAAGCTGTCCTTGAAACAGTCTGGATATGTTCTTCAAAAGAGAGATCAGGGTCCAGAGTAACGCCGAGGTCCTTCACAGTTTTATTTGAGACGACTGTACAACCATCCAGATTAATTGTCAGATTCAACAGAAGATCTCTTTGTTTCTTGGGACCTAGAACAAGCATCTCTGTTTTGTCCGAGTTTAAAAGTAGAAAGTTTGCAGCCATCCATTTCCTTATATCTGAAACACAGGCTTCTAGCGAGGGCAATTTAGGGGCTTCACCATGTTTCATTGAAATGTACAGCTGTGTGTCATCCGCATAGCAGTGAAATTTAACATTATGTTTTCGAATGACATCCCCAAGAGGTAAAATATATAGTGAAAACAATAGTGGTCCTAAAACGGAACCTTGAGGAACACCAAAATTTACAGTTGATTTGTCAGAGGACAAACCATTCACAGAGACAAACTGATATCTTTCCGACAGATAAGATCTAAACCAGGCCTGAACTTGTCCATGTAGACCAATTTGGGTTTCCAATCTCTCCAAAAGAATGTGGTGGAAGATGGTATCAAAAGCAGCACTAACGTCTAGGAGCACAAGGACAGATGCAGAGCCTCGGTCTGACGCCATTAAAAGGTCATTTACCACCTTCACAAGTGCAGTCTCAGTGCTATGATGGGGTCTAAAACCAGACTGAAACGTTTTGTATACATTGTTTGTCTTCAGGAAGGCAGTGAGTTGCTGCGCAACAGCTTTTTCAACATTTTTTGAGAGGAATGGAAGATTCGATATAGGCCGATAGTTTTTTATAATTTCTGGGTCAAGATTTGGCTTTTTCAAGAGAGGCTTTATTACTGCCCAGTACCCATTGGGACCCCTTTACTTTCTGCCCTGTAGGATTTAATCATTGATGATCCCTATTTTCTGCCTTGTAGTAGTAATAGGAGTATCATTTTATGTCATGTATGATTTCTTCAAGGGACACATGTTTGAAAGGCCATCTGAAAAGAACGCCCTCTCATAAAAAAGAATGGTAGGAGACAAGGGAGTGTGCCACACACCTCTTGTTTGTATTCAGGGAATGAAGAGGTTTGAGGGATTTCTTGCACAGTGACTGAACAGTACCAGAACCAGAAGTGCTCTAGTATAGAAAATATGGTGATGGTTAAATAGGAGATAGCGTTATGGCCTAAAACATAAAATACATAAACACATTACACAGACTATAATGGATTGGTGGGGAGGTGCATCATGGGATGGCTTTGTCTTTGTTGCCCAACTGTAACACAGACACACACATGTGCACACACACACAAACACAAACACACTGGTTAAATTTTGAATAACTCTAACTCTAGTTTCATGTCCACATCCCGGTTCAAACCTAACCCTATCCTCAACCACAACCCTAACCCTAGCTTCATGTCCACATCCCGGTTCAACCCTAACCCTAGCCCCAACCCCTACCCTAGTTTTATGTCCACATCCCGGTTCAACCATAATCCTAGCCTCAACTATAATCCTAACCCTAACCTTGGTTTATGATTATTTTGTTCTTCTTTGTACTCTCCTTTTGTCTTTGACCCAGGGTGCAGGAGCCCAGCTCCAGGTAGCTCCAGCTCAATTTAACCTCTGCCGCTACTGTACATACTGTACATGCACATTTGCGCTCACAGTATTGCGCTAACATACACAAACATTTCAGACCAAAACAACATCTCTATAAAAGGCTGCAGATAGCCTAGCAGTTAGAACGTTGGGCTAGTAACCGAAAGGTTGCTTGTTCAAATACCCAAGCTGACACAGTGAAAAATATGTTGATGTGCCCTTGTGCAAGGCACTTAAGCCTAATTTGCTCCAGGGGCTCTGTACTACTATGGCTGACCCTGTAAAATAACACATTTCACTGCATCTGTGTATCTGGTGTATGGAACAATAAAACCATGTTTTTTTGTGCATGTTTTACATTTCCATCCTTTAAAAGCTAATAGACAAATGTTAAAATATGACAAGAAAACGATTATGTAGTATAATTTTCAGTAGTTCTTTTGGGTATATGAGTTGTAGTATATTAAATGTTATCCCCTGGAAGTGTAACTGGACCTGGAGAGGGATTAATGATGAGTGACAGATGAGTTTCAAAGCCAGTCTCTGAGCCGGTCACATGACTGTGAACCTCAGTCAGGTTCCTGTCCTTGGGCAGGCATCCCAGTAGTTCCCATGATGCCCTCTGGGCCTGGCTCAGTTTGACGGCAGCGCCAGGCCTGCTCTGGTTTCACCTTGCCAGATAAGATCGGTGCGTGTGGATTCCTCAGCTCGCTGACCAACACAGGTTACAGTTGACCCCTTGGAGCAGTTGAAATATTGCCCCAGGTTGAGGGTTCAAGAGCCAAACTCAGTCACGCAACACTACAACAGGAAGCCAGGGAGAGAGAGAGAGAGAGAGAGAATATGGGCCCCACCAGTTCTGGGTCTCTCCTAGAGACTAGAGACTCTCTAGTCAAGAGTACACTAGGCCCCTCAGCTACTCAGCCTGGAGAGGCCTGCTGAGGAATAATGGAGTAGAAGAGGCGAGGATTAGAGGGGCATCTCACAGAGCTCTTTTCATCTTTTCATTATTCTATCAATTAGCTTGCTACTCCCTGCTGTCAGGGGAATATATGGTTCTTTACTGGGAGGGGGATTTGTGTGCGTGTGAACTACATATAAAAAACTAGGGATACCAACTCTGACACTCAGCATCAGAGAGTATTCGCATTAGGAACATGTTGAAAAGCTGTGTGCTAATTTGACCCGCAAAGAGTCATGTGCTGTGGATCAGAAAGGACCTCAGTTATCCATGTGCCTCATAATGAAACACTCTTCCTTTAATGTCACCCATCTCTCTTTTACTTTAGGGAGGGCATTCTCTGATTGTCTCTTGGGTGGCTCACTGGGTGCTGTGTTCATATCAGACATTACATTAAGCTAATTACGTAATTCCCATTCACATCTTCACAACTTTCACAACCTTAACCCAAGAGTAGCAGTTGAACTACAGTATACATGGCATGGTGAATAGAAGTTCAACATCTTATATCAACATATTTTAATCAAATGGTAAATAAATCAGCTGTGGCAGCAGAGGTTATTGAAGTCAGCGAGGCCACTCTGTGGGGTCTCCTTTAGGGTGATATTGAGGGACCCGCAATGCTGGGGAGAGAAAGTCAGCTAACCACACAAGCCAATGGTAAGCATACATACCCCCAAACTACAGAGAGGGACACCCCCTGCTTATAGGGAGTATAGGACATATCTCATATAAGGCAGCTGGTGAACAGACCCCCCCAAACCGCAGCCCCCCATTCCCCCCATCAATAGAGGAGGAGATCAGGCCTCCACTCTCACTTCCCTCCTGGGGAAAGGAATATTTATCTTTTTGTTTTCAATCTTGGCACCAAATGCTGCTCCTAGCTTCCTCCATTTGGGCAGCCAACCCTGGATCCTCATAAAGACAGACACACAGAGCGAGGGGGAGACAGAGATGAAGAGAGTGAAAGAGAGAGTTAGCTAGAGGGAGGGTCTGTGTGGAGGCTGAACACAGGCCCCTGTCCCAGCCTGCACATGGATGGATGTGTACCTTGATGGATGTCTGTGGTAATTACGAGCTGGGATTATTCTGCCCTCCCCCCCGGCAGGACGCCATGTCATCCCTGAATGGTGCACGTGGCAGAAAAGACCAGGGGACCACAGGCTCACTGAGCATCAGTCTGCTGCCTGGCTAGTAGTAAACACACTCCTATGAACTCACCATGTTGTGACTGGCCAGTGGTTTCAGCTGGCCGCTCTCTTTGGGATAAGAGGCTCTTATAGCCTCTTTGAAAACATCCAAATTACCAGAGCCTTTGCTCGTTTGGT
The DNA here is from genome assembly GCF_901001165.1 of Salmo trutta. Classification (NCBI taxonomy): domain Eukaryota; kingdom Metazoa; phylum Chordata; class Actinopteri; order Salmoniformes; family Salmonidae; genus Salmo; species Salmo trutta. The sequence continues at coordinate 24,523,528 of NC_042968.1, forward strand.
CTTGTAACTTCTGCAATCCAGGACATGGTTGGTTTGGGTTTGAAATCTAAAGCTAGTGAATAAATTATATTCAGCTGAGATCCTAAAAACAGATTAAAGCATGGAATTGTAAGCAATTCTAAACCAGCCCCCAACCAAAACCTCACTGAATTTGCATGATGGTGCATAAAATGGGACTTGTGTAATAATGATAACGATGGGTAGTTACAACCGTGGACTTTGTTTTTCATCTCTCTCTCTCTGCCGCACATGGCTATGAATTAGTAATGTAGTTTGGCTAATTTAAGGGAGACTCTTGGTGGAGTGCACACATCCCCAAATGACTCGAGGAGTTGAAGATCCTGCCTTTACCTCCAAAGAGAGAAAGAGAGAGAGGTAGGGCAGGGGGGAAAAAGAGTGTATGAGAGAGATAAGGAATCCCTAGGTTTTAACAGTGTTTTAAATGAGCTAAAACCAAGGGATTCCTTATCTCTCTCTAACTTATGAGCCCTTACCAACAATGCAGAGTAAAAACAATTATTGTAACTCAAAAGGAATAAAATACACAAGAATTAAGCTATATACAGGGAGTACCAGTACCATATTACTGTGCAGCGGTACGAGCTATTTGAGGTAGATACAGTTGAAGTCGGAAGTTTAAATACACCTTAGCCAAATATATTTAAACTCAGTTTTTCACAATTCCTGACATTTAATCCTAGTAAAAATTCCCTGTCTTAGGTCAGTTAGGATCAACACTTTATTTTAAGAACATGAAATGTCAGAATAATATTAGAGAGAACGATTTATTTCAGTTTTTATTTCTTTCATCACATTCCCAGTGGGTTAGAAGTTTACATGCACTCAATTAGTATTTGGTAGCATTGCCTTTAAATTGTTTAACTTGGGTCAAACATTTTGAGTAGATTTCCACAAGTTTCCTACAATAAGTTGGGTGAATTTTGGCCAATTCCTCCTGACAGAGCTGGTGTAACGGAGTCAGGTTTGTAGGCCTTCTTGCTCGCACAAGCTTTTTCAGTTCTGCCCACAAATTTTCTATAGGATTGAGGTCAGGGCTTTGTGATGGCCACTCCAATACCTTGACTTTGTTGTCCTTAAGCCATTTTGCCACAACTTTGGAAGTATGCTTGGGGTCATTGTCCATTTGGAAGACCCATTTGCGACCAAGCTTCAACTTCCTGACTGATGTCTTGAGATGTTGCTTCAATATATCCACATAATGTTCCTTTCTCATGATGCCATCTATTTTGTGAAGTGCACCAGTCCCTCCTGCAGCAAAGCACCACCACAACATGATGCTGCCACCCCCGTGCTTCACGGCTGGGATGGTGTTCTTCGGCTTTCAAGCCTCCCCCTTTTTCCTCCAAACATAACGATGGTCATTATGGCCAAACAGTTCTATTTTTGTTTCATCAGACCAGAGGACATTTCTCCAAGAAGTACGATCTTTGTCCCCTTGTGCTGTTGCAAACCATAGTCGGGCTTTTTTATGGCGGTTTTGGAGCAGTGGCTTCTTCCTTGCTGAGCGGCCTTTCAGGTTATGTCGATATAGGACTCATTTTACTGTGGATATAGATACTTTTGTACCTGTTTCCTCCAGCATTTTCACAAGGTCCCATGCTGTTGTTCTGGGATTGATTTGCACTTTTCGCACCATAGTATGTTCATCTCTAGGAGACAGAACGCGTGTCCTTCCTGAGCGGTATGACGGCTGCGTGGTCCAATTGGTGTTTATACTTGCGTACTATTGTTTGTACAGGTGAACATGGTACCTTCAGGCATTTGGAAATTGCTCCCAAGGATGAACCAGACTTGTGGCGGTCTTCAATTTTTTTTCTGTGGTCTTGGCTGATTTAAAAAAAATAATTCCCATAATGTCAAGCAAAGAGGCACTGAGTTTGAAGGTAGGCCTTGAAATACATCCACAGGTACACCTCCAATTGACTCAAATGATGCCAATTAGCCTATCAGAAGCTTCTAAAGCCATGAAATCATTTTCTGGAATGTTCCAAGCTGTTTAAAGGAACAGTCAACTTAGTGTATGTGAATTTCTGACCCACTGGGATTGTGATACAGTGAATTATAAGTGAAATAATCTGTCTGTAAACAATTGTTGGAAAAATTACTTGTGTCAGGAACAAAGCAGATGTCCTAATCGACTTGCCAAAACTATAGTTTGTTAACAAGAAATTTGTGGAGTGGTTGAAAAACGAGTTTTAATGACTCCAACCTAAGTGTATGTAAACTTCCAACTTCAACTGTATGTACATAAAGGCAGGGTAAAGGTACTAGGCATCAGGATAGATAATAATACTATTAAATTAAAGAACAGAGTAGGGGCAGCATTTGGTGAGTGTGAAAGTGTGTGTGTGTGTGTGTGTGTGTGTGTGTGTGTGTGTGTGTGTGTGTGTGTGTGTGTGTGTGAGTGAGTGAGTCTATATATAGTCTTGTGAGTGTGCATAGAGTCAGTGCCAGATATGGTCAGTGCAGATAGTTCGGGTAACCATTTAAATAACTGTTTAGCAGTCTTACCGCTATTTAGCAGTCTTATGACTTGGGGGTGGAAGCTGTCTCGGTGCCTGTTGGTCGGATAGCTGATGTTTCGGTACCATTTGCCGGATGGTAGCAGATGAACAGTCTATGGCTCGGGTGGCAGAAGTCTTATGCAATTTTTCTGGCCTTCCTCTGACACCGCCTAATATAGAGGTCCTGGACAGCAGGGAGCTCGGCCCCAGTGATGTACTGGACTGTCCGCACCACCCTCTGTAGCGCTTTGCGGTCGAGGGTGGTGCATTTTCCATACCAAGCGGTGATGCAGTCAGTCAAGATGCTCTCGATGGTACAGCTGTAGAACTATGAGTGGAACCAGAGAGATTCATACGAGATGTAGGAAAGACAAAATAATATGAAGAGCTGATAATGGAGAGAACCTTGAAAAATGAAGGTGGAGAGTAAAGGAGAGGTGAGGAGAGACACAGAGACATATTGTGAAAGGGAGAGGAGAAGAGAGGAGTAACCGGCGAGGCAGCTGTTGAATTCCTGCACCCGTCTAGGCTGTACTGAGAGTGGAGCTGGGCTGAAGTGTTTGTGGGGCCCCTGTGGTTTTTCAGCTAATAAATCCTCTGCACGTATTTAATCCAGTCAGAATGTGCAGCAGGAGAGGAGCGCTCAAAGATGTACGGCCATTACTCAGCGGCCCACATCAGAGAGAGGAGCTGGGGATCCATAAACCCCCACCTCCCCTGCCCCTGTCCCCGGCAGCCCAGGAGAGGGCCAGACTCTGGGGAACACAGTTGAGGTGTGATGAGGTCTGGTGCTCTGGAGGCCTGAAAACTCCATGTATTCACAGGTCCTTCACTACAGGTCCTTTGCCATAAATATAAATAAGAATTTGTTCTTAACTGACTTGCCTAGTTAAATAAAGGTAAAATATATATATATATTTTAGTTCCCTTCATTCATTACTAAAAGTGAAAAGATTTGACAGAGAGCAATGCAAGTGCATCATAATATCCTCTAATGTGAAGAAGATGCTGTAAAGTGCATGTTGTTCTCTTCTTATAAACAAGTTCAACTCTGTCCCTATCGGTTCCTCTATTTCCCTCCTCCTGTGTCTCTCACAAACTGTGCAGTTTCACTTCTCTTCCCAATCTGTGATATTAGCGCCATCTTCTGTCTATAGGAGCTATCAACAGGCAAATCTCCAATAGGTCGGTTTGTGTCTGACTTCAGACAAACACGCTGGTCTAGTTCATCGTCTTTACCTCATTTTCCATGATGCTCATCCGTAGACTCTGTGTTCCACTCCTGTCCTGAATGGCTGCTGGATAGTGATGGAGTCGTGATGTAACAGACGTGACCTCTTAAATAAACGCTGCTCTGTGTCTCAACAGGGTTCAGTTTCTCTCAGGCTCAGCCCTCTCAGGCTCCGGGAAAGACCTGCGATTGGAACCAGACGCCCTTCATGTCGTTTATTAGAGGTTTACATTCTGTTTATACTCTGGATGCTATGATGAAAACAGAAGTCTCTTATGGCTTTCCATCTGAGACTCGATGAACTCCAGCGACAGAGGGTTTTATTTGGGGCAGACGTGTCAGGCCTGTGCACTTGTTCAATGGCCTGACTGAAGACAGGTGTCTCCAAGCACTTTCACCAGGACGGTAACACAGGGGTTCTGTGTTGCAGATTCATGGACATATCCAATCACAGCCGAGGGACTGGGTGGGTGTTGCCCCCTTAGGAGACGGCAAACTCTATGAGGGATAGGCTATATAGGCAGTCGTTATGCTCAGTAACCATTTGGTATGCTAGAATTTATAAATCAGACATGAGTTGCTCTGATGTGTATGCCAGGCCATGTACCCTCCTGGTGCATGCAGAGCCATCATCATATCTGGGCAGAGAGACAGAATTCTGGAACCGTTCATTTTGTGGATGGAGCCAGTTCACAACTCATTCTATTTTCATTCCTTCTTTCACTTCTTTCCTCCCTCATTGCACACAAAGAGGACATCATCCCTCTGTCATGTGGTCGTGATCCTTTCCCAAGCCAAACGCTAACCATTTATTTATGTCTGTTAGCGCTGTTTCTCCAACTCCCCCAATTACGACAGACTTAAACATTTTCAGAGACCTCACGTGCAAAACCGAAAACTTAGCAACAATGGATGCAATTATCTCTCTCAGCAGTGTTCCAGGAGAGCGAGAGACAGAGAGACAGAGAGAGAGACAGAGCGAGAGACAGAGAGACAGAGAGCTGTGATCGTTCACTCACTGGCTCAGAGAAAGAGAAGGATTACTAGAACTGGAGCCTGAGGAGGGGATGTCAGATGGGGGCGGGGCTCTTTAGGAGCTGTCAGTGACACAGGGGTAAGGCACTCAGATGGAGACGCTCCCATGACAGGCACAAGTAGGGGAAAGGTAATGGGGAATGATTTGAGCTTCAACTTAATTCCACATGAAAGCCTTTTTAACCACAAGACAGACTCGATTCTCTTTTCAGATGTATTCTCTTTTTTACGTTCATCCACAGCAGCCTCAATAAATAGCCTATCAAAGCATGGTGTGTCTTCAGGACTATTTTACATTTGAGTATGTTATTGCTCACTGTTCATGTGTTGTCCAAGGCATAGATCACTGCAGCACCCCGACCTGGACAGACAGGCGTCTCAGCAGCATTGCTGTGTATCAAACCATGATCCAAGATACAGAGATGGAGATAGAAAGAGACTGAAGGGAGAGATACTGAATGGCATCACAAACCACCCACTATTTCTGGCATAGGCACATCGAGAGCTGTTTAACAACATGTGGGCTGCATTATTTGACCAGAAAATGATATAAAACTGATTGAATAAGTGTTTAATAACATGCAAAGAAAATCAAAACAATCTATGAAAATGTAGCTAAGCATTTGTTACTCTATTGGAAATCAAGGGCCATCAATTTACAGTAAATCACCTCAATGTAATTTCTTTAGAATGCTAAATGTATTTCTTTATAGCCAGTGTTGAAATGGGTAAATCTAGAATTAGATCACGGTCCCAGGGCTCAATTACCAATTAGCCTGTCTGCCGTTTCAGACCTGAGCACTAGTACATCATTGTCTCACCCTGCTGTCATAATCGCTATGGTGCCAGAGCAGCCATCGGAGGGTAGGCTACAGTATGGCTGACCCATAAGGTAGACAGACGTGGCTTCTGGGGTGGCTGGTGATATTTCACAGCCTGAACCTCTCATGCTATGTAAGAGGGTTTTAAGACTACAGAAGCACACATGAAAGACTGCTGTCATCATCATGGAAACTTTTCAAAGGCATATGTACGTGTGTGTGTGTGCGTGCGTGCGTGTGTGCGTACGCTTGCAGATATAGACTATAGAGGCCTACCTCTTGTAACATGTATGCTAGGAGTCGGGAAGCAAGTACAGGGAGTGAATATTTAAAAAATAAACAAACATGGAACAAAACAAGAAACACGAGTAGTGTACAGACATTAAACACAGGAACAGAACCAATAACACCTAGGGAAAGAACCAAAGGGAGTGACAGTTATAGGGAAGGTATTCAGGAAGGTGATGGAGTCCAGGTGAGTCTGATGAGGAGCTGGTGCGTGTAACGATGGTGACAGGTGGGAGTAAAAATAAGCAGACTGGTAACCTCGAACACCGAGAGGGAGTTTACGTGATACCTCTCATATGGGTGAAGTGTGTATGGGAATGAGTGCCTGTGAGGCAATCTAGTAACATCTGTGTGCCTGTGTATTTGTGATTGTATGTGTGTGGTGGATTAGTTGCATGAGTGTGTATCACCATTGATGCTGTACTAGAAAGTACTTTGGTCATAAACATCACACTGCTTCTGACATTTAAAGAGTAATGCGGAATAATTTTCAGACAGCAGAGAACTTTTTAATTTTATTTCACCTTTATTTAACCAGGTAGGCTAGTTGAGGGCAAGTTCTCATTTACAACTGCGACCTGGCAAAGAGAAAGCAAAGCAGTGCGACACAAACAACAACACAGAGTTACACATGGAATAAAGAAACATACAGTCAATAACACAATAGAAAAGTCTATATACAGTGATATATATATATATATATATATATATGGCAACTTCCTCATGGCCCTGGGGCCCAAGCTCCCTGCCATCCAGGATGTCTATATCAGGCGGTGTCAGAAGTTGGCCCGAAAAATTGCCAAAGACCCCAGCCACCCAAGCAATAGACAGTTCACTCTGCTACCATCCCGTAAACAGGACCAGAGCATTGGCTTTCGGACCAACAGACTCCAAGACAGCTTCTACCTCCAAGCCATAAATAGTTAATTAATGGTTAACCGGACTATCTGCACTAACTCTATGCACACTCACAAGACTATTTGCTCTCAGAACAGCCTCAATTCGTCGGGGCATGGACTCTAAAAGGTGTCGAAAGCATTCCACAGAGATGCTGGCTTATGTTGACACCAATGCTTCCCACAGTTGTGTTAAGTTGGCTGGATGTCCTTTGTGTGGTGGACCATTTTGTTACGTTACAGTCTTATTCTAAAATGGATTACATTTTTCAATCTACACACAATATCCCATAATGACAAAGCGAAAACAGGTTTTTAGAAAAATAAAAAACAGAAATACCTTATTTCCATAAGTATTCAGACCCTTAGCTATGAGACTCAAAATTGAGCTCAGGTGCATCCTGTTTCCATTGATCATCCTTGAGACGTTTATACAACTTGATTGGAGTCACCTGTGGTAAATTCAATTGATTGGACATGATTTGGAAAGGCACACACCTGTCTATATAAGGTCCCATAGTTGACAGTGCATGTCAGAGCAAAAACCAAGCCATGAGGTTGAAGGAATTGTCCGTAGAGCGCCGAGACAGGATTGTGTTGAGGCACAGATCTGGGAAGGGTACCAAAAAATGTCTGTAGCATTGAAGGTCCCCAAGAACAAAGTGGGCTCCATCATTCTTAAATGGGAGAAGTTTGTAACCACCAAGACTCTTCCTAGAGCTGGCCGCCCGGACAAACTGAGCATTCGGGGGAGAAGGGCATTGGTCAGGGAGATGACCAAGAACCTGATGTTCACCCTGTCAGAGCTCCATAGTTCCTCTGTGGAGATGGGAGAACCTTCCACAAGGACAACCATTTTTGCAGCACTCCACCAATCAGGCCTGAAGGAAGCCACTCTTCAGTAAAAGGCACATGACAGCCTGCTTGGCAAACAATTTAATACATTTTAGAATCAGGCTGTCATTTAACAAAATGTGGAAAAAGTCAAGGGTTCTGAATAATTTCTGAATGCACTCTAGCTCCATTGTTGAGTAGTTACTCCTCGTGTCACCATTTCTATTTTATTTTTAAGTGCATCATTGGGAAGGACTCATAAGCAAGCACTTCACGGTTAAGTTTACCTGTTGTATTTGAAGCATGTGACAGATACAATTTGATTCGACAGGCACCTGTTGTTAATAAAATATATGTAGACTATTAGTGAACAATATTATCAAACACAGTACAGTATGAAAATAAGCTAACACTGCTTCTCAAATAGAAATCCCCGATCACATTTGTAGGCGATGTCATGGCGACGTCGGTTAGCTAAACTAATGCATATAAATACGTATCGGGTCTGTTGTATCGCACCACATTACGCATGTGCAGGCCCTCGAAAGCACTTTTTCGATATAAAGTTGTTTTTGACAAAAATGAAAACGTGTCAGTTTGTCACTTTCACGAGGATGGAGTAATAACATGTGCAACTATTTACGACATTGGCTCGAATCTAGGTTGTGCCTTTTAGATTTCGAGAAAATTAACAACTAAAGGAAGATTTTTTTTTTCACTTCAAATCATTCATTGACTTCTCAAACCCTGGCCTGGTCTGTTTGGCAAGTGTTCCCGGGAGTCTCACGAATTTGCGCCTCTGGGTTTAGAAACGTATATTATTTAGACGTAATCATTCGATAGATTTGCAAAGGATAATCTATTGTACCTTTCAATGCAGAGAAGAATGGTTTAAATAAATTTGGGATTCAGTTAATGGCTTGCAATACATTTGGGATTCAATACAAATTGACAACTTGCCTTGCATAAAAATGCTTACCTAAATCTGTCAAATACAGCTTCCATAAAAAATTAATTTGCAATTAAATTGCAATGTTGTTGAGGATAGATTCTAGTTAAATCTGTCAATCTATCAAGATGAGCTCAGGCAATTCTAGGACTACCAACGGGGCCTTGCAGCCATCCGACCCTGATCTCGTGTTTCGTTAGCATCTGTAGCCTGCCAGCAGTATAGTTCTCGGTGAGGCCGGGGAGGCGGAACACCATTGTCGATACAAAATAACATAAAAGCTACACGAAATATATAGAGCTAAAACTACAACGTCAGACGACGAACAAAGACCGATAGCCTAAAGGTAAGTGAATGTTGTCAGCATCAAATTCAGAAATAATTTTGCTAGCTATGTTAGCGAGCTAGGCTAGCCTCTGACTAAAGTCGTCTCTATCTAGCATTGTCCAGTCATCCAATTGATTAAACGGAATCCAAGTTCAGTGACCGCATTTATTCACATTAGCAAGGTACATTTCAACAAACTAGTGTGATGGCTATCGTTCATATACATGTATTTAATCGTATTTTTTTTCGAATCGCGTTAGCGGACTAGCTAGTTAATTAGTTAGCTATCTCGCATCTAAGTGAATCGCGTAGCCAGCTAGCTAACGCCGGTCTCGGTAATAATGCGAGAAGAAAAGGAAACTAGCTAAATGTAGCCAAGCTAGCCCTGTAGCCGGGTGTGGGTTGTTGTGGGATGGGGTTCAAGTTTAAGCCTAATTTGATGACCATCTGTTTTCAAATGGCATAAATGTTATACTTGTGACGATTATGTAGGTTACTGCGTAAATAATTGTTTTGTCGGAATTAGTTGTTCATTTGATGTTGATGAGTAGCGTAACGTTTATGCGGTTCAATGGACAATGCTCGGCTGACAGTCCCTCGGCTCACAAAGGACTTGCAATTTATCCCATTTTTCCCTAATGTGCCTCGTCGGCTTTAGTTTCTTAGCTGGCTAATGGGAACAAATCTGGAAATACTAACGTTAGTTAGCTAGGTACTAGCTATTGAATTATAACGCTAACGTTACTTGCCTTGAGCGTTAGCGAACGTTAGCGGTTGACAGAAATCATTCAGCAAACCGACATAATATCCAAATTGATTCATAGATCTTTCAGTTTTTCGTCAAGGAACATTAAGTAGTACCCCGTGCTTATTTTTTACAGTTATATTAAAATGTATGTCTGACCACTTGTGGTCAGCAATGTAATGCCATTGTTCAGGGCTTTGTTTACAGCACCATTGGGAAAACTGTTTTAATCAACATATTTTAACCTTTATTGTATTCAATTACAGCCTCGGTGTTATGCGGCCTTCACAAATAATGACTGCTACAAATAATTTTCTGTCTTATCAGATGCCTTCAGCAACAGTTGGCAACAATGCTGTTCAGTCCTCCAGCCCAGAGTTGGGTTCTGGGACCCAGTCTGAGGCCATGAAGCAGGTCCTGCAGGTGATAGACAAGAAGGTCCGCAACATGGAAAAGAAAAAGGTAACAATGTTTCCTGTTTTTCATCTAAGCATGCTTTCGGATACCTCCCAAAAAGCATAGGTTGTTTCATGCTTAGTCGTTGCTTGAGACCAACTGAGGAGCAATTCTGGATGTCTCGTCTGGTAAGATTGTCTGCCACGTGACCCTGCATTGACTTTGTCTCAAAGTTGGTAACTAAGATTAAGGCTGAGATTATGGCTACAGACAAATTTAGTTGGTGTAACCAATCATTAACCTATGACGTTATTTGGCATTAGAATCGCAGCACTTAATAGATGGTGTATTCCTGGGGAAACCTCAGTTGGTATATTTCTGCTGAAAGAATCTCAGCAGACCTTCTCGTAACCCTTATTAAATGTGCCATTTTTCTATAGGGCAAGCTGGATGACTACCAGGCCAAGAAGAATAAAGGAGAACGGTTGAACCAGGATCAGCTGGTACGTACAAGACACTGGTCTGGGTTGACATTAGCTCAGGGAACTTCAATTGTGAACTTGATTGTTTAACCTGTTCCATATGTACTATAATCTTTCATTCTTCAGCTTTCCATTGTTTTTATACTGTGGTGTTTGTCGTTTTGATCTATCTCACAGCTAACAAAACACTTCATGTTCATTCCCTCTTGTCTTGTCTGTAGGATGCCTTGACCAAGTTCCAGGAAGTAACCAACAACCTGGATTTTGCAAGGGAGTTGCAGAAGAGCTTCCTGTCTTTGGGGCAAGAGGTGAGTTCCGTCTCAAGGTTTCATTCTGGTCACTGTGACCACACTCACTGTATTTATTAGGTGCTATTTCTCAGTCACTGTGGCCATAGTGCAGTGACAACTTCTTCCCCATTTCCTTGCAGATCCAGAAGGCAGTGAAGAAGTCTGCCCGGAGGGAGCAGCTGCAGCGGGAGGAGATGGAGCAGAGGCGGCTGAAGACTGTTCTGGAGCTGCAGTTCTTGCTTGACCGGCTGGGGGATGAGCAGACGAGGCAGGACCTGAAACAGCCCGCTGCAGGCTCCCCCCTGCTCACCGATGCTGACCTCACCGCACTGGACAATTTCTACAAGCTGGTGGGCCCTGAACGGGACCATGACGTCAGGTACAAACCTTTGTTTTCTTTTCTTTTTTTGATGGAGGAGTGACATAATATGATGGTAGGCATGATGTAAATGTCCTTCCCTGTTCTCCAGGTTGACTGACCAGTATGAGGAGGCCTCCCTACACCTATGGGAACTGCTAGAGGGCAGAGACCAGGCTGTGGCAGGAACAACATGTATGTTTCTAACACTTTTGAAGTAGCTCTCATTTTATTTACTCTGTACATGTAGACTTTGGCTTGTTTAATTAGTTACCCACACCCCCAGCTGTATACTGAGTATCTTGGGGCTTATCTTAGATTTTGAATAAAAAGGAGCTTGAAAGGAAAGTTTGCTGAGCTGGCTCAACTGGGAGCAGTGTTATGACTAAAGCCCATCCAACCCCTTGAAGCACAAAGGGCATGCTGGACATACAGGCCATGTTAGCAGAACATGTATAAAGGGAAGCTCTTTTCTGTGGTTGGGGTGAACTGGGGTGAGGCCAGTGGGCTTTGAGGGGTAGTGCCCGCCAAGACACAGGACACCTGTCATTCCACAAACACTGAGCATCCATATTCCAGAGACAACTTTGCGGTGGATCATATGGCATTGTGGATTATAAATACTTGAGGGTTATTAAAGTGCTTCGAGCAGTGGATCTTGGCTAGGCCTAGTGCTGTGGAATGGGTCACAGCTGTGACTATACCAAGCATAGACCCAGCCTATTGATTAACTCACAAAAGTTTCTGTTACCGATTGGGACCACTAAACTGTGGTATATTTATGCGTTATCAAGACATTTCTAAAACGTTCTGAACATGATCTGCCCCTTTCCTATAGACAAGGCACTGAAGGAGACCCTGGACAAGGTGCTGCTGAGTGGCTATTTTGACAGAGCACAAATGCATCAGAACGGAGTGTGTGAAGAAGAGGAGCAAGAAGAAGAAGAAGAGGAGGAGGAGGAGGAGGAGGAGCAGCAGTCTGTGGTGCATGAGTCGTCTGGGAGCGGGGAGCAGCCTGCAGAACCAGGTAACCACCATAACCATTATTTCCCGTGGGCAGAATCTGTGTGTAGACCGAGAGAATCTTCTTGACTGAATGGGATGCATGAGATTCGAGCAGGATTAGTTCTGTTTTTTTTTTGTCACTGGCTATTTGGACGTATCAGGATTGGGCGAAGGCAATGCTTAAACTGCTTCACCTTGAGTGCTTTGGCTGAGTGTTTCCTCTTGTGAGGGTGGAGACTTTATATTGCTGTAACGCTCAATTTCTAATACGTATTAAGACGGACGTTAATCACACAGCTGAATAAATTACATGAGATTTTACTTCTGGGTTAGATTTTGATAACCTGAGGGGAACTCATGTTACGATTGGTCTGAGTGTGTGGACCTGCATGAGTGGATATTAATCAGTGTATTCCTTTTACAGAAGGAACAGTTACGGAAGAATACACAGAGGCCATTGAAGTAGAAGCCTCAGAGGTGAGTTCAATCTCTACCCTGACTCTTAACTGCTGTAAGGATCAGAATTCTCTGGTTTACCTTACCTATTGGAATCTAATCAAGTGGTCTTATGTTTATTTGTGTAGTTTGTAAACAGACAGTTCATTCCAGAAACCACATACAGCAGCACTGGCAAAGACCAGTTAGAAGAGTGGATAGCAGACGTCCAGGTATGCTGCATGTTCACCTCTCATATCATTTGTCATATCACAAAGTCACACACAGAATCTTTTAGGGTTCATTAAGTAACTCCATGGCCCAATGATGTCATCAGCTGGGTTTAAATCTGTCTCTGTGTCTTTAGGTGGTCAATTCCCTCCAGCACCAGTCTCCTCCCCAGATGACCCCTGAGCCCCACACTGTGAACCCAGTCTCCCACACGCCTGACCCCGTGGTCCGGAAGCAGGTTGTACAGGACCTCATGGCCCAGATGCAGGGGACCTATAACTTCATGCAGGTGATGATCCTTCCAACTGCCCCCTATGGTCCTGCCTTATCGGATCCTGTTTGGTCTCTTGTTCATGCTGACCCATGTGCTTCCTCCCACAGGACTCCATGTTGGAGTTTGATGGCCATGCCCTGGACCCAGCCATCGTGTTGGCCCAGCCCATGAAGTCTGCACAGAGCATGGACCTGCAGCAGATGGGTCAGTGTTAGTACATCACATTCTGTTTTAACTCCCCTCTAACCAACACCACTCCATGGCTGTCGTTCTCCTAGAGATGTTCGCTTCTACACTCACCAACAATTTATTAGGTACACCCATCTAGTACTGGATTGGATCCCCCTTGCTTCTAGAACAGCCTGAAATAATTTTGGGCGTGGATTCTACAAGGTGTCGGAGACGTTCGTTGCTCCATTGGTATCAAGGGACCTAACGTGTGCCAGGAAAACAGTCTCCACACCAGGTGGATGGGTCCATGGACTCATGCTACATACAGTTGAAGTCAGAAGTTTACATACATCTTAGCCAAATACATTTACACTCAGTTTTCATTTACACTCAATTCCTGACATTTAATCCTAGTAAAAATTCCCTGTCTTAGGTCAGTTAGGATCACCACTTTGTTTTAAGAATGTGAAATGTCAAAATAATAGTAGAGAGAAGGATTTATTTCAACTTTTGTTTCTTTCATCACATTCCCAGTGGGTCAGAAGTTTACAAACACTCATTTGGTAATATTGCCTTTAAATTGTTTAAGTTGGGTCAAATGTTTCGGGTAGCCTTCCACAAGCTTCCCACAATAAGTTGGGTGAATTTTAGCCCATTTCTCTTGACAGAGCTGGTGTAACAGAGTCAGGTTTGTAGGCCTCCTTGCTCGCACACGCCTTTTCAGTTCTGCCCACAAACGTTCTATAGGATTGAGGTCAGAGCTTTGTGATGGCCACTCCAATACCTTGACTTTGTTGTCCTTAAGCCACTATGCTTGGGGGTCATTGTCCATTTGGAAGACCCATTTGCGACCAAGCTTTAACTCTCTGACTGTTGTCTTGATGTTGCTTCAATATATCCACATAATTTTCCTTCCTCATGATGCCATCTATTTTGTGAAATGCACCAGTCCCTCCTGCAGCAAAGCACCCCCACAACATGATGCTGTCACCCCCATGCTTCACGGTTGGGATGATGTTCTTCGGCTTGCGAACGCTTTTTCCTCTAAACATAAGGATGGTCATTATTGCCAATCAGTTCTATTTTTGTTTCATCAGACTAGAGGACATTTCTCCAAAAAGTACAGTCTTTGTCCCCATGTGCAGTTGCAAACTGTAGTCTGGCTTTTTTATGGCGGTTTTCTCCAGCATCTTCACAAGTTCCTTTGCTGTTGTTCTGGGATTGATTTGCACTTTTCGCACCACGGTACGTTCATCTCTAGGACTCTCTTTCCTGAGCGGTATGACGGCTGCGTGGTCCCATGGTGTTTATACTTGCGTACTATTGTTTGTACAGATGAACGTGGTACCTTCAGGCGTTTGGAAATTGCTCCCAAGGATGAACCAGACTTGTAGAGGTCTACAATTATTTTCTTTGGTCTTGGCTGATTGCTTTTGATTTTCCCATGATGTCAAGCAAAGAGGCACTGAGTTTGAAGGTAGGCCTTGAAATACATCCACAGGTACACCTCCAATTGACTCAAATTATGTCAATTAGCCTATCAGAAGCTTCTAAAGTCATAACATCGTTTTCTGGGTTTTTCCAAGTTGTTTAAAGGCACAGTCAACTTAGTGTATGTAAACTTCTGACCCACTGGGATTGTGATACAGTGAAATAATCTGTAAACAATTGTTGGAAAAGTTACTTGTCATGCACAAAGTAGATGTCCTAACTGACTTGCCAAAACTATAGTTTGTTAACAAGAAATTTGTGGAGTTACTGAAACTAGTTTTAATGACTCCAACCTAAGTGTATGTAAACTTCCGACTTCAACTGTAAGCCAAATCATGACGCTATCATCAATATGATGCAACAAGAACCGGGATTCGTTGGACCAGGCGACGTATTTCCACTCCTTAATTGTTCAGTGTGATCGCGTGCCCACTGGACCCGCTTCTTCTTCTTTTTAGCCGATAGGAGTGGTCGTCTGCTGCAATAGCCCATCCGTGACCAGGACTGACGAGTTCATTCCGAGGTGCCGTTCTGCACAACACTGTTATACTGTAACGTTATTTTTCTGTTTGTGGTCTGCCCGCTAGCTTGTGTGATTCTTGCCATCCTCCTTTGACCTCTCATCAACGAGCTGTTTTCGCCCACAGGACTGCTGACTGACTGGATGGTTTTTGTTTGTCGCACCATTCTCGGTAAACCCTAGACACAGTCGTGCGTGAAAAGACCAGGAGGTCGGAAATTTCTGAGGTACTGGATCCGGCGCGCTTGGCATCGACGATCAAACCACGCTCAGACTCTTAGGTCACTTATTTTGGCCATTATAAAGTTAAATCGAACAGTACCTGGATGTCTGTTTGCCTGCTTTATATAGCAAGCCATGACCACGTGACACATTGTCTGTAGGAGCGATTCATTTTCGTGAACGGGGTGGTGTACCTAATAAACTGGCCAATTAGTGTAGTACTGCTTATACTCTTGAGTTTTCTGTTCATTTTAGTTGCTTTAAGCAGTTTGATCAACAAACCATTTTATATTTGTCTTGTGTACAGTTCATTCAGAATCCAGACTTTCTCAACCAAGCTCAGTTCCTGAATCTACACACGTAAGTAGTAATAATGATATTTGAACAGAATTCTGATAGTAGTGATCCCCAAGACTCTATACTGGAGCAGACTTATTTAAAGGGCAAGGGCACCATGTGAACCTTCCCTTATTCTCCCCCTTCCCTCCCCAGGTCCCCATGGTCTCCCCCACACCTGATGGCTACTCCTCCACAGCGCCCCTCTACCAGCCCTCCCACACAGCAGAGCCCCGGCCACAGACAGACGGCACCGACCACATCCAGGTAAACCCTCCCTCCCCAAGGTGCCCTCTGCTCCACTCTCCTCTACCCCCCTGGCTGTGTGGGTGGGTGGTGGAGCTTCTCTATGCTTGGCTGTTATTGGGCAGTGTGAGAGATGGTTAACACTCATCCTACCTGCCTGTCCTGAAGTGTCTGTGAAAACCATTGAAGTATGTGACGTCTCTGTCTCCCCGCCCCGCCCCCTCCCTAAACCAGGCCTCGATGTCCCTGTCGTCTGAGCAGTCCCCCGCCCCGTCCTCCTTGCCCTCTGCCTTCCCGCCCGTCTCCACCCCCCACAGCGGCGGCATCAATGTCAACGCAGCACCATTCCAGTCCATGCAAGCGGTAGGCTTTGTTAATGGAGGACTTATAACTGACATCGCTTCACTTGAACAAAACCGTCATATAACCAACCCACTTAACTCTAATCACTTACCACACGTTGATGGTACCACAAGTCTTATGACAGGGAGAATAGAAGTAGTACACACTGTTACACAACAGTAATACCACATTTACTTTGCAAGGATAATGAAAAAACTGATTGGGACATCAACTGAATTAATAAGTATAATTCCAGTGTTGGCCTACATTTCTCAAAACCAAGCTTCATCCCATACCCCCCCCCCCCCCCCCCCCCCCCCCCCGTCAGAGCAGAACAGAATGCTCTTGTCTGCCCCCATGTCTACATAAAGATTTATAATCAACTCTAAGCTGATTAACTTTATTTAGCGAACCTTGGACAGTATTTACAGTATGCTCAATAATCAGACTGGAGTCTGTTAGTGGTGATTTGCTGTTGTCTGCGAGTCCTGCGTGGGTGTCTGACACCTCTAAATGAAAGCTTTTCTCTGGTTGTATTGTGTCTCTAAGGTGTTCAACCTGAACGCCCCCGTGCCCCCCACTAACGAAGCAGACAGTCTGAAGCAGAACCAGTTCCCCGGCGGCTACGGCCAGGGCTTCAGCAGCCAGGCCGAGCACTCCGTGGAGGAGCCTGACATCCAGCAGGACACTCTACAGTCCGGTGAGAAAGGGACTGGGGTGGCTGTTGGGGCTGAGGATGTGACTTAGACAAGTGGAGTCTGAGGACCAATAGACCTTGGGTCTGAAGACTTGGGTCTAAGGGCATGATCAGAAAGGTCAAATGTTGTTAATGACTCTTATACTGTTGTCCTCAGCTGTAGGAGGCTTCCAAGACCAAGTGATGTCAGCGGCAGCGGGCCACCAGGTGCAGTCGCCCCAGGGGCCAGGCTTTGGGCGGCAAGGCCAGTCCTTCTATAACAGCAGGGGGGGCGTGCCTCGCGCAGGCCCCAGGAACCCTCGGGGCATGATCAATGGATACCGAGGATCCTCTAACGGCTTCAGAGGTATGAGATCCAGCTAATTTACTGTAAGGGACCTACTTTGATACAGGAGGATTTTTATTGTGGCATTAACCGGATAAATGGTGGTCTTCCTCAGGAGGATATGATGGCTATCGCCCTCCCTTCTCGAACGCTCCAAACAATGGTTATGGGCAACAGGCCCAGTTCAGCACGGCACCCCGGGAGTACCCCAACAGCACCCACCAGCGGGTAAGGAAGGACACAGCCAACCATTAGGTCCTAGTGACTAGAAGACACTTGACCGTTGCATTAGTTCCAATAAAAGGGATTCTATGAGTTGTCCCAGATGCTGTCATGAAGGTGCTGTATAAGTCTTTCTGAATGACCTGTTGTTTCTACAGGAGGGATATCAGCCAGGCTACAAGCGGGGCGCAGCCCAGGGACCTCGGGGTTGCTCTCGAGGTAATGCTCAAGTGATGCGATCCTAAAGCGCTTAAAGGATTGTCAACTTCCGCCACATTGAACATTCAGATATTATGAATGTGTTTGCCCCAGCTCACTTTTATAAATCTTTTTTGTTTTGTTTCTCATCTATCTTCGTGTTTCTCCTGGCCTATTTATCACAGTAAGCCTGCATTGGTTTGTCTAAGATACTTTTGTTTTAACACATGTAAAACTGAAATCCACAGCATTTAGATTTATCAGCAAGTCTGTGTTCGAAACAACAAATAGATATTCCTGTAAACTTGAAAGATTTCATTAATTTATTTTTTGTACAAAATAAATGCAAAAAAACCCTGCAACTGTCAGTCCAATCCATGAGAATCTTTTATATTTTCTGTCACTGCCCAGCCCTGTCAACCACTTTTCCCCTCTGCTTTTGGTTCTCGTTGCATTACATGTTTGTTTTTTTCCGTCTCTCACCATCTCTTTGTAAGCCGACGTTACTCCTTGGGAGACTGTTTCAATAAAGATGTGTTGTATAACCTGCTGTCTGCTGCTAGTTTGTTTTTGTTGGTCCCTGATCCCTGCTGCTCTGTGGTGCTCTCAGCCTTATCTGCCTCTGCTGACATCTCTTGGGGTTAAGAGTGGGTTGGAGGATTTTGGTTATGCTTTGCTGAAAGGACTTCACTCTGCTTCTGTCTCCCTCACCTGCTGTGCCCTGCCCTCTATTTTGTCATAGGAGCATACATATTGTTGGCTATTAACATGCTTAAACATTCATGAAACATGTCAAAGAGTTTCAAAGTAAACCTGTGGTGTTATTTGTAAATCCTAGAGCAACAGATATACCTCCCTTTTGGTTCCATCTGGCAAAATACATACTATTATTCTGTATGACCTGGATAAAAGCTTTCAAAGCTCAGATTTGCAGGGAATAATGCCACTGTGTATATAACTGAATTGACATGAAGGCAGCTTTTACCTTTTAACTTGTTTTCAGGATTCCATTTTGTAATGGGTGTATTAGCTTGCTTGTAACAGTCAATTTGTCTCCCTATTTGAGTTGATCTCTCTTCCTTGGCAGGTGCACACTAATAATTTATAGAATGTGGATGAGGGTTTTTAATTGTATTCCAAGCCTAGATTTAACCCAGAATAAGGGTGACAGGCTGGCCTCAGCTGACTGATTAATTTTGTGTCTGCTTGGCAGTTACAGGCCGGGGGGGACTGTTCAAGCCCAGCCGAGGGATTGTGACCCAAATGGCTGGACATCAAGCCAATTAGTCTTGGATACCAACAACTCTCTACCCTCCACCTAGGGCAACCTTAAACATCACCTCTACACTCCTGGACCATCCTTCCCCTGATCTGACTATTCCTCTCCATATCAACCTCTAGGTTGATTTGGTGAAGCCTGGGTCTGAAGCCATACGTACCACCCTTAGCTCTCCTACAATCATATGCTATTGCATAGCCTTAAACTGATCAAGCTGGAACGTGTGTGCCTTTGCTGTTGGACTGTTTATTTGGGTCATTGCTTAATAGGAAATCATTTACAAAACTGGCTGAAGCTAGTGACAGGCTTTGGAAGCATGACATGAAAGACCAAACAATATGTTGACTGCGGTCATACCACACAAGGAAATGTTTTGTCTCAATGTGAAGATTGTTTATACTGTACATTGTATTGCCATGGCATGTTTGGGAGTAAAGTCTGCACGTGTGTAGTCTAAGCAGGTTGTAGGTCTGACTGAATGACTGATTTACCCAAAATGAAGATTTCTTGTGCGTACATTTTGCTCTGGCCATATGGTAGCTGATAGAGTGATGCACTGAATAAATGCACTGCTCTGTAAATTTGCATTTGTTACTTCATATCTGTTCTGTCCAATAACATTATCATTGGTTTGAACTGATGTCAACACTGTAGGTGTGTAGAATGTAAGGATTGTGTCAACTTCACATTTAAAGAGGTT
Organism: Salmo trutta; assembly: GCF_901001165.1. Classification (NCBI taxonomy): domain Eukaryota; kingdom Metazoa; phylum Chordata; class Actinopteri; order Salmoniformes; family Salmonidae; genus Salmo; species Salmo trutta. Next base: position 24,543,399 of record NC_042968.1, read on the forward strand.
CACTCTCTGAATCATGAACACTAGCTGTAAAGAAAATCACTATATTGTCTACAGCAATATTGATGTTTTCCTGTGCAATTGGTCATCTGAAAATTAAACTAATCTTTTGTACAAATTAGTCACACCTCTGTATGGTGCAAGATAAAAGAGCATTTGCCCAAGCCAGCAGAATTTGGTAAAAGTAAAACAAAGGCCCAATTTAAGACAGACTCTGGGGGTGATGTGCTGAGTACAAAAGGTAGACCTCATTGCCTGGTAATGGGCCTGTTCAGTATCAATACATGTACTGGCCTTGGCCAAGACACCTACAGGTCATTAGGAACAGAAGCCTCATTCAAGCACAAACTTGAAAACAAGACGTGATTACCCATAATCCCTACAGAAATAACCAGATCATCAACTGACTCTTACATTTGCACATGAATTAAGATAATCCAAAGAGCTGGCTATAGTATAAGTACCACAAAATAAGACTGCAAACACTCAGGTTTCCCATGACTAGTGCCCATAATAGCCAACATTAGCATACATTGCTGTTATCAGACTTGTGGATATGAAATAAAGTGGTGGCCAAGCTAATGCCATGTAATACACAGGAATGAACCCATAAAAAAAGAAAGTATATTATATTCTGTTCCATGAGACAGTTGTCTTTACTGTTCATAATGCTCCCAATGCCATTTTCAGTGCTTTTTGAAATGGAGCCTTTTCAGGAATCCATACATTTCACAACATTATCATTATTCAGGTGGAGTGACCTGACAATTATTAGGCCTAATTGTCATGACATCACACAACACCAATTAAAAACGATGTTCCAAAATATATAGACATTGACACTACCAAAACCATTCCACCAAAGCTCTGCATTTTAAGTAATGATCAATTATGACCAATCCATACATCACATACCGCATATGCACTCTATAACACAAATTCCCTGACTGCAAACATATAAAACATTTCTAGGCCTTGGAGGCTCAAATTGAAATCCACAAGTTGGCAGAGATACTGTAAACACCTCCTGTGTTCTCCAGCTGGTTTTCAGTTAACTCTTTCAGGATAATGGAGTACACATGCCCATATGGAGGGACCTCTGCACACTGGACTGGAGGTATATAAGTACTGTAAAGGTCTGTGGGTGGGGGGCCATGGAGCCAGAGGTGTTGTCTTTAGAGTTTTATCTGGCAGCTGGGGTTGAGTGGGCTGGTTCTGATGGGGGACTTATGGTAAGTCATGTTGGCCCTATGGCACTGCCTGATGGCCTGGGGGCAGATCCTGGAGTCGTGGTTGGGACAAATCCTGGGTGTTGTGGGGTATTTGGTTCTGGAGGTGGTTGTCTTGCTTCATACCTGGGTGGTTTTGGGACATATCTTGGTGGCCCAGGGGCAAAGGATGGTACTCTCCTTGTGGCTCTGGGATAGCATTCCCTTCTACTGAAAAAGAGAGTAGTTCTGAATACAGTACATTTTTGTACATCTTTCTTAAAATTCTGTTTATTTTTACCCCTTTTTCATGATATCCAATTGGTAGTCACAGTCTTGTCCCATCGCTGAATTTTTCACATCTTGAGATCCATTTTCCATAGTCACCTCTACATTCTGAAAAATACATGACACACCAGTAAAGAGAAAATGGAATTGGGGTAAACTATCACTCACCATGAACCTCTGGAGGGGGCTCAACTTTCTGGGTTTTCAACCGTTCCATGTGTTCTACTGCCTGAAACACCACAGACAAACAGAGATAAGCAGATGGATGGTTGTAGGTAAGTATGTCAGCTCATGTCAAAAATAACAATACCACACAAAAGAAGTGCGTTACAGTAATAGAGAACCTATTGGTTGTGTCTGTTCTACCACTGCCCACTCTGTACCTGCTGAAGCTCTACTTTCTGTGAGTTGAGCTGTTCCTGCTGCCTCTCCAACTCATCCCTCTGTTTCTGGAGGTCTGATGCTTTCTGGTTGAGGTCCTCTTCCTGCTGGGCCAGGTGCTCCTCAAACTCCCTCATCTCCTCGTCCGTGTAGGCCTGGTTCTGCTCTAAGGTCTAACAAAGGAGGACGTGTCAGTTCATACCCTTATACCTCTCCTTATTGATTTGAAAAGCAACATAATTACAGTGTGGTTGAATGTAGGAGTGTTTAGAGATATGGTATGGTTTTTGTTACTCTTGCCGTTTCATAATAATGAGTTATAATGTTGAAGTATAAAAAGTAGGCCAGTATGAATGAGAGTTAAAATAGATATAGCTACCACACCTCCCAACTATCTGGTTCCAGGAATTCCTTTTTCTTTGTGGCAATCAGGAACTCTTCTAAGGAGACCAGTCTGTCTTTGTTGGTGTCCACCTGTAAGCAGTGAGAGATCAGTCACCATGTGAACTATTTATTTCATTATATCAACGAAACCAATCTCTAACTTTCAGTGATAGCAATCCATGGGAATATAGTATGCAAGGTTCACGGCCGGGACAACAGTATACCTCGTTCATGACGTGCTCTCTCATACGCAGGCGCTCTTCCTCCATCTCCACCATATCGTCCTCTTCATTGGTAGGATCATAGATCTTCTCCAGCTGAGCCCACAGAATATACCGTTATCTATACATGCACACGTTTCATTATCATTTCAGGTGAGACATTAAAAAAAGAGGACAAATCTTTACCTCCTTCGTAAACAATGCCTCCAATTCCTGCTCATCGAAGAAGCCATCTCCATTGGAATCTGAAAATTCAAAACGCGAGAATGTTGAGGAACTCTGAGATGGATGTCCCTGCCCCAGCCTGTGATGTCTATTGATGAGGACTCACCATGCAGCTTGAAAAAGGTCTTGGGGTCAAAATCTTCAGGGTCAAGACCATCTGCTTCCTCCCACACCTCTTTGAACTGATTCTGGCTGCCCTGCACAGCAAAAAATGTTAGTCCCCTGTTAGAAATAAATCTCTCACTTGAGCTAAATCATTAAGTATGGGGAAGGTCTAGAGCAGAAATGGGCAACTGGCGTTTGTAGGCCCGCAGATCAATTTCCGAAAACAAACAAATATATACAGTATAAGCATACTGAGTGTACAAAACATTAGGAACACCTAGGTCTTCCCTGTGGCTCAGTTGGTAGAGCATGGTGTTTGCACCGCCAGGGTTGTGGGTTCGATTCCCACGGGGGGGGGCCAGTACGGAGAAAAAAAAAAAAAAGATTTAAAAAAATGCATGAAATGCATTCACTACTGTAAGTCGCTCTGGGTAAGAGCGTCTGCTAAATGACTAAAATGTAAAATGTCTAATATGGAGTTCCACCCCCTTTTGCCCTTAGAACAGCCTCAATTTGTCAGGGCATGGACTACAAGGTGACGAAAGCGTTCCACAGGGATGCTGGCCCATGTTGACTCCAATGCTTCCCACAGTTGTGTCAAGTTGGCTGGATGTCCTTTGGTGGTGGACCATTTTTGATACACACAGGAAACTGTTGAGCGTGAAAAACCCAGCAGCGTTGCAGTTCTTGACACACTCAAACCGGTGTGCCTGGCATCTACTACCATACCTCGTTCAAAAGGCACTGAAATCTTTTTTCATGCCCATTCACCTTCTGAATGCACACATACACAATCCATGTCTCAATTGTCTCAAGGCTTAAAAATCATTCTTTAACCCGTCTCCTCCCCTTCATCTACACTGAAGTGGATTTAACAAGTGACATCAATAAGGGATCATAGCTTTCACCTGGTCAGTGTATGTCATGGAAAGAGCAGGTGTCATTAATGTTTTCTACAGTCAGTTGTTTAGGAACTCATCTGGGGTCTCAACTTACTGCTGGGAGTTAGCAATGTAGAATACACAAGATCCCATTTTGAAATGTGGTTGTGAATCAGCAGTTTTTCTCTTATGTCAGCTAAACATTTTTATATACAGACCCTCAAGCCACTGTGGCCCCTCATGAGTTCAGATTTTTTGTGGCCCCCACCACCCCCCATCAAAGTTGCCCATCCATGGTCTAGAGACTGGCTAGACCATATGTGAGCACAAACAAATTGAGCTCTGAAACACAAAGTTAACATAGCATCCAAGTGCAGTTGGACTTACTGGATGGTTGACTTTGGGATGGTCTGCATGTTTCTTCTTCATCTCCTCGTAATGTTCTTCCTCCTTCATCCTCCCTTCATCGTCTAGAGTCTTGAGGTGTTCCCTTCGCTCATGGTCTTTCGTCATCTCGTACTTCTTGAACTCCTCATGGCGCTCCTTGTCATAGTTCTCCAGATCGTTTGTGGCCTTGTGGTCAAATGACGGATGAGAGTTAAAATGTCTTGAAGGAGAAGAGGACTACAGGTACCTTATTAAGCTACTGTATGTATGTCCCATGTATTCTACATTATACTTACTGATTTGATGAGTCTGTCCAGATCCTCAACTTCAAAGGTGTGAGGATTCATGTGGTTCAGGTACTCAAACTGTTTCAGCAGAGCTTGGTGGTCTACTGCCATATCTGTGAGTGAGGTTTAACAGTCATAACACAATATGACATTTGATGACCTGACATTGGCACTATAATAGTTATCCAGTGCGGCAGGGTGTGTTGGTCAAAGCTCACCCTGTGTGCATCTATACTAGCCTGTAATCCTGCCAATTAGTGGTTTAAGTGAGACGTTACTGTTGTCTGTAATACTCTGCTATTACTATTGTGATTCGAAACAGAGATTTTCAGAAGCATGTTTCACAAGTAAGTAGGTGACTCAACACTGACGCTACAGTAACCACATCCTCTTGAGACCTTTGCCTCAAAAATGTACTTCTTGGTCATTTGTCCACACGCCCTAGTGTTTCTAGATGTTAACAGTATAGCACATGTTAACAGTATAGCACTTAAGGCATATTAATGGTCTTTCACTGGGCAGCATACCGTTCCCTCCTTCGATGTCTTGCTTGGCTTTGATCAGTGTCCGTAGCCGGCTAACCTCCTGCCTTTTTAGCTCATCCAGTTGTGTCCTTACATGGTGGCTGACAAAGTCCAGCTCTTTGGCCAGCTTCCCCATCTGTAGGGAACGTGATGTAATGATTATCATACTGCTGCTGTTTTGCATTTTTCATGACTAATGACTCAAGGAGAGAGTAAGAACAACAAGAATGATCAGGACACACTGTTAGAATACCTTGATGTCCTCCATATCTGTGTTATGGAGCTTCTCTCTGAAATGCTGGTCTTTTTCCAGAAAATCAATGACTTCCCTGAGATAACGGTCATAGTGGAGTCCAGTGTCCTGTTACATGAAACAAAGTAGTAAGTTGTAGTGCATAACATGCATACTAGCTCATGCATCATTCAGTAGACCTTCAGTTCAGTCTGTATACGTTACAATTCAATAAATTATGTTAGAGAACATAGCTGGTATAACTGGTCTGAGCTTGTACTGGTAGCACAAATGACTGCTTTTTTCATGGCTGTTAGGGCTGCTCTGCCTGTCATGTTTCTCTACTGTGCTTGCTTGGTATGTGATCCTTCACCAACTCTTACCACACTTGGTGGTGGCTCTGAGGCTTTGTCCTCCGGCTGGTTCACCTTGGTCTTGTCCAGACTGATGGGCACTGCCTCCAGATAGAGCAGATGTACCAGAAGCACAAGGCAGCTGGTGTGGAATACCTGGCTCCAAGACATCTGGAGACACAAGACGCACTTAGACACAACAACACATGACAAGCAACACTTCAATCAGAGATGATAGAAAACATCAGTCTCTGCCCCAAATAAAGTGGCTGTGCCCCAACCATAGAGAAAGACAGAGGACTCTTCATTGTATCTGTCCCATTGTGTCCTCTGAACACATGGGCTTGTCCATTTTGAAGTAGTCCATTTTCTTCTACTACTACTTCTATGAGTTGGTAAACAAACTGAAAGGGTGCATACTGCCACCTGGAGTATGTTCTTGGGAAAAAAGACAGTTCCGGTCTGCTTACTAGTTTATTTAGCAGACAAGATTTGCTTAGAATTCCATGGCATTATTTTATAGTATGAAGAATACATTTGAACAAAGCTGAATGCGCACATGCGGCTATTCTGTGTTAAGCGGTTAACAAAGAAATAGCTACTCCTGTATGCTTAATTTAGAGTTATTAATGTAACTTTAGTTGTTCTACAAACGTTGGGCTATATGTTTTTATTTTTAATACATGATGCGACTGATGATGATTTGAAAGAAGTCGCTTGAAAGGCATGAGCTCCGCTTTGTTTTTTTGCCCAGGCTTTACACACTACATCAGTCACTCATTCACAATTTGACAAGTACTTGATAATGCCTAGAATGTTATGGTGGCATCCCCTTTGCGGCCAGTGGCCGTTGTGCCCTACTACGTTGTGTGCTCCGAATCACCCCTCACTCACATGGCTCTCCATCATGTGATCAGGTCTTTCTCACAGGCTACAAGTGAAGACAGACACATCGGGGATGCAATGGTACGCGTCCTTATCCAATTCCGAGGTGCATATTGAAGATATTGGAAGAACTGTCCACATTTACTTTTCGTCAGCCAACAAGATGAGTAGGCTTAAAGAACAGCAAAAGTACTATCCCCCATAGTACAAAAGTCGACCTATTCTACTCTGTGCAAGAAATAAAAATTCCAAACATAGTCCGGGACAGTTGTGGGATGCGATAGATCCCAAATTAATACAACCAAAAACATTTTTTTTACACATTGTGGCTGACGCAACAGATCAGAACGTTTAGCTTAAAAATGGTGATAAACTATGAGGCTATTTGTTCCCGCAGCAATGTGCACATGGGTAGTAGGCTATAAACGCAAATGTTCCATTTACAGAAAACACCATTATCAAAAGTGACCGCAAATGCAATTATGCATGTAGTGCTTTTATTATAAAGGTGCATTTTTATGGTGAAAATTATCCTCCCCAAACTTGAAACTCACGTGCTGCTTATGTATGCCAGTTAAGCTCTACACCCCTTGTAAAGCAGATTGTGTTTAATTTTAAGATTTTTTTTGGACACATTAGTTGTGATACAAACCTTATAGGCCTATGGGCTAGGCTACATGAGGTGTGCAACTACGATTCGAAAAAGTCGCAAAAAAAGGCATTGTTTCCTATGCTGGGCATCATTCACAAGTGATAACATATAATTCACAAGTGATAGGCTAATATTGCCACCCAGCAGACTATCCTTGATTTAATATTGTCTTTACATATACTAAATAATATGTGTGTGAAATTTGTTTTGATTTAGAATGGACCATTATCATGCACCTGTATCAAAACAAAGCCAAGACAACGCAGGAGTGGCTTGGAGACAAGTCCCTGAATGTCCTTGAGTGGCCCAGCCAGAGCCCAGAACTGAACCTGATCAAACATCTCTGGAGAGACCTGAAAATAGCTGTGCAGCGACGCTCCCCATCCAACCTGACAGAGCTTGAGAGGATCTGCAGAGAAGAATTGGAGGAACTCCCCAAATATAGGTGTGCCAAGCTTGTAGCGTCATACCCAAGAAGACTTGAGGCTGTAATCGCTTCCAAAGGTGCTTCAACAAAGTACTGAGTAAAGGGTCTGATTACTTCTGTAAATGTGATATTTCAGTTTTTTATTTTCAATAATTTGCAATAACCTGTTTTTGCATCGTCATTATGGGGTGTCGATTGAGGGGGGGGGGCTATTTAATCAATTTTAGAATAAGGCTGTAACGTAACAAAGTGTGGAAAAAGTGAAGGGTTCTGAATACTTTCCGAATGCACTGTATTTATACTGTAGCTAAGAAAGTAATACTAAGTGTATGTTGTTTAGTAAGCTGTTAGTAGCCCATGTGCCTCGCACTAATAATTTGGTCCCTTTCCCCCTCATAACTTAGCCTACTGTTCTGACTTGGTGGTGCACATGTAGCGTATTGCCTGTTTTAGAGAAATGCAATCATAAAATATTTTACTGCTTATATGCCCATTTTATTTATCCTACAGTTCTGACTTGGTGTACAGGGAGAATACGGTAAGAACGGCCCATGTACAGTGACCGAATTCAGAACATTTACTACGTCCGTCCTAGCTCGCTAATTAATGTCTTAATCGAAATTACGGATTGCCTCTTATCCGCTCTTCGTTCCCTTATGCCATAGTTTGTACATCTCAATTGTCAGTAGAAACCACATTTGTGTAAGCAAGTCAGCTATACCAGCTATGTTTTTTTAAAGGCAGTAAATGAGGCTGAATGAACTGTTTCGCTGCCAGACAAGGCTCCGCTGATAGCCAGGTGTAGCGGTGGTAAGGATTCACTCCATGGTGCTGAAAAGAAAGCTCTGCTGTTGGGACAGCTTTATGTAGGCCCTAACAGTTAATGGGTACTGTTTGTCACCGTTATAGTGCAATTACTGTATTGTTTAGTGTTGTTGTAGTGGCTTTGCTGGCATACATCCCAAAAATGTTGGGGGAGTTTGCCCCACCAAGATTTAGATGCTAAAATCGCCACTGCTATTTCACCACCCCATTAACTCTTTTGCAGTAAAATCTCTGCAGCTGCCACCTACACTCATTAGAAACTCACTACCCCATTCCAGTACTTTAGACCCTATCTATTCCTGCACCATGCCAAGGACCTGGGAGGACAGGACACGGCCCCCTCAACACACCCTGTAACTCTTCTGAAGTCAAATCTCCTAAACCCAAATACTTCTCTGCAGCTGCCACAACAACATTTTCTGTGCTATGAACGCTAAGAAGCCAACCTTACTAAAGCATAACTCACTCCTTGCCCTATCCCTCTGTGGCACAAATCTACTACTCACTGGGACCCTCTCAGGATCCCTCAACCATCCAGCACTACACTGACCACTTCAACCTGCCTATTTCGCACCGGACACTTCCGGTCCCCGGCTACATGAGCACCCCTACAGTTGACAACTTTATCCACCGAAACTACACAGTCCTCTCTCCCATGCCCTCCTGCACACTTCCCACATCTTGGAATCTCCCTCCTACACACTGCTGCAACATGACCATAAACGTTGAACCTAAAACAGTTCAGTGGATTCTGCACAAAAGTTCTAACAGGATAAGGGATATATCGTAACATGACTTTGTCTTGTATAGGCTCTGACTCAAAATGACTTCTGTTTCCCCACAGGGTCGTCTGCTCTAGTTATCTCCATGGCCCCAACCTCATATGTTTCCTGTCCATTGCCGACGTGTCTCTCTGCCATCGATAGCTAACTAGCTACCTGCTAGCAGCTAACTAGCTACGCTATTAATAATATGTTAGCTAGGACGTGATACTTGTCATCTAACTAACTAGCGTGCTACAATTGAAATCATCAGCGGTTCAATAGCTAGTCGTCTAGCTAACGTTACACTTTACAGGCAGACTCACTGCGGCCAATACAATAGCATAGCTAGTAGTGATGATGCTGGCTGGCTAGCTAACAGTTAGCTGGTAGATGGCAAGCTAATCTAATGACAGCTAGCTTGAAGCTAATTATGAGGTTTTCATTTCCACCCCAAGCAAGCTACTTAGCTAAATAACAGTGATGCGGGGTCTTGTGTTGACCACATCGAGAAGTTGCGGTATCTGTCTTATTGGAGTCTGGTTACCTGTCTCATTAACAAAATAACAATAGCTTCAAAAGAATTCATGTCACAGCGGGACTTACTTTTGGATCGGAATCCCCGTCAAATGGTCGTTACTACACTCACAAAGTCGTAAACCCCGCCTATTTCTAAAATGTCTCTTCTTAAAATGAGATTTTAAACCTAACTTTAACCACAGGGCTAACCGTACGCCTAACCTTACATTAACACCAATTATGTTTTCATAACTTTTTACGATATAGCCAATTTTGACTTTGTGGCTGTGTTATCTAGTGGAAACCCCATCAAGCTAATTTCGCTAGCTAACTAGTCTCCTCCCGAGCTGATCATTTGTCCTCTCGTTTCTTCCTTGATGCCAGCAGGCGTTTGTTTACAGTGTCAGATAGCAAGTGAATGAAATCCTACATTGACAACATGGCATGCATGCTAAATTAGGTAGTTGCCATTGGATAAAATTTTCACTTCCTACTTTCTGAAGACGCGCATAGTTATTCTATTAGGCCGCACACACTGTCAGTCAAAATATTGGGGACATACTATGCTATCAAGATAGGTTGCACTGAATCGTACGTGGCGTTTATAATTTGGAGGCGGGGGTTCGCTGATCCTGGATCAGTGTAGCTTTCTTGCCATGATATCAAATACAGTACAGGAGGTTGGTGGCACCTTTATGGGGAGGACGGCCCATGGTAATGGCTTGAGCAGAATAATTGGAAAGGTATCAACAACATCAAACACATGGTTTCCACAAAGTCAAACACATGGTTTCCATGTGTTTGACTTTGCTCCGTTCCAGCCATTATTATGAGCCGTCCTCCCCTCAGCGGTGGATATGGTATGTGAAGATATTTAGGTAGGGAGATCTGATCCCAGGTCATTTCCTAGCTTCATTTTTGACTTTGTCATTCTTACATAGCTAGTTAATTTAAACAGACTTTATTTTCAATAGGGTGAAGGATAAAGCATACTTTTTTGTGTTGGTTTAATGTGATTGCTTGGACTATTGAGAAAATTGATGAGCAGCTTTCTGCAGGGTTATTGTATGAGTGAACATTATTGAGCTAGAAATACTGGCTATGCCAGAAAGACGTATGTGGTTTTCTAAATATACTGAACAAAAATATGAACGCAACATGCAACAATTTCAAGGACTTTACTGAGTTCATATAAGGAAATTAGTCAATTGAAATAAATAAATTAGGCCCTAATCTATGGATTTCACATGACTGGGCAGGGGTGCAGCCATGTGTGGGCATGGGAGGGAATAGGCCCAGCCACTTGGGAGCCAGGCCCACCTACGGGGGATCCAGGCCCAGACAATCAGAATGAGTTTTTCCCCACAAAAGGGCTTTATTACAGACAGAAATACTCCTCAGTTTCATCAGCTGTCCAGTTGGCTGGTCTCAGACGATCCCGCAGGTGAAGAAGCCAGATATGGAGGTCTTGGGCTGGTGTGGTTACACGTGGTCTGCGGTTGTGAGGCTGGTTGGACGTACTGCCAAATTCTCTCAAACAACATTGGAGGCGGCTTATGGTAAAGAAATTAACATTCAATTCACTGGCAACTGCTCTGGTGGACATTCCTGCAGTCAGCATGCCAATTGCACGCAGTGGTGTAAAGTACTTAAGTAAAAAATAATTTAAAGTACTGCTTAAGAAGTTTTTTTGGGTAGCTGTACTTTACTTTATTATTTATATTTTTGCCAACTTTTACTTTTACTTCACTACATTCCTAAAGAAAATAATGTAGTTTTTACTCCATACATTTTCCCTGACACCCAAAAGTACTCATTACATTTTGACAGGAAAATGGTCCAATTCACACACTTATCAAGAGAATATTCCCGGTCATCCCTACTGCCTCTGATCTGGCTGACTCACAAAACACAAATGTTTGTTTGTAAATTATGTCTGAGTATTGGAGTGTGCCCCTGGCTATCCGTCCAAAAAAAACAATTGTGCCGTCTGGTTTGCTTAATATAAGGAATTTGAAATGGTTTATACTTTTACTTTTTTAGAACATTTTAGCAATTCCATTTACTTTTGATACTTAAGTATATTTAAAACCAAATACTTTTAGACTTTTACTCAAGTAGTATTTTACTGGGTGACTTTCACCTTTACTTGAGTCGATTTCTATTAAGGTATCTTTACTTTTACTCAAGTAGGACAATTGAGTACTTTTTCCACCACTGATTGCACGTTCCTTCAAAACTTGAGACATCTGTGGCATTGTGTTGTGTGACAAAACTGCACTTTTTAGAATTGCCTTTTATTGTCCCAAGCACAAGGTGCACCTGTGTAATAATAGTGCTGTTTAATCAGCTTATTGACATGGCACACCTGTCAGGTAGATATATATCTTGGAGGAAGAAGAAATACTCACTAACAGGGATATAAAAAATATTTTAAAAATACATTTTTGAGAAATACATTTTTGGTGCCTTTGGAAAATGTCTGGGATCTTTTGTTTCAGCTAATAAAGCATGGGACCAACAATCTACATGTTGCGTTTATATATTTTTTGCATTGTACATGACTCTGGGCTATTTTGTTAATAAACTATCATCATTATGACCATATCATTTTTTATTTTACCTTTATTTAAACAAGGAGTCACAATGAGATTAAACATTTATTTTACAAGAGAGCCCTATATACATTACAATATAAACAGAATAATAATGAGCTTGGTTTTACTTGTATTTAACACTAATTTGAGATCTGTAAGTGATTTCTGAATTGAATCAAAGTCATGCTGAAGTTCACGAATGGCAAAGGAATAGAGATGGCAAAGGAATACAAAACTGTGTCATCTGCATAGAGATGAATGTTACAAGTATTAACAGTGTTTCCTATGTCATTAATATACAAGGTGAACAACAATGGACCCAAAATCAAACCCTGAGGAACACCTTTTTAAATCTCAAGAAATTCAGATTTAACCCCATCTGTTAAGAAAGCCTGAGTTCTGTCGCTAAGATAATTCTGAAACCATAAACAGGCTGTATATCCCAGGCCTATTTTTGATAACTTCTTCAGCAAAATAGAATGATCAACAGTGTCGATAAACAAGGCAGCACAGCTCTTTTTAGCATCCAAGGCATTGACAAGATCATTAACAGGGACACAGAAATAAGATTATTTGTGTAAATAGCAACAGCACCACCGTTGCCCTTCCTATCAGTCATAAACACATTGTAACCATCCATATCAACCTCAGAGTCCAGGGTTTTATCAGTTAACCAGGTTTCAGATAAAATAAAAAATATCAGGGTCTGCCTGAGAGGCCCAGATCTTGACATGATCCATTTTAGGTAATAAACTACGAATGTTAAGATGTAAAAATGTTAAACCTTTTCTGCATTTAAAATCACATGGAGTTTCAATACAAGTCAGATTATTTTGAGATTTCAGAACAACAGGAGACTTAAAGATTGGATTATACCTATTAGGAAAAGAAAACAAAGTAGAAATAGCAATTCCATTTCTCTGCTTAGCACCGTTAGGCATGTCACCACTTTCAGATACAACATGAGGAACTCTCACAGTGACCAAAGAGGAGATGGTGAAATCTGACTTACATGTAATGCTAATATTGTCCTCACCTCAAATTAGTTGACCAAGAACCTTCCCAATGTTTGATGACAACAGCCGGGAGCCATTTTCACCTAGGTGAATTCCATCTTCCACAAAGTAGCCAGGCTTTTTCCAGAAGGAGTCAAAATTGTCGACGAAGGGAGGGATTTGGAGCAATAATAACGTTTTTTGCTTGAGTGATCAATGGATTGATCTATCTATATTTAGAGAAATAAGCTTCTGTTGATGACAACAGCCGGGAGCCATTTTCACCTAGGTGAATAAACTGTCATGGATCAAAGTCCATCTCGTTCATCAATGGCCCCTCCTATAGAAGAAATGTCTTGAGTGGTTCAGGAGGTCAGCAAACTCACTGGGATCTCCATGAGCCAGATCATGGCATCCAGAACTTCCTTGGGAACGCCGCTGACTTCTGTTTCCCAACTCCTTCCCTCCGTGACATCCTTGCATTCACCAATGCCACCTCTTGCAAGAGCCGCTTGGGGCTCCAAGGAACATGATTCTAACGAGAGAAGCATTACTAGCCATTTGTCCTCACAGTATGTGGATAAGTCATGGCCTTTTGCAATCTACCCATGCTGTGAGGAACTGATCCGACAAGAAGGAATGCCTCCGCTGGAGAAGTCCCACCGTGCCAAGGAAGAGATCGAAGAGTCGGCCAATGTCTTCCCTGTTGCTGAGGTCAGGGTGCTCTGAACAGACCTTGACCAGTATCCATGAGGAAGATGAGACTAAGGTGGTTCACCTGATCAGCCAGGCCGTGCATGAGGAGTGAAAGATTAGTGGAATCTGTGTGGGTAGCTGGACAGGTAGGATGACTGACAGTGAGGGTGAACAGGTGGTCACGGGTCAGGTGACAGAGAAATGGATGAGACTGAGGCAGGAATTCCTTTAACCATAAAGTGGTATATTTACTGAGTAGTCTGTGCTGCATAACAAAGGAAACAGAATAACGTGTATCCAATCAAATCCATCATCACAAAGATCTAATCATAACAATCATTCATTGTTAACATCATTTAGGGAATTCAACAATCCAGTTAATTAATAAGTCAATAGGAATCGTCGGTGAGTAATTTAGACTCGTAACTATTTATCATAAATCATGAAAGAATAATACAAACAGTGATTGGTTATTCAATCTATAAACACCATTAGTTGGATATCAGAGCCGATCAGTTCAACAAACAATTACTTTCTTATTTCACCCTTTCAAGTGTCTTCATGTGTACACGGAATTTCATTACATATTAACCATACCAATTACATAATTGGCCTATCATTGACCATTCACATTACACAAAATGTTTGAAGCGTGCGCTCCAAGCCGCGCTCCGCGATAATAACTCCAACAACAACTGATGGCCCACACTCCCGATCGCAACAGATAGTTCAGATGAAAGGTGAACAGAGTCGGTGTACTTACGTGGATTCATGGACGCACAGAACTTCTGGATTTGACAGAGTGAAGGAAGAGAAAGCAGCGCGATCAGGCGATAGTGATTTCCTCCTTTTATGGAGTGGAGATCTGTCGGACATTTCCACCTGACCTAATTAAAGCGCCCCTGGCCCAGCTGAGTAAGTGGCAATGAATTAAAGGATTATTCCACCAACTCCATGGGCTTTTTCTACAGCCACCCCGGAAATTGGTTAATTTCCACACTCCTCAAAAAAGGCTCATTGCTCCCCGTCCTCTGTCATCTCAGGGAGAGGAATTAGTCGGGCAACTGGCCGGATATATGTCCGGTTCTTTACCTGGATCTCCACCGATCTAACACGACCATCGGTCCCAGGCATGATCTTAGTGATACGGCCCACAGGCCAGGAGGCTCGAGGCAGCTGAGGGTCCACCATCATTACGACTTGGCCAGTTTCCAGGCTGGCCATTTCTCTCCGCCATTTCCCTCTGTGGTGTAGACTTGGTAGGTAATCCCGAATGAATCGGGCCCAGAAATGGTCAGCCAAGATCTGGCTGTGTCGCCACCGGCGCCTGCCAACGAGGTTGGTATCAGCATACATGGCTTGAGGAAGTGATGCATCTCGGCGTCCCATCAAGAGCATATTCGGTGTAACCGGATCGGGGTCAGCGACGTCTGCAGAGAGATATCCCAAGGGTTTGGAGTTCAGTATCCCTTCCACCTCTATCAGGACAGTCCGCAAGACAGTTTCCGTGACAGTTTGGTCCCCCAGTACGACTCGTAAGGCCGTCTTTACAGATTTGATCTCTCGCTCCCATGTTCCTCCAAAATGAGGAGCTCCTGGAGGGTTAAATTTGAATGAGATTTGTTGCTCCATCAGCTGATCCTGGAGGCTGGGTTCCATGGCTTGGAAGGCTTCCTCCAACCTGGCTTCTCCTGCCTTGAAGTTTGTACCTCTGTCAGCCAGGATCTCGTAGGGTTTCCCCCGTCGGGAGATAAACCGCCGTAGGGCCATAAGGAACGCTTCAGTATCCAAACTCTCCAGTAGGTCCAGGTGGACACATCTAGTGGTCAAACACTTGAATAGAATGCCCCAGCGCTTTTCCACTCGACGACCTAACTTGATCGTCAAGGGGCCAAAGCAATCCACTCCTGTTGACCAGAAGGGTGGTTTGAGGAGGCGCAAGCGAGCAGGAGGTAAATCGGCCATTTTGGGCACCGTGGCTCTGGCCCGCCATCTCTGACATTCCACACAGGCGTATTGGTGCTTACGAATGGCTCCTCGTCCTCCAAGTATCCAGTACTTCCGCCTCATCTCCCCATAGACTCTCTCTGGTCCTGGGTGGAGAAGCCTCTCATCATAACTCTTGATGAGGAGCCTGGTACTAGGGTGTCTGGAGTCAAGGATAATTGGGTGGATAGCGTCGGGATCCAAAACTTCTGCTTGGCGCAGCCTCCCTCCGACTCTGATCACTCCAAGGATTCGATCATATTCTGGGGCCAGAGAGAGAAGACGGCTGTCCTTAGCCACCTCCCTACCGGCTTTCAGAGCTTTTAGCTCCTCAGGGAAGCTAACTGCTTGTGCATGCTGGAGGAGTAGTGTCTCTGCCGCGAGGGAGGTGGGTATGGAAGCCACCCCATCTGAGGTCTGGTTTGTGGTGGTGATCAGATCCGGCAGGGTTTGGGATTGTGTCATGTCATGGAGAGCTGTTGTTGGTTCCATAGAGATGCTGTAGCATTGGGTGGACTTCCTTAACTCATGAGCTTCAGTTGGTTGCGGAGGGGCTGCACGCCTGGGGGCTGTCGGCCACTCGTTCTCTGGTTGGGACAAGAATGGTGGCCCCAAACTCCAGCGATGGGGTTGAGTCAGGTCCTTAAGTGTTTTACCACGAGTAACGTCATCAGCAGGATTGTTTACGCTGTCAACATACCTCCAGTCTTGGACTTCTGTTAGGTCTTGGATTTCCGCAATGCGAGTTCCGACGAACACCTTATACCTGCAGGACTCCGACTTGAGCCAGGTCAATACAGTAGTTGAATCACTCCAGTAAATGACCCTTTGGATTGGCAAGGTGAGCTCGGCTCGCAAGGTTGATGCCAACTGGGCTCCGGAAAGGGCAGCACTGAGTTCCAGCCTAGGCATTGACAACTGCTTCTTGGGTGCGACCCTGGACCTGGCCATGACGAAGGATACATGGATGTGGCCTGCCTTATCCTCCACTCTTAGATAGGAAACCGCCCCATAAGCTCGCTCTGAAGCGTCACAGAACACATGCAGTTCCAGGCATGATCCCAGTTGGTCAGCACAGGGTGGTACATAACATCTTGGCATTTGGACTTCAGAGAGCTCCGATAACTCTGTTTCCCAACAGATCCATCGTTCCACTAGGTCAGCCGAGTGGATCGGTTCATCCCAGTCCCTCTTGGTCTGCCACAGGTCCTGGACTAAGACTTTGGCCCGGGTTGTGTATGGCAGAATATACCCAAGGGGATCGTATTGACTGGCCAGGGTCCGATAGATGGTGCGCAGAGTGGGGGTTTCGGTACTCAGGGCGGAGCGGTGCTTGTACCCCAGGGTATCCGGTATGCAGCTCCATCTCAATCCTAGAGTGGGCTCTTGTGGGTGAGCGCCAGACTGCGATAGCCATAGTTCACTGTTACTAGACCTGGCTTGTGGCGGGAGGTGCTGGATAACCTCCGCTCTGTTACTCGCCCACTGTCGGACCTCAAATCCCCCTTTGGACAGGAGATTCCGTACTTTGTCAAGGAGTGCTTTCGCTTCAGCCGTGGATGGGACGCTCTGTAAGCAGTTATCCACATAGAAGGCATTTTCCACTGAATCCCATACTTCTGGGTCACTGTCTGGGTGCTCCCGTGCGTGTCTCTGCAGAGCGTATATGGCACAGCAAGGACTGCAGGTGGTGCCAAATGGGAGTACTTGCCATTCATAGATTGTGGGCTCTGCGTCTCGTTCCATATCTCGCCATATGAACCGGAGCAGTGTAGTGTCGGAAGGCAGCAGACGAATCTGATGAAACATGGCTTTGATGTCTCCACTGATGGCTGTAGAGTGCTGCCGGAACCGGAGAAGGACACCGAGCAAGGAAGGACCTAAAATTGGTCCGGGGAGTAGACAGTCATTCAGGCTTTGACCAGCAGCTTGGAATGAACAGTTGAAGACAAGTCTGTACTTCCCACCGTGTTGCTGGATAACATGATGAGGGAGATACCAGGATTCGCCGAGTGCGTTTCCCTCTTCTTGAGTTGTCACTTTGGTGACATAGCCTGCCTTTACAAGGTTATGAATCTCTCGGTTATGAACTTCAGCAAGCTCAGGATTCTTCACCAGGCGTCGCTCCGTTCCACGCAATAGTGGGAGTACAGCCCGCGTCGTGGTTGCCAGAGGAGGATGGTTGGACACCCGTAGCAGTGGGGTTGCGTACCTCCGAACGCCATCCATTTCAGTGGTGGTGGTGCGCTTCTCCAGGAGGTCTAATGCATAGGAGTCTTGTTTAGAGCGAGTGACATCCTGTAGCTTCCGGTTGGAGAAGGTGTCCATCTTCCATAGCATCTCAACATTCCGAAGGAGGTCAGTAGCTGGACCGGGGGATGGAGCTGGATTGCTTCTGGTGAAGAGGACTTGCTGTGACTGTACAGCTTGGGTGGAGAGAAGTAAATGGGTTGGACCTTGCACAGCCCAACCCAAGGATGTATGGACAGCAACGGGCCCGCCTTCTGGTCCAGCTCGTATAGGCTCAGTCGGGGTGACAAGATGTGGGTGGTCTGACCCAATCAGGATAAGTGGAGCTACTCTGGCCAGGCTAGGAAGAGGCAATCCTCGGAGATGAGGATATTGTTTCTGTAGAACACTTACCGGGCAGGAGTGCTCTGCAAGATTCAGGCCATCCGCCGTGAAGGCATTGGTGATAGTATAGGTCACGTCCCTGTTTCCTGAAGGGGAAATGCTGAAGGTCACAGCAGAGCCTTTCATTTGGATAACATCATGTCGCACCGTTCTGAGATTAAGGGTCTCGGGGATCCCCTCCAGGTTAAGCTGTCGGGTGGCCGCCGGGAGAATGATTGTTCGTTCAGACCCATCATCTAGAACGGCGAATGTATCAATGCTTCTCCCTCCACTCCACAGAGTGACCTTGACCACCTTCAACATGACCCTTGGAGACCGGTTCTGCTGGTCGAGGTAGAGCTCCTTTACAGCTCCTACCATGAGCATACTCTGCTCTTTCTGTGCTTGGGGAATTACATTATGCAACACTGTGAGATGGATTTCCGTACAGCGATTGCAGGGTTTCCTCAATGTGCAGGTCTCCGCCTTATGGCTACGGGCACACTTGTAGCATCGCTCGCCTGAAGTGATCCAAGCCTTCAATTGAGGTTGAGTGAGCTTTTTTACCCTGGGGCATGAGCCAAGGAAGTGCCCCTTAATATTGCAATATGGACAGTAAGGCTGAAATTTGCTGTTCTTGCTCTTGAGAGGGGTCTTCTTCCCGGGTTCCTCCCCAGCTTCACTATTTAAATACATAGTAGTGGGAGTTGGCCTTTTCTGTCCCTCCTGGCGTTCAAACTCCTTCCTTCCCCCGTAGACTATGGCTGAGATTGTGGCCTGGTGAGCGATGCTCTTCGCCCTCGCTTTCACCTGCAACCATGTGGCTAGGTCTCTGAGAGCATAGGTGCTTCTCAAGCCCTCTTTCAGGATGCCTTTGTTCAAACAATGTTCAACGAAACTGTCTCTGAGGGACGCTGGAAGCTTGCTAAGAAGCCTGTCCACGTGGGAGCCACATTTCAGCTCGTTCCCGTCTTCTCCTTCAACGGATTGGAGCATCGAGGTCAGGGATTGGACAGCCAGGGAGAACTCTTGGAAGGCAGCATGGTCTCCCATTTTAATTGGAGACATGTTCAGGATGGTGTTTAGTTCATTCTGGACTAGCTGGCGTGGCTCACCATATCTCGCTTTCAGGGCCTGGAGAGAGGCAGTGTATGGTATTGCGGAGTGCATAAAGGATTGGGCCAGCTTATATGCACTGGGAAACCGCAAGTGATCCATTAGTACTTGGTACTTGTAGCGTTCTGACAGATGACTGTGAATACCCAGTAGGCTCTCCAATGCCATTTCCAAAAGGACAAATTCACTCTCCTTTCCGCTCTCAAAGTATGGCAGTTTGGGTCTGGGAATTCCATAGGCTGAGGCTACTAGCAGTTTCATAATGTTGGCTCCATCTTCTGGTTGCGTGAAGGATAAACCCGGGACTTCTGATGAGCCCACTGTGGCCTCATTGGGCCTGTCCCCTACTGTCCCAGACCCTCCATGGGTGGCAGCCGGAATTGGGTGAGAGCCCTCCCACCTGCCGTCTGAGGACTGGCCTGGTCCAGGCCCTGGGCGAGAGGAATGATTTGCCGTGGTTGGTAATTGGCGGAAAGGCGAAGGAGTGATGCTTTGTCCAGATGGAGGAATGCTAACTTCTGTCACTGGCCTAGAGGGCGTTTGTGGAGTGGTCTGTCCCCCGTGCTCCGTGTTGGCTGTTGACCTTGGAGCCTCCGGGAACTGTGTGCCATGCTGTACCAGAGGGGCAGATTGGGAAAGAAAGGCAGACAGGTCAGGTCCATCTGGAAGGGTGGTCAGGTCAGCTCCCTGTTCGTTCCTCTCCAGGAAGGATGAGACCATCCGTGCCTCCTCCAATTCCCTTCTTGCTTGACGGTGCCGTCGCTGCTGTGCCAGGTCCTTGGCAATGAATTCCCTTTCCTGTAGAGCTCTACGGGCTTGCACATCCAATAGGTGACATCGTTCGTCAGCCTGTCGTTCCTCCTCAATCTGACGCTCAATTTCCTCCAACGCTAATAGTTTCATCCTCTCTTGTAGGACAGCGGTCTGTGATTCGCTGAGGGCTAGTGAATGGCGGCTGCCATGTCCACATCCAAAGGGGTATCCACTGGTCGAACTCTCACTCCGTCTAGAGTGCCTCGACGATTTCCTTTCAGTTAAGGGGTGAGCGGAGCCTGCCTCAGGAAGCTGGTCGACCTGTGCGGTGAGAGTTACCTCCATAGGTTCTTCCTGTAGAACACTTTCCCATCCCAAAGCAGTTTCTGGTCCTTGGCCCAGAGGGGATGGCTGATGGCTGAAACGTACAGCTGATCCATCACCACTTTGAGCTCTGGTGGGCTTGCCCTTGGATGTGGGAAACTCGACCACATAATCCTTAAGATAACCAGGTGCTTGCCTGGTTCTCCTGGTACTACTGGTGGTTGAGGATGAAGCCTTTGTTACTTTAGGCTTAGCTCCTGGACCTTTTCGTTGTTCCAGGACCTTTCCCTCCGCTGCTCTCTCTTCCTTTATCCCTCCTTCCAGAGGAGACAATTCCTCCTTCTCCCCCTTCATTCCCTTTCCACCTGTCTTTGGTTCCGTCATCATCCGGCTCGAAGGACCATTGAAAGATTAGTGGAATCTGTGTGGGTAGCTGGACAGGTAGGATGACTGACAGTGAGGGTGAACAGGTGGTCACGGGTCAGGTGACAGAGAAATGGATGAGACTGAGGCAGGAATTCCTTTAACCATAAAGTGGTATATTTACTGAGTAGTCTGTGCTGCATAACAAAGTAAACAGAATAACGTGTATCCAATCAAATCCATCATCACAAAGATCTAATCATAACAATCATTCATTGTTAACATCATTTAGGGAATTCAACAATCCAGTTAATTAATAAGTCAATAGGAATCGTCGGTGAGTAATTTAGGCTCGTAACTATTTATCATAAATCATGAAAGAATAATACAAACAGTGATCGGTTATTCAATCTATAAACACCATTAGTTGGATATCAGAGCCGATCAGTTCAACAAACAATTACTTTCTTATTTCACCCTTTCAAGTGTCTTCATGTGTACACGGAATTTCATTACATATTAACCATACCAATTACATAATTGGCCTATCATTGACCATTCACATTACACAAAATGTTTGAAGCGTGCGCTCCAAGCCGCGCTCCGCGATAATAACTCCAACAACAACTGATGGCCCACACTCCCGATCGCAACAGATAGTTCAGATGAAAGGTGAACAGAGTCGGTGTACTTACGTGGATTCATGGACGCACAGAACTTCTGGATTTGACAGAGTGAAGGAAGAGAAAGCAGCGCAATCAGGCGATAGTGATTTCCTCCTTTTATGGAGTGGAGATCTGTCGGACATTTCCACCTGACCTAATTAAAGCGCCCCTGGCCCAGCTGAGTAAGTGGCAATGAATTAAAGGATTATTCCACCAACTCCATGGGCTTTTTCTACAAGGAGACTCCCATGGAAATAATGGCTGAGGTGGAAAAAGTGGCAAGTAAAGACTCCTCCAAGAAGAAGGCCTCCTTCTGGAGAAGACTGAGATGTCTTTGTTGCCTGGAGAAGAAGAAGGCTGTTACTACAAAGAAGACTAAGGTGGAGGAGCATGAGCCGGCAAAATGGTCACCCTGCACAATCAAAGTCGCAAAGGTTCAAATTTGTCTTAATTCTCTCTTGTAAATTCTATATTTTCTGTTCCCTTTACAGGAGGATTCTGAAGATGCTATTTTCCCTACTGGGATTTCCTTAAATGCTCAGGAAATTATTGATGTCCTAAAACAGAACATTTTAATAAAATCTAAATATTTTACATGTCAGCATCTGTGTCTATTTCACATGTATGACACATTTAGGGTTTTCCTTACATTATGCTCCAAATTAGTCAGAAGATTAGGTCAGATATTCAGTCCATGGTCAAGTGTCAGACTATAACTGGTTCAATGATACGGAAAGTAGCAAAAAACATAGATTACAAGCTTCACTAACTATTACAATAGTCTTCATTTTATAGGGACTACCGCTGGGGTAGTTTACTTGAAAAACAAACATGTCACATAAACAACCACAGAAGAATAAATAAACACACACACACAATTTTTATTTAATTTAATTTAACCTTTATTTAACTAGGCAAGTCAGTTAAGTGTAGCCAGGTGGTAAAAGCTCATAGCTGTATTAATTTATATTCACTAGATGGCACAGTCCCCTTAAGAGATCCATAAATAGTGTGCAAGTGGTTATATGATTGCTCATGTGCAGTGTTTAAGAGTGAGAGCAAGCAATTATACTGGAGAGCTGTTGAAATCCATTGTGGGGCCAAGGTTACTTTTGATGGATTGACATGAGGATGTTAGCTTCTTGCTAGCTGAATACCAGTGTTCTCAGAACCATGTTGTGGTTGATGATAACATTATTTGAAGCTGCTGTATGGGTGAGATGAGGATCTACTGTTCCATGTGAGGTTAGGGTATCATGTGGACAGTGTGCTAAAAGCAGAGCCACTACCGTTTATGCATTTCAATTTGTACTTATTGTACTCAGATTGTTTTTATGCACTTTACTAACATATTAATTTCACTTAATTGTGGTTTAGACTGAACTTTACTTTATGGTGACTTCACCTTGCGGTGATAGAACAAACAACCCCAAATTAGTTTGTGTCCTGTGCTGGGTTTACTTTCGCCAGGCTACATAAGAACAAATTCTTATTCACAATGACGGCCTACCAAAAGGTAAAAGGCCTACTGCGGGGACGGGGGCTGGCATTAAAAATATAGGACTAAACACACATCATGACAAGAGAGACACTACTACATAAAGAGAGACCTAAGACAATAATATAGCATGGCAGCAACACATGATAACACAGCATGGTAGCAACACAACATGGTTGCAGCACAAAACATGGTACAAACATTATTGGGCACAGACAACAGCACAAAGGCAATACGAATGAGATAACAATACATCATGTGAACCAGCCACAACTGTCAGTAAGAGTGTCCATGATTGAGTCTTTGAATGAAGTGGTGGCGATAAAACTGTCCAGTTTGAGTGTTTTTTGCAGCTTGTTCCAGTCGCTAGCTGCAGCGAACTGAAAAGAGGAGTGACCCAGGGATGTGTGTGCTTTGGGGACCTTTAACAGAATGTGACAGGCAGAACGGGTGTAGTATGTGGAGGATGATGGCAGTAGTAGGTATCTCAGAAGGGAGGAGTGAGGCCTAAGAGGGTTTTATAAATAAGCATCAATCAGAGGGTCTTGCGACAGGTATACAGAGATGACCATTTTACAGAAGAGTATAGAGTGCAGTAATGTGTCCTATAAGGAACATTGGTGGCAAATCCGATGGCCGAATGGTAAAGAACATCTAGCCGCTCGAGAGGACCCTTACCTGTCGATCTATAAATTACATCTCCGTAATCTAGCATGGGTAGGATGGTCATCTGAATCAGGGTTCGTTTGGCAGCTGTGGTGAAAGAGGAGCGATTATGATAGAGGAAACCAAGTCTAGATTTAACCTTAGCCTGCAGCTTTGATATTTGCTGAGAGAAGGACAGTGTACCGTCTAGCCATACTCCCAAGTACTTATATGAGGTGACTACCTCAAGCTCTAAACCCTCAGAAGTAGTAATCACACAAGTGGGGAGAGAGGCATTCTTCTTACCAAACCACATGACCTTTGTTTTAGAGTTGTTCAGAACAAGGTTAATTAAGGGCAGAGAAAGCTTGTTGGACGCTAAGAAAGCGTTGTTGTAGAGTGTTTAACACAACATCCGGAGAGGGGCCAGCTGAGTATAATACTGTATCATCTGCATATAAATGGATTAGAAAGCTACCTACTGCCTGAGCTATGTTGTGGATGTAAATTGAGAAGAGCGTGAGGCCTAGGATCGAGCCTTGGTGTACTCCCTTGGTGACAGGCTGCGGCTGAGACAGCAAATGTTCTGACTTTATACACTGCACTATTTGAGAGTGGTAGTTAGCAAACCAGGCCAAAGTCTCATCAGAGACACCAATACTACTTAGCCGGCCCACAAGAATGGAATGGTCTACTGTATCAAAAGCTTTGGCCAAGTCAATAAAAATCGCAACACAACATTGCTTAGAATCAAGGGCAATGGTGACATAATTTAGGACATTTAAGGTTGCAGTGACACATCCATAACCTGAGAGGAAACCAGATTGCATACCAGAGAGAATACTATAGACATCAAGAAAGTCAGTCAGTTGATTATGACAAGTTTTTCCAACACTTTTGATAAACAGGGCGAAATAAAATTGTCCTATAACATTTAGGATCAGATTGATCTCCTCCTTTAAATAAAGGATGCACCATGGCTGCCTTCCAAGCAATGGGAACCTCCCCAGAGAGAAGATACATGTTAAAAAGGTCAGTGATAGGCTTGGCAATGACAGAAAAGATCTAAACCAGGGCTTCCCAACCGTCTTCCTGGAGATCTACTGTCTTGTAGGTTTTCGTCTAACCCTACTGTAGCGTATCTGATTCAGCTAGTTAGGGTCTTGTTGAACAGTTAATTAATAGAATAAGGTGTGTTTTAGGGTAGGACTGAAAACCCACAAGATGGTAGATCTCCAGGAAGAAGGTTGGGCAGCCCTGATTTAAACCATCTGATGCTATTTTACGTTTCATAACATAAAAGTCATCCATGCCGTGGTCGATATGAAACACAATTTAAATGAACCTACCATAGACTGTAAAAAGATCACCCATACAAGAAATAATCTTTCTTCAGGACACGTCACTTCCGATTCAAAGCTTTACTTCCGAAAAGCCGCACATTTTCTCCCTCTTTCTTTTCGCTTAGAACGCCATCATGGGTCGCATGCACGCTCCTGGGTAAGCATGTGTTTCATTCGGAAATAATAAGCATATTGGTTTTTGTTATCCGTAGCAGGACCTCTTTACATTACCTCGTCAACCCCAACATATTTTTTGTGGACACATTTGGTTAAATGTCCACTATAATGATTTCCAGCTAGCTGTCTAACAACTAACGTCCTGCCGCAACCGACACAGTGACATGATGGCCGCGCACACACTCCTGCCATGTTAGCCGACGGCTTAGTCATTGAAATAATTATATGGGTTTTTAGTCGCATATGCGCGCACATTGGAATTGTAACAATGCATCCCCTCGATCAAGTTTGTATTTAGTCTTCCATGAAGTCGGCTTAAATCTGAACATTATTTGCTCATTCCAGTGCTAATGTTAGCGTAGTGTAGGCTAGTTAGCCATAGCTTCTACCTAATGCTAGGTAGGCACACTACATGACAAAGTATGTGGACACTTGCTCGTTGAACATCTCATTCCAAAATCATTGTCATTAATATGAAATTGGTCCCCCCTCTGCTATAACAGCCTCCACTCTTCTGGGAAGGCTTTCCACTAGATGTTGGTACATTGCTGCGGTGACTTGCTTTCATTCAGCCACAAGAGCATTCGTGAGGTCGGGCACTGATGTTGGGCTATTAGTCCTGGCTCGCAGTCGGCGTTACAATTCATCCCAAAGGTGTTCGATGAAGTTGCGGTCAGGTCTCTGTGCAGGCCAGCCAATCAAGTTCTTCTACACACCTCGACAAAACATTTCTGAATGGACCTCGCTTTGTTCAAGGCAGCATTGTCATGCTGAAACAGTGAAGGGCCTTCCCAAACTGTTTTAAATGTTTTAATTTATTTACCCTTTTTTTAAAACTAGGATAGTCAGTTTAGAACAAATTGTTATTTACAATGATGGCCTACACCGGCCAAACCCAGACGCTGGGCCAGTTGTGCGCTGCCCTATGGGACTCCCAAACACGTCCGGTTGTGATACAGCCACAAAGTTCAGCACAGACTGTAATTGTATGCTGTAGCATTAAGATTTCCCTTCATTGGAACTATAAGGGGCCTAGCCATAACCAGTGACCATTATTCCTCCTGCACAATGCATTCGGACAGGTAGCAGTCTCCTGGCTTCTGCCAAACCCAGATTTGTCCATCAGACTGCCAGGTGGTGAAGTGATTCATCACTGGAGAGAATGCGTTTCTACTGCTTCAGTCCAATGGAGGGGTGCTTTTTAAAAAGGCCAAATCCACTAATTTGAAGGGATGTCTACATACTTTTGTGGGTGTATATATTTACATTTAAGTCATTTAGCAGACGCTCTTATCCAGAGCGACTTACAAATTGGTGCATTCACCTTATGATATCCAGTGGAACAACCACTTTATATAGTGTAGCTAGTTACAGTACTACACTAGCTAACTAGCTAGCTAGTTGAAATGCATTATCTCAAGTTGAGGCGTGGCTATTTGTCATGATTTAACTAGCTACTGACTTACAGCTACTTTCCTTCTGTTTCAGCAAGGGCCTGTCCCAGTCTGCACTTCCCTACAGGCGCAGTGTGCCCACCGTAAGTATGTAGTTGGTCATTAAACTTTTAGATGGTCAACTGGCATCTTGCTATCTGTTTGTAAAATACGTTCATGAATCTAGTCAACCTATTAATGTGGCTACATGGTTTGCCATTATCATTGATACAACTTTCACTGGAATGCACATGTCATATTGCTGAGTCTAGCTAAATACCAAACTTAAACTACAAAGGATCACTCCTGTGAATAGAAGGCTCAGTGGACAAAGGGGACATCATTAGTCTCTCAACCTCTGAAATGTTGTTCTACAGTGGCTGAAGGTTACATCTGATGACGTCAAAGAGCAGATCTTCAAGCTCGCCAAGAAGGGTCTTTCTCCCTCTCAGATCGGTAAGGACCTTGTTCATTTGTATGCTGTCCAGCCCTTTCCATAAGATTGCCACATTATGAACTGAGAAGACAATGACTTATGCACCCTAACCCAAAGGCCATATCAAATGAATGGTATGATTTTGTCAGGTGTGCTAAAATCAACATGTACCTTGTCGCCTTTCCCTGAAGCTGCTGTGCCATTGAAAGTGAATTCAAGGTTCAACAATATCATTCCAGATTATTTACCATCTTAGTCCTATGCATATTGTTACTCACATTCTTTTCTTGCCATCTGTTTAGAACAAAAATAGAAAAAATTGTTCTGTCTATTTTTTTTTACAACCAAACCATTTCGAGTTTGGCTGACCCCCACACAAAGTACAAACCACAGAGGGGAAGCTACCAGGAGACGTAAGTTAGGAAAGGCTGATACTACTGCTCTCTTTCCAGGTGTGATCCTTAGGGACTCTCATGGTGTTGCCCAGGTGCGCTTCGTCACTGGAAACAAGATCCTGAGGATCCTCAAGTCCAAGGGCCTGGCCCCTGACCTGCCTGAGGATCTGTACCACCTCATCAAGAAGGCTGTTGCTATAAGGAAGCATCTGGAGAGGAACAGAAAGGTAACGGCCTCTAGATGTCTGTCTCCAGTTAACTTCCAGGGAGGGAAAAGACTTAACCTGTTTGGGAAAGGTGTACCGCTAGCGGGACACCTCGTCAACATCTGGTGAAATTGCAGAGCGTCAAATTAAATTACCATAAATATTTAACTTTCATGAAATCACAAGTGTAATACATCAAAATAAAGCTTAACTTGTTGTTAATCCAGCCACCTAGTCAGATTTCAAAAAGGCTTTACGGCGAAAGCAAACCATGCGATTTATCTGAGGACAGTGCCCAGCACACACAACATTAGTTACCAGCCAAGTAGATTAGTCACAAAAGTCAGAAATGGCAATAAAATGAATCACTTACCTTTGATCTTCATATGGTTGCACGCACAAGACTCCATGTTACACCAGGAATGGTCAAAGTCCCTCTTTATGTCCAAAACCTCTGTTTTGTTGCCGCGTTTTGTTCACTAATCCATTGGCTCAAATGCGGTCACAACAGGCAGACAAAATCCAAATTGTACGAGTAAAGTTGGTAGAAACATGACAAACGATGTTTATAATCAATTCTCGGGTTGTTTTTAGCCTAAATAATCGATAATATTTCAACCGGACAATAGCGTCGTCAATATAAAAGGAAAAACGTGGAAGAAGCGTGCTCTCGGTCGTGCGCAGAAAACGGCTCTGGGGACTTAATGGTCATTCTCCCTCATTTTTCAGAATAAAATCTTGAAACAATGTCTAAAGACTGTTCACAACTAGTGGAAGCCATAGGGAACGGAATCTGGGTCCTATCCCTTTAAATTGTGGATTTCATTGGAAAACACCCATTTCAAAATAATGGCACTTCCTGGATGGATTTTTCTCTGGTTTGCCTGCCATATCAGTTCTGTTATACTCAGACATTATTTTAAGTTTTGGAAACTTTAGTTTTCTATCCAAATCTACCAATTGTATGTATATCCTAGCTTCTGGGCCTGAGTAGCAGGCAGTGTACTTTGGGCACGCTTTTCATCCAAAATTCCAAATGCTGCCCCCTATCCTAAAAAAGTTAAACTACCAGCATCTCAAGCAAAACTTAATGTTTGAAAATCCAACTAAATTGTGCCTTGCTGTAAAAATGTATTGATTGATGCTCAATGTGGACAGCTGGTGAGGTTGCTCTTGCATGGTCCGTCCAAGTGGCTTATGGGAGCGTAGCACTGTACAGTGCCATGATGTACAGTCCCGTTCCACAACATTGTACAGCAAGCCTGTTCCCAGTCTTTGGGCTGGTGGGGACGGCGTCCTGCATATTCCTACGTCTTCCCAGAGCCTCTGGGCCATGACTGGGCAGGCAAACCATGTAGTGCACAAGTTAACTCAAAATTGTAATACCTGCATTTACCATTTGAGGTTTTTGAAGGGCTGTTTAACTAGCTTTTTTTTTTTTTTTGCAGGACAAGGATGCCAAGTTCCGTCTGATTCTCACTGAAAGCAGAATCCACAGATTGGCCCGTTACTACAAGACCAAGAGAGTTCTTGCTCCCAACTGGAAGTAGTACGTATTACCTCTTCACTGCTTTATTGGCTTTTGGGAGAGCAAGCCAGCATGGAGGCATAGTACATACTCAATTAATATTTTCAGTTTGTTAGTTCACTAAATGGCACACTTCATTGTCCTGTTCTTCCCTTCTAAGAGCTGAGATATTTCTTATGTGCTAGATAAACCTTGGAGGTAAATTAGCAGAGTGGCTGTTCTGTGCCAACCTGCCAGTCCCCTTCATACATCTCCCTGCCACTCAGTGGTTCTAGTTAATTCTTACCAACTGCCAGAGGCATTACCTAAACTGGATAATTAGCAGTCTCGAGCAAGCTGAGAATATATACTAACAAATGTTGACTGGTTGATCATCAACCATACGACTGCTTCTATTGTTAGTTGTTAAAATTGGTGACGTTCAACTTTTTTGTTGATTACAGTACTTTACATTACTAATCCCTTTTCCCTCTTGATCCACAGCGAATCCTCTACTGCTTCTGCTCTGGTGGCATAAGTCATTTTCACAAATAAAGATCCATTTGGAAGGATCTTGTCTGCTGTGTTTTTGTTTCAAAGAGGTGGTTGAGTTCTATAAAGGGTGGCGAAAGTACACATGATAGTTCTTATAGTGAAAAATATAAACATCTAAAGTGTTGGTTTCTTGATTCATTTCTCAATTTTGTGCGCACATTTTTTTTTAACATACCTGTTAACATTTCTCCTTTGCAAGACAATCCATCCACCTGAAAGGTGTGACCTATCAAGAAGCTGATTAAACATGATTACACAGGTGCACCTTGTGCTGGGGACGAAAGCACCCAATAAATGTGCAGTTTTGTCAATATAATGCCACAGATGTCTCAACTTGAGGGAGTGTACAACTGGCATGCTTACTGCAGGAATGTTCAATAGAGCTGGTGTGAGTGTTCATTTCTCTACAATGAGCCAACTGGTTTAGAGATTTTGGCAGTACAACTAACCGGCCTCACGTCAGGCCACATGTAAGCATGCAAGGCCAGGAATTTGCCATCTGGCTGCTTAATGTGTGGGATTGGGGCGGGTGCAGAAGAGTATCTGTACTAAAACCATCTTGTGGGAAGAAACTCATTCTGATTGACTAGATTTGGCTGTCAAGTGGGTGGGCCCATGGCCATGCCCCTGCCTGGGCATGTGAAATTCATAGATTAGGGCCTAATGAATTTCAATTGACTTATTTCCTATGTACTACCTCTGAGATCTTTTTGTTCTGTGGTTGGAAAAATCGCCAGAGAAAGTTAAATGCCTTACTGCATAAATGGCTAACCATCTGTATTGATTTAATTAAATAAACATTTCCTTAGTATATCAAAGTAATTTGAATTATATAAACACTTAAGCGTAGATTCATTGTTACCTTGTTAAATGTGTTCTATATAATTGGATGGAGAGGCTCTGGTTCCTAGGCAACCTGGTGCAGTGGTGTGCATTGCTGTGCTCTCCAGGCTTCCTTCCAGCTCTGACTCGCAGCAGGGGGAAAAAAAGGTGGAGATGTGATCTAACACTGGGCCTCCACATGCAATCAATGAGAAACCTTTGTGCTGTGGCATTTAGAGGCTAAATTAATGTATTGATGGTTTAATGATGGAGAAATGCTACTGTGTTGAAGTGTTAGGTCAATGTACAATTTTACCACAAGAGAGCAGCATTTAACTGTTAAATTACCCTGACTGAACCAAAGGTATGCCTTGAAAGGCTAAATGCCTGAACTTACTCTTTTGATGGTACATGTTTGTGAAGCAGTTGAATTCAGCAGGCATGTTTTTGCACATGAAACTGGTACGTTTATCATGGGATGGTGGTTCTGATATTAAGTAAAAGTTGCTGACGCACCACAGGCCACAAAGACTACTCTTCATCACTAGCAGTCTCGTAAACCCACAATCCTTAAGACTGCTAGGAAGCAGGAGTCTGCTTAATGGAGCCTAACCTCTCACCCAGCAGTCCTGCTCACTTGGCACATCTGGGGAGACCGAGTGCAGGACCTGGAAGCTGTACTTTTCATCCAGATGGAACCATACACCTGCCAGAAGATGATTCACTTCAACATCACCAACTTCTATTCTATGTCATGAGTCATCTTCCCCCTGAAGTATTCATATGATTAGACTAGTCTCTGCTTATGTGACTTCAAAAGATATTCATCTTTAAATTGTCATTAATCATTAAGTATTTGATAGCCTCTGGTTTAGATGTCTGTACATTTTGGCTGTCAGTAATCAAAGAAAACATTGTCTAAAATCATATTACCAATATGGTTCCTAAAGTTCCTTGAAAGCAGGAGCCTATAAATAGAAGCATTATTAAGGGGTGAGCTGTTCTGTGATCTTTTTTTCTGGAGATTTAACATGCATTACTGAGGCTAGCTTTATTCTGCTAAAAGAATAACAGGTAATGAAGGTGTCGCACGTTGTATTGATTTTGTATCAGTATATCTTGGTGTATCTGTGTTGGACAGGGGCATGGTTTTAGTGCCTGAGGAGTGAAATGCCATCTTGGTGTGGTATATCAGATTGCCTGTAAGATCTTTATTGCATTTGCTGCAGAGCCCCTTCAGCTAGCACTGATTCAGCCGGAGCTGCTGCCTCCTAGGAGAGGACGATAACATTGAGTCACCTTGCTGCATTGTGAGCCTCTGGCAGTGGAGAGGCAGGAATCAGCAGCAGCGCCTATACTGCAGAGCTGCACAGGGCTGTGCATCACTACCGTGTGTATTAGAGGGAGAAAGAGAATAGTGGAGAAAGGTTGACTGGGGACTGCAGTGTTATGTCCCCCTCTGCCCCAGGGTTCATGGTTTGGAGTTTTTCTCTGTCTGAAATGCTTTCGGTGAATGCACACCACCCCAGTGTAGACGACTTAGTGCAGTGCAGCGACTGATCCCAGTTAAAATGCTCATGTTTTTTCCTCCTCAGACTGCTACTTGCAGATACAGTTTTTCAGAGTTTGTGGTGTGTCTCCAGGACTGAGTTGCTGCAGAGGGATTCAGTGGAATGAGAAAGGCAGATTGTCAGAAGAGTTGTCCAAGGACTCTATAACTGTGGTCCCATGGGATCAGAGAGCTGTCAACCTCTCATCGCTGGCCCTCTCCCTCAGCAGCCTTGCTTTGAATGCCTAATGCAGCGTTTATGTGCTAGAGGGAAGTAGGAAACTCAGAAATATCCAACTTGCTAACTGGTTGTAGTTATACACGTTCCACATTCAAATGGCCATTTCAGAGTTTCCTAGTTCTGACTAGCGGTATAACATCACCACTCTGAGAGTTCCTGTCACTCATCAGCAACAATAAGTTATTCTTTATGTTCCATTGACATTTACAAAATATATTTTCAAATGCTTATTTGTGTTTGTTATACTGATACAATAAAAAAACAATAGCATGATATTTGGCTCACTTAACTTCACCTATTGTTTGCAGAGTCAACAATGAAGACAGATCACCACCACTACGGAAACATAACCTCAATACGCCAGCCTCCATCATTTTCTTCAACTTCTGGCTTAGTTTGTTTTCATTTAAAATTGTATTTAAAATGTACTTAACTAGGCAAGTCAGTTATGAACAAATTCTTATTTACAATAACGGCCTGGCAAATGGCCTCCTGCGGGGATGGGCTGGGATTAAAGATAAAAATATATAGGACAAAACACATCACGACAGGAGAGACACCACAACACTACATAAAGAGAGACCTAAGACAACAACATTGCATGGCAGCAACACACAACATGACAACAACATGGTAGCAGCACAACATGGTAGCAGCGCAAAACATAGCATAAACATTATCGGCCACAGACAACAGCACAAAGGCAAGAAGGTAGAGACAACAATACATCTCTCAAAGCAGTGATCATCAAGGCAGGTTTTCAAAAAGAGCTCATTTGATGTATATATTTGTAGTCAAATGGGTTTGGAGAAGAAGCGTGTTTGATTTCACACCATCATTCCAGAGGAACAGTACATCAAACCAATGGGGGACAGGCCAGCAAAGCCTCCTCCATAGGGATTCAGTGATCAAATATTTATATTGCAGTGGGGTGTTTGATGCTTTCTGCTCCCTGGGAGTGTACTCTGGGTTGTTTTAGTCCAGGAAGGAAGGAGATTGATAACCTTTACCTAACAGGAAGCCCACGAGGATATGGAGAGTTATTTCTCTTCTTTTAGTCGTTTTAAAAATGTATTGGACCAGGAGACTGTGTTCAGTAATAACATTTTTAGATAAAACAATGCATTGGTAGTACTAATTTTTATTTAACTAGGCAAGTCAGTGAAGAACAAATTCTTATTTACAATGACAGCCTGGGAACAGTGGGTTAACTGCCTTGTTCAGGGGCAGAATGACAGATTTTTACCTTGTCAGCTCAGGAATTCCATCTAGCAACCTTTCGGTTACTAGTCCAACGCTCTAACCACTAGGCTACCTGCCACCCCATATATATTGAGATGTAATCCACTCATTCTGAATCATGAGGAATACGTGTATTCAAATGGCTATAGTAAAAATAAAGGTTGTCATAAAGACATTGGAGAGAGGCCAGACATGTTGATATGTTGATGTCTTCCTTTTTTGATGTCCAGTGATACAGCTCTTCTCCCTCTTTACTTATGGAGATGTAGCCTGCTGTGTACTCTGTACTGTGACTTTGAGCATTGCTTCACACACCCCAAGTTAAATTTATGGGAAGCATCAGGAAATTGGGCAGGTCTGCTTGATGCAGTGTAAGCATTATTATAATGTGTCATGGTTGGGAAGGCTCTCTGTCCTTAAGGCCTGCAGCTGCATTGAGAGAGACGTGAAGCTGATAGATCCACAGCTAAACCAGCTTTGTGTGTACATGCCACACACACTATCACACACATTGTCACACACATTGTCACACACATTGTCACACACATTGTCACACACATTGTCACACACACACACACACACACACACACACACACACACACACACACACACACACACACACACAGAGAGAGAGTCGGATTGTAGATTCATCATGAATTCACTTACTGCCATTTAACATATTGTCAGCCATAGCACACAATAAAGCTGGCTATTTATAGCCTTTCTCTGATGACAACAATGGCCTCCTGAGCAGTTGCTTCTTTTTTTTGTGAACTTGCCCTGCTCTTAAGAGAAGTCCTGCCATGTCAGTGTATTTTTGTTATTGGGAACTCTCTCACTCAGAGAAACCTGATAGCAGCTGGACCTGGGGTGTGAGGACTATGAGGACCATGTAAGGCATGGGATAATAGTCCCATTACAGCACAGCCAGATGCATATTTTAGGACATTTCTGTCAGTATCCAATTTTGACAGTGCAGCTTCAGGCAATATTTACCATTAAAGAAATACAGATTTACATAGCCTATACTGATGTAGATGTAATTTGATTAATCTTTTGTTGTTGAGAATCTTTCTGTAACCTCTTTCAACATCTATCCAACATATTAGCCCAACACATGATACGTTTCTGAAATCCTCAAGATGTTTCCATAGCAATGGGAAGTAAGGGTGCTGAGGGTGCTGTAGCACCCCCTAATGATTCAAAATTATTACAATTTTAATTCAATTAAAAAAATGAGCGGAGAAAAATAATTTTCACTGATCTTTCCGTGTGCATCGTGAGGTGAGCTCCTGTTTGAAGCTCACCCCACAATTAAGTGATGTGATTCTGATCATGTGA
This sequence comes from Salmo trutta, assembly GCF_901001165.1. NCBI lineage: Eukaryota > Metazoa > Chordata > Actinopteri > Salmoniformes > Salmonidae > Salmo > Salmo trutta. The sequence goes on from NC_042968.1 coordinate 24,578,439, forward strand.
TTTCTCTATAGGCTTGCACATTTTGGGGAATATTCAGAGGTGAAAACCTTCCGTGGGAATTAACGGGAATTAATATTAACACCATTTAAATGTAGATGTTTTTTTTGCATTGGATATATTTACCATACCATATGGAGACATAAACCTTTTACCTTATCATAAGTAGACATAATTGTATATGATTAAATCCTTCCAATAGAAATAAAAAAAACAATTTAGTTATGAATCGAACTTTAATTAAATGAGTTAACTCTTCACATGGGATGATTTCACTGAACAACAAAAGAAAGGGAATATTGAATGATCCCCAATGATCCATCGCATCTCCCAAAAACGTTTTCAACATGCATCTGTAAAATGATAGTCGAGAAACTAAAGCTTTGGTTGTCGTCCTCTCAGGCTTCCATGTCTTCTCCCTGGACCTCCTCAATGTCCACCTCTTGAACATCAGACTCTGAGGCCTCATCTTCACTGTCACTTTCCAACCTTGTTGAGGAAAGCTCATTGTCATGCTCAAAAAGCCTCAAATTTGCCCAGAAGGCCACCAATTTTTCAACCTTTGTATTGGTCAGCGTGCTTTGGTGTGTGTGTTCCCAAACAAGGACCAATTGCGCTCCGAGGCGGCTGATGTTGGTAGGATTTGGAGGATGATGGAGGCAACAGGGGAAAGAGCCTCAGATCCACAAAGTCTCTTCCACCAGGTGGCTGATGAGATATATTGGCACGTCTGCCATATTGCATCTCCATCCCAAAGCCCTTGCTTGGAAGTGTACTTCGCCAGACTGCCAAGAAACTTGCCCTCACCCAGGCCAAGGTGGTGAGACATGGTAGTGATGACACCATAGGCCTTGTTGATCTCTGCACCAAACAGAATGCTCTTGCCAGCATACTTGGGGTCCAACATGTATGCTGCGGCGTGTATGGGCTTCAGTCTTCACGCTTTTTGATGCATTTCAGAACTGCAGTTTCCTCTGCTTGGATCAACAGTGAAGTGAGTAGGGCAGTACGGATTTCTTCTCTTACATCTGCAAGCAGAGCCTGAACATTGGAGAGGATGGCACTGTCTCGCTCAATCCGTGCAATGGCTACTGCTATAGCTTTCAGGAGTTTAGGGCTGCTTACCACTCTCTCCCAAAATACATCATCCAGGAGGATCCTCTTGATGGAGCTGTCCATTTCAGCAGACTATGATATGGCCATTTATTAGAGAGACTCCTTGCCCTCCAAGAGACTGTCAAACATGATGACAACACCACCCCAACGGGTGTTGCTGGACAGCTTCAATGTGGTGCTCTTATTCTTCTCACTTTGCTTGGTGAGGTAGATTGCTGCTATAACTTGATGACCTTTCACATACCTAACCATTTCCTTGGCTCTCTAGTAGAGTGTATCCATTGTTTTCAGTGCCATGATGTCCTTGAGGAGCAGATTCAATGCATTAGCAGCACAACCAAATACCTTCTGTGGTCCAAGGTAATTGATGACTGTCTTCAGCTCATCTGCAATGTAGAGACTGATGTGTCTGTGCTCTTGTAGAATACTGGTTGAGGAGTGGAGATTATGTAGTTAATTATTCCTTGCCCACGAACATTCGACCACCCATCAGAGATGATTGCCATACAGTCTGCTTTCCCTATGATTTGCTTGACCTTCACTTGAACTCTGTTGAACTCTGCATCAAGCAAATTAGTAGATAAAGCATGTCTGGTTGGAGGGGTGTATGCTGAGCGAAGAACATTCAGAAATCTTTTCCAATACACATTGCCTGTGAGCATCAGAGGTGAACCAGTTGCATACACAGCTCGAGCAAGACATTCATCAGCATTTCTCTGACTACGTTCCTCCATTGAGTCAAAAAAAACCTTCTGATTCCAGGAGGACCATGAGCTGTTGCTATCGATAAGGTGTCTGATTCATCATTTTCACCTAGAATAGAGGTAAAAAGACTTTTGTCAGAGGATGTTTGTTGTGAGCACTGAGGGAACTTTATGCACTTGGCCAGATGATTCTGCATCTTTGTTGCATTCTTCACATATGATTTGTCACAGTATTTGCAAATGTACACAGCTTTTCCTTCTACATTAGCTGCAGTGAAATGTCTCCGCACATCAGATAGTGCCCGTGGCATTTTCCTGTAAAGATTAGAAAGAAATGAGTAAAAAGAAAAATTCCATGTACAGATAAATAGTTAAGGAGTTAGATTAAACAACTCCTTTGTAAGATAAATGTTTTAAAATGAAACATGTATGGAAACAGGTGAACTAACACTCTTCAGTTAGCAGGCTCAAGCAAGCTAAAACCCACATGGTAGCGAAAACTAACTAGCTGAAATTGTTAACAAGTTAGAAATGATTTAAACACACTTTGCTGTAGGCTACTATTTACTAGTTAACAAAAAATCATGTATGTCGTATAAAATATATTCACCCCATCCAGTACTCTAATCAAAACTTACCAGAAAGCATGTAGTCCTAGGCTCAGACAGTATAGTAGTGTGGGCTCAATAGCATCTCAATAGTGTGCAAGATCATGAGAATCAGCTGTACATGTGATGGAAGAATGCACTGCGCATGCAGTGGGTTGCAATACTATTGAATTGGGGATAGTTTAACCAATCTATGCCACAAGACCTAGAATTGCCTTATGTGTATCCCACAAAAAAAGGTTCACTGTTATAAGTTAACTTTTTTGATGAATTTAAGCAAAATTCCCCAAATTCCAGGGCTTAACTTCCCATGGAAAATATCCAGAAAAATTCCTGAAATTTACCAGAAAGTTTCCGACCCTTTGCAACCCTATTTCTCTGCAAAGGCTTAGTAACAATAGTTTTGATTTTCTCTTCTCAGACCAAGGAATAAACGCATCAGGATTAAGCTGTCCCAGTTTATATGATGTCCCACTCATTACGAATTCACCTTATTTAAGTTTAAAATGCTTCTAAAGTTTGTCATTTCCACTTTATTTCAGACTTGATTTGTCCTAACAAAAAATTTATGAACCCCTACAAAAATGTCCATAAATTATAATCCACATAATTCACATTTCCTGCTGTATGTAGCAAACTGGCTCAAATTAAGATCCTACATCTGTACATTTAATCTGTTATATAGAGAGACTCATTTTGCCGACCAGGTTGAATAGTTTATTATGTGCTATGTATTTTGCACCACACTAGAAGGAAACACAATCTTATCATGTGTCCTGTGTTACAAATTAACAACACAAACTTTCTATAAGTTATAATGCCCTAGCTGTATTTATGGCCAATTTATACGTACATATGCCGCATTCACGTGCTGGTTGTAACTAGGAAACTCGGAAATGTACTACTTGCTAACTGGTTGAAAGCGTTACGCAGAAGCATCATACCCATCAGATTTGTCCTGTTGTTTCTCAGTAGTTGCCATCTAGCAATTTTATGAAGTTGGCTTTAGCTAGCCCAGATAGGTTCCCAATCTCCCAACCCTGTAACTAGCTACCAAGAAGCCATTTCAGGCTATCAAGTTAGAGATTGTCTAACTATCTTAGCTGGTATGTCTGCTGGCAAGGTTGGTAGACTTTAGAAAAGCAAGCAATAACTGTTCTGAATAAGACTCACATTCCTTTCAATCTTTTACCCAGATTTTAGCAGAGATGCAAAGAAGCAGGTTTCTTTATTTTTTTTCAGGATGATACAGACAGCTCAAGAGGTATGCATAGATATGCAGAAAAATATACATATTTGACAGATTTAAGTATAATGATTATGGCTCTAAATTGCAGGAAAATGCTGTTTCAGGTGTTTGAAAAATGCTAAATTCTCCAACTTATGGTAGGGGGACCTGGACCACCCCCAAGACTTCCTCACCTACTTTGTGCCTCCTTAGATTTTTGGGGTGCATGACACCCCTGGCGGCAAGTCTATAGCTACTTTGAAAAAGTTTACATAAGTATTCAGACCTTTTACTCAGTACTTTGTTGAAGCACCTTTGGCAGCGAGTACAGCCTTGAGCCTTCTTGGGTATGACGCTACAAGTTTGGCACACCTGTATTTGGGGAGTTTTTCCCATTTGTCTCTGCAGATCCTCTCCAGCTCTGTCAGGTTCTATTGGGAGCTTTGCTGCACAGCTATTTTCAGCTATCTCCAGAAATGTTCGATCGGGTTCAAGTCTGGGCTCTGGCTGGGCCACTCAAGGATTCAGAGACTTGTCCCAAGCCACTCCTGCCTTGTCTTGGCTGTGTACTTAGGGTTGTTGTCATGTTGGAAGGTGAACCGTTGCCCCAGTCGGTGGTCCTGAGCGCTCTGGAGAAGGTTTTCATCAAGCATCTCTCTGTACTTTGCTCTGTTCAACTTTCCCTCGATCCTGACTAGTCTCCCAGTCCCTGCCGCTGAAAAACATTCCCACAGCATGATGCTGCCACTACCATGCTTCACCGTAGCGATGGTGCCAGGTTTCCTCCAGATGTGAAGCTTGGCATTCAGGCAAAAGAGGTCAATCTTGGTTTCATCAGACCAGAGAATCTTGTTTTTCATGGTCTTTAGGTGCTTTTTGGCAAACTCCAAGTGGGCTGTCATGTGCCTTTTACTAAGGAGTGGCTTCCGTCTGGCGACTCTACCATAAAGGCCTGATTGGTGGAGTGCTGCAAAGATGGTTGTCCTTCTGGAAGGTTCTCCCACCTCCACAGGTCGGCCAGCTCTAGGAAGAGCCTTGGTGGTTCCAAACTTCTTCCATTTAAGAATGATGGAGGCCATTGTGTACTTGGGGACCTTCAATGCTGCAGACATTTTTTGGTACCCTTCCCCAGATCTGTCTTGACACAATCCTGTCTCGGAGCTCTACGGACAATTCCTTTTGACCTCATGGCTTGGTTTTTGCTCTGACATGCACTGTCAACTGTGGGACCTTATATAGACAGGTGTGTGCCTTTCCAAATCATGTCCAATCAATTGCATTTTGCACTGGTGGATTCCAATCAAGTTGTAAAAACATCTCAAGGTTGGTCAATGGAAACAGGATGCACCTGAGCTCAATTTCGAGTATCATAGCAAATGGTATGAACACTTATGTAAATAAGATATTTATGTTTTAAATTCTTAATAAATTAGCAAAAAAAAACGTTTTTTGCTTTGTCATTATGGAATATTGTGTGTAGATTTATGAGGGGAAAAATAATTTCATCATTTTTAGAATAAGGCTGTAACGTAACAAATTGTGGAAAAAAATCAAGTGGTGTGAATACTGTATGGGAGATTATGGACCAGGGCTTCCCCCACCATCAACAAAACACTAAATAATGGAATGTCGCATCCCTCCAATAGAGATCCAGACACATCTATGCCAAGGTGCATTGAAGCCGTTCTGGCGGTTCGTGGTGGCCCAACGCCCTATTAAGACACTATATGTTGGTGTTGTCTTTATTTTGCCAGCTACCTGTATGTTCCACAGGTCATAGGCTTAAAGTCTATCTTAGATTAATCAGGAAATGCTATATCATTTGTAGTTTAGGCTACTGTAGGTGACGTCATTATTGCAGGAAAAATCCTTCAGTTGAGTTTTGAAATTTACGTGTGATGGACTATTGTTTAGGAATGTTAATCTTCTCAAATATCAGGGCGTTAATGCTGAAATCTTTTCAACGCATTCCTTATGTGTAATTACTGTAGCTGCACCCTTGTGATGCATAACAATACTGCGCTTGATTGAACTGAATTGGAGAACCATGTTTTGATTGATTCAACCACAGCCAACCACGCACGCTTTGGTATGTCTACCCTCCTTTTCGTCGGCTAAAAGTGGCACAAAGGCGCGCTGGCTTTAGGACTTTTTACAAGTTTGGTCTTCCCCTTTAAAAGTCTACAGCCCTAGCGGTGATCATTGGACTGAAAACTCTGCGGAGGGGAGAAGAGAATGAAATAGCTTGAACAAGAAGCGGGGATCATGGCGGCACCGCTCGGGCGGGACACTCTACCTGACCACTGGTCCTATGGAGTTTATCGAGATGGCAGGGTCTTCTTCATCAAGTGAGCATGCACTGTGATGTTTTAACTTTAAGTTTTACTGATGAAACGGGTTAATTACGCAGTTATTCACGTTATCCTCGTCCAGTAACAGGTGTCTTGTTTCTTTCAGTGATAAAACTCACAGCACTACTTGGCTCCATCCTCGTACGAGTGAACCTGTCAACTCTGGACACATGATACGATCAGGTACGCGCAGGAATTAATAATACGATATTTCATGACTGCTGTGCACATTGTGCTTTAGCCTACTGCATCTAGATATGTATAGATTCACGCAGCCCATTGTATTCATGTTTTAGATTTACCACTGGGATGGGAAGAAGGATTCTCGGACGAGGGGGCCAGCTACTTCATTAAGTGAGTGCAGCTTTATGTTGTTAATGTATGGGATGTGCGTGACTCCAATAACGTCCGATTCGAGCTCGAATAGCTCATAGCTGTAGGACTATTGTTGTGTCGGTAGCACGCTTGAAGGCATGCAGTCTTTTAAATGCATCAATTGCAGCGGGTTGAGCAATGATGACGTTGCAATGCAAACCATCACTTTCTTTCTCATGGTTACACATAAAAATACCCCAGGTGTTCATGGATACAATGTTGCATCAACGCACTGGTTTGTTGATTTGATTGATAATTTCTGAATGTCACAGAGTAGCCTATTGCTCCTGACTAGCCCCATATTTATTTATTTACTAGGCAAGTCAGTTAAGAACAAAATCTTATTTTCAATGACAGCCTACCCGGGAACAGTTGTTCAGAACGACAGATTTGTACTTTGTCAGCTCGGGGATTCGATCTTGCAACCTTCCGGTTACTAGTCCAACGTTCTAACCACTAGGCTACCCACTGGACCACTATTAGGCTTCACGCTAAACGAAAGCAAATGCTGTATAGCATAGCCTACTACCTCATGCAAATGTTTACTCAGGGATTTCTGCTATGTTAGGCTATTCAGGCTTTATATGATACGGTATCTTGCAATGTCATTGTCAACAGTGGCGGTCACAGCCGTTTAAGACTTTTTTTCATGAGCATGGCCTTATTTTATTACAGCAAATTGGATGACTGTCATTCATATTCCATTCACCCAGTTCAATGTAACAGCAATAGGTTTAGGCTACTACATGATACTCACATTTTCCCTATACCCATCATGAGGTTGCTACAACCTAGCCTATGAATGAAAGTTTACAACAGGTGCACACAGGTCAAGAGACAAATTTGAGGTGACAGACAGTGACATTCAATACAGCCTTGCACACTCTTGCCTGCTGATATAGGGTGTAATCATTAGTCCAACAGTTGCAAACTAGAGTTTCTATTGGACAAATTCAGGTATATTTATCCCTGTTTTGTTCAGTTTGCTTCCGTTTAAGATTTTTGTTTTCAACAGAATAGGTGGAATGAATACACCCCTGACCATGCGTAAACACAGTTCACTTTCATAGCAGCCACATTGTAATCATTCTAGCATCTATGCGCTCTCCTCTCACCTCTTCTCTTTGCTTCTGGACTTCAATGCACAGCACATCAAGCCAAACCGCTACACACAGCAACATCGTTGTCACATATTAGCTAAAGTAATGTCATAGTCAGCATAGCTAATAGAACTAACACGTTAGTAAACCCACTACAATAATACAGTAAGCAGTTACACCGGCGGGCCCTGCTGGAATTAAATTAGTAAAACCAAAAGCTTACCTTGACTTCGAAGAGTTCCATGTGTTGGAAAGTCATAGCCAGCTAGCTAACATAGCATACCTCTGTTTGAGCAGGGTGTTCCAGTAGGCTAAACTAGCTAGCTGTATTTGCTAGCTAAGTAACGTTAAGTGAAACTGAAAGTGAAAAAATATTTCTCTCTTGCTTCTCTTTCATTTTGGAATAAGTTATTTTGTTCAAAACTGTTCAACTATTGTCTTTCTCTCTCTTTGAGTCAACTACTCACCACATTTTATGCACTGCAGTACTAGCTAGCTGTGGCCTATGCTTTCAATACTAGATTAATTATCTGATCCTTTGATTGGGTGGACAACATGTCAGATCATGCTGCAAGAGCTCTAATAGGTTGGAGGACATCCTTCGGAAGTTGTCATAATTACTGTGTAAGTCTATGGAAGGGGGTGAGAACCATGAGCCTCCTAGGTTTTGTATTGAAGTCAATGTACCCAGAGGAGGACGGAAGCTAGCTGTAGCTACAGCATGGTTCTACTGTAGACCTTCTTTGCAAAATAGTGTGTTTATTTGGTGACATGATTATATTTAGTATAACTTTTTAAATGTTTTACCATTTTTTATTTTTATGAAATTCACTGAGGAGGATGGTCCTCCCCTTTTTCCTCTGAGGAGCCTTCACCGATTGCCAACCACTAATTGTATTTTTCAGGACCATTTTATTATGATTTATAAAGTAATTTATCTATAGTTTTGTAAAATCATAGACTGCTGTCTTTACACTTTTAGCCTAACGTATGCATCAGTAGCCTATGCTTACTTTAAGTTTCAGACAGAAATTACACAGGCCTATTATAAACCAGCACCTTGAAATGCATTTCCTGTTATTTCGACAGAACTCCCCAAAGGTGAGATGAATGAAAATATGATTGTCTTTGACCAACGTAACCTAATCCTATATTGTTTGGAGTAAGGTCATGTTTGCTTATCTTCAGTATCTGTAGCTAGATAATATCCTACATTCTTTCTATTTAGAGCATCTGTGTTTGAGGAAGAGAGAGGACTGAACACACACATGATGCTGCTTTACCACACACACACACACACACACACACACACACACACACACACACACACACTGATGTGATGTAATTTCCCATCTGTCCCACGGATACGCCTGCATGGAGTGTTTGAACATGTATGGTTCAGTTTTGCATCACAATATATTGTGATTTGATTACTGACATCACAATAGATTGACAGGCTATATTGATGCTCTGTTGAAGTTCTCATGCCAATTAACTCTTGCTTTCTGCCCACATCATTTAGAAAATAAAGGGAAATGCCAAGCAGGACTGAAAGAAATCTATTGAAATTCAGCTCACACCCTCCAATACGCAAGACCTCTACTCTCTCCATTAGCTGTGTGTTTGTGTGTGTGGCTGGAGAAGGGGCAGGAGAGGGGCTAATGTGTCTGTGACCATATGGTGACAGAGATGTATAGCATGATTACAGTCTGTAGGCAGCGAGAACAGGATCCCCAAAGTCACAATTTCTCTTTCCAGAAAATGATTATGGCTCCCAAAAACCAATCCACCATATCTACCAGAGCATTCTGTCAGTCTTTGCCTTTCTTTTGGCTACTACCAGGCTGTGCTATGTTTGTAGAAGTAACATTAAACCACTCACTCTCTCTACAGAATTTTATGTGTTTACCCAGACACTCAGTAGAGAGCCATTTGCATTATCTAGCTGGGTATTTCCTTCTGCAGTGTTTCACATCAAGTTTGTTGATGGGAATCAATTCTGTAGGCTGTGGCTGCCAGTATGTAGCAGATGGGTCCCTGGAAAAGGGGGAAACACACAGAGCAGATAACAGACCACTCTGAAAACCAACTGATAAATTAAGTTAACAATGACAACTGACAAGTCTACTTTTCCTAGCCACGTGCTTATACATCTGCATTGCTTGCTGTTTGGGGTTTTAGGCTGGGCTTCTGTATTGCACTTTGTGACATCTGCTGATGTAAAAATACATTTGATTGATTGATACTGTAAAGCAAGTGTAGACATAGAGAATGCATGAGCAGTGGTCCCTCATTGTGAACCAATGGAAGGAGGACTCCTCCCACCATTGGTGCTTTCTGGTGGGTAGCAACTCATTCACAGAGTTACTAAACCCAGAGGCGCAACATCGCGGGACTTCCGGGAACACTTTTGAAACAGACCAAACAGACCAGGCCGGGGTTTGAGAAGTCAATGAGAGAAGTGAACAATTCTTCCTTAGTTGTTAATTTTCTTAAAATCTAGCAGCAAAACCTAGATTGGAGCCAATGTCATCAGTAGTTAGACAAATTGACACATCAAAGGAGTGGCTTTGATTTGACCACCTGCACATGCAGAGTTTGGCGCAAAACGACTGTTAGACCCGATTACGTTTTTCTACGCATGAGCTTAGCTAGACAATTTCTATTGGAGAAGCAGTTTTAGCCTTCATATTGTACTGTCTTTGAATCAGTGTTTTCCATTAGCACCGGCTGTCAGCTTATTAGCCAGTTACAGACTCATTTTCAGCCGGCTACATTTTCCACTTCATTTTAACTAGGCTACTTTTCATTTAACAGTTTCAATTCGCCAGTCCGTCGAGCCCTCTCCTGCTAGTATGAACGATATGCATCTTCTAGCGATCTATTGATAGGATAGGTGCCTGTCAGTCAGAAAGCAAGCAATAATGGGGAAGCGTAGCAGAGAGGAAGAGGCGAAGGGAGAGGTTTCACTGTCACCAAAATCTGTCCAAAACAAGCCCAATGCATGTCTGTGGGCTTATTTTGGACCTAAGCTTGTCGCCTGTCTTCCCACCTTTGGGACAACTATTCCCATTGTTAGGGTGGAGACATGAGCATCTCCTCATATACAGATCTCTGGTTGCGTCAAATTTCTTACAGAGAGAAGAGAGCATGATGCTTGTGAATTTGCAAGTATTCAGACCCCTTTCCCTTTTCCACATTTTGTTACGTTATAGCCTTATTCTAAAATTGATCAAATTATTTATTTCCTTCATCAATCTACACACAATACCCCATAAAGACAAATCAAAAACAGGTTTTTAGAAATGTTTGCAAATGTATAAAAACAAAAAAACAGATACCTTATTTACATAAGTATTCAGACTCTTAGCTATGAGACTCAAAATTTAGCTCAGGTGCATCCTGTTTCCATTGATCATCCTTTGATGTTTCTGCAACTTGATTGGAGTCCACCTGTGGTAAATTCAATTGATTGGACATGATTTGGAAAGGCACACACCTGTCTATATAACGTCCCACAGTTGACAGTGCATGTCAGAGCAAAAACCAAGCCATGAGGTTGAAGGAATTGTCCGTAGAGCTCCGAGACAGGATTGTGTCGAGGCACAGATCTGGGGAAGGGTTCGAAAAATTGTTTGCAGCATTGAAGGTCCCCAAGAACACAGTGGCCTCCATCATTCTTAAATGGAAGAAGTTTGGAACCACCTAGACTCTTCCTATAGTTGGCCGCCCGGCCAAACTGAGCAATCTGGGGAGAAGGGCCTTGGTCAGGGAGGTGACCAAGAACCCGATGGTCACTCTGACAGATGTCCAGAGTTCCCCTTTGGTGATGGGAGAACCTTCCAGAAGGACAACCATCTCTGCAACACTCCACCAATCAGTCCTTTATGGTAGAGCGGCCAGACAGAAGCCACACCTCAGTAAAAGGCAAATGACAGCCCGCTTGGAGTTTGCCAAAAGGCACCGTAAGGACTCTCAGACCATGATGAAACCAAGATTGAACTTCACGTCTGGAGGAAACCTGGCACCATCCCTATGGTGAAGCATGGTGGTGATAGTATCATGCTGTGGGTATGTTTTTCAGCGGCAGGGACTGGGAGACAAGTCAGGATCAAGGCAAAGATGAACAGAGCAAAGTACAGAGAGATCCTTGATGAAATCCTGCTCCTGAGCGTTCAGGACCACAGACTGGGGCGAAGGTTCACCTTCCAACAGGACAATGACCCTAAACACACAGCCAAGACAATGCAAGAGTGGCTTCGGAAAACAAATCTCTGAATGTCCTTGAGTGGCCCAGCCAGAGCCTGGACTTGAACCCGATCAAACATCTCTGGAGAGACCTGAAAATAGCCCATCCAACTTGACAGAGCTTGAGAAGATCTGCGTTATGAGAGAAACTCTCCAAATACCGGTGTGCCAAGCTTACCCCTGTGTGTGTACATTGCGTGAGTCTAGCCATTAGCGAAGATGTTAATGAAAACAGTCTTCTGGTAGATGGAAAGGCTTTCCCAAAAAACATTAAATGCTAACTACAAAGTAGCATATTCTTACCTGGCAGAATGATATCATAATTATTTTCATCGATCCAATGGGTATTTGTTTTGCAAACTCATCACGTTTGCTACAAACACAGCTAAACAACAACCTCTTACTAGGTGCACACTTTAATTAAAGGGTAATTACACCCCAAAATCTGAATGTCTCAGTTTTTTCCCAGACCTCAAAAGTGGTCTCCGGATGTGGTTTAAACATTGTTGTGGATTTTGAACTCCAATTAATTTATTTTAATAAAAAAGTGTGATTTTGAGAGCGAAAACCTAAAACTGTGAAAAACCAAAACCTGGACAAACAACTTTTAATTTATTTACTCTATTTTTGTTTGAATAAAATTTATATTTTGAAGAACATTATTATGGCATCTATTGCAGTAAAACTGTAAATAAGACTTAAATCTCAAGAGACAGGTTAAATGTTTAAAAAGGTTTAATGTTCTCTTACTTAGAAAATAGTCCTGATCATCTAGGCCTAGCCCTAGACTGTCACGTCTGCACCCGCTCCGCCTCTCCCGCTCCGCCAAGCTGCTCATCATTACGCACATCTGTCACCATCGTTACATGCACCAGCGCTTCATCGGATTCACCTGGACTGCATAATTTCATTGATTGCCTCCGCTATATCTGTCACTTCCTCAGTTTCATCCACGTGTCTGCATTGATATTTTTTTGTTTCTCTTGTCCGGACGCTGTTTTTGCTTTGTTTCATGTCTATTTATTATTAAATCCTCGTACTTGCCTCCCGTCTCCCAGCGTTTGTCGTCTCAAGACCGTTACATAGACCTAGACAATATCCAAAACAACTAACAATACACTGAATTCATACGTTTTCAGTCATTTCAATTGTAAAGTCATGTCTTTCTACACAATACCACAAATCATTTTTACAATCTGGGAGGTAAATTCAATAAAGTATTCAATAGTTTTCCTGTGTATTTCAAGTGGAATCATGTAACAGAGGCCACAAAAATAGAACTCTTTCGGCAAAAAATGTTGAGCGTCTGGCTGGCTACTTTTTCTATTTGTCTGGCTACTCTATGTACTTTTGGAGAACACTGGCAACTCTGTCCACAGTCATGCCCCTTTTAGTTTGCCTCACTTGCCCCAGTCAGAGAGCCTGCCATAAAGTGCTTTGTACTGCTATGGTTGTATTCTTGTTTGTGTGAATAGTTTGTTGAATGTAGGAAATAATTGGGAGCAAACAAAGTCTGTTCCAAGCGGCACACAGCACAAACATGAGCCTCAGTATTACACGATTGTGTTAATATTGTTAATATCTCCTGACTCAAAGCAGTTGTAATAACTAATTAATAACTCATTGATAACTAATGAAAGTGTTCTGTGGTTGCAGACAGATGCTTTCTAGTGCTTAGCAACACTGGTGTGGATGGGAGGATGCCCATTCAAGTCTGGTGTGTTCCTCAGTAGTCTCAGACAGACTCAGTCTGGTGGGACCGTGGGAGTATAGCTGATTCAGCACAACACGCACCAACCTGTGTGGAAGGCACTGATATCCATGTCCTCCCACCTGCCAACTAAACAGCCCAGTGCAAGATCATATCATAGATTGAGATTGTCTGTGCTGCTGTCTTGCTCCCTATGTTGCATTGGAATTGTGTTGCTCTGAGATGGAGGGCTCGTAACACAGACAATGTAACGCACCTTATGTAAACACTATAGAAACGACTGAGGCAGGAAGCTGGCATTCAGACATGTGAGTTTTTAAAAGGGCAAAGAAAATGATTGCAGAAATTTGTTATAGCTGACACTTTGATTGTGTGCTGCATGAAGGGAGTCATTGTGCCCGTCTCTCTGGCCTCTGAGAAAAGAGAACAACAGGCCAACCCGGAGATGTATGATGGCCCAAATGTCAGCCTGGCTGTAAAATCAATTGGTTATTTGTTGCTGAAATGACTTGATGGAAGCAAGGATCCTGTTTTGGTCTTCTTGTCTGGCTCTAGCTGGACATTGTGTCTTTGTCATTGTGCTGTTTTAACATTGGTGGGTTAGGTAACAGCAGACTTCTGAGAACCAAACAGACGACAGGGACAGGCCAAGTCACGACTGTCCTACAACCCTCTTCTCACATTAGAATTCCCATAAAGTATGGCTGTGGTTTCAACACAATTCAAACTGGACACACTCTTCCCAAGTTCAGAACAGAAAAAGTGTTCTCTTTGTTCCACTCTACTGCGACTTTACCTAAGGTTAATCAAATCCCTTAGTTGCTGCAGTGTAGTTGCATGTAATTACGCCAGGACCGGAACTGTAGATTCCAAGTAACTACATGTGCAACCAAGGACTTTTTAAATATCTTTAACCATTTTAATATGAACATGTGTTCATGTCTTGGAAGAGCCAATGAGAGATGTTGAGTTTGTCCTTGTGATGTGCTTGGCCTCTTTATTATCCCTCATTGGGGAATCATTCATTTCTGCTGATGTGGCTTCTGTTATTTTCACCTAATGGTGGGCTCTTCAATACTTCACAGTGGACCGGCCACATCAGAGCTTAATTTGATTTACTGCCATCTTGGACGGCGCCAGGTTTTTCTACATTTGTCCCATGTGTCTTTAAGGTAATCATGGGCGTTGAATGCATAGCCCACCTGCCTGCCCGGTCACCCAGCACTCAGCTAATTAAACACTGTGAGTGGAGGCATGGGCTGGTTAATTCATCAAACCTCCAGTCTCTCAGAAATATGACAGTCAACTGTGAAGTACAGCTTTATATGACTGATAGCCCCTGTCGAAAAGCAAAACTCTTCTCAAACCACAGTCATATTTACTCCATGACTGACAGATGTGGTCGAGGTTTCATCCAAACAGTAGCACTTTAGCTTGAAGTCTCCCATAATCATTGGATGGAGCTGTCTGTATAGGTTTTTGGGGTCCCCCCCTTCCCTCCTCCCCCCTGCTGTCCATGGAGCATGCTGTGACAGGCTGAGCGGAATCCAAGTCCACATGGCGCTGCCGTGACAACGGTCTGCTGGTTGTGTAGCGGGTTGCTGGTGGAAACCAGCGGAGCTAGAGTACAAAGAAGGGATTGTTGAGACAGGCAGCGCGGTCGTAGTAAAACTCACATTAATTTACATGTAGGCCAGTGGAGGAATGGAGGTCTGCCTAGTGCTCTCTAACATGCTGGGTTAGTTAGATAACCTCTCCTGTCTCAGAGTGGACCAGGGCTCTTTGGCTGTTACTTTAATCTGACACTATATTCCTGACTTGCATTTCTTTAGAATTCTTTCTGCTCAGACTGAGAGAGGTATTTATTTTGATCAAATCTACTCTGAAGATATGAATGTTGTTTCAGTTGGTTTTAAGTAGCTACACAAGAGCCTGTGAAAGGGTTTTCCCAGTGTTTCCCCCAGAAAACGTATAGCTGGAGCAGTCAATGCTTTGGGAAAAGTGCAGCTCTATAGCTCCCCCAGGGGAGAAATGATCCAATTGAGGTACAATGGTGTCCTGTTGGGACAATGTTGCTATTGTTATTTGGGGTTTGCAAACCTGCTGGACTGACAGGGGGAAGTGTACAATATCCATATAGACCCACACAGACTCCATAAACGCACACAGACTCCCTCTTCAATATCCCTCCACTTTTGTTCTTAATAAGAAATGATGGTTCCATCAATCTTTTATTATTTATCTCAGATCTCTGTGTTTATTTGCCACCTCCCTCCAGTCTTCTAATTGGTATTGTCTGTTCTGTGGTATAACGGCACTATAACGGAAGAATGAGTTAATTAGCCGTGAAGTGAAGCAAAACACTTTAAATGGAGATGAAAGGCAGCTCAGTTTCCCTACAGGGGTTTATCTCTAGGCTCCACTAATAAAGCATTCTCTTTCTGCATACAGCAAATCCACGCTTCACCGGTGCAGAGATTAGAGGTCAACCGATTATGATTTTTCAATACCGATACCAATTATTGGAGGACCAAAAAAAGCCGATACCGATTAATCGTCTGATTTGTATTTATTTATTTGTAATAATGACAATTACAACAATACTGAATGAACACTTATTTTAACTTGATATTATACATCAATGAAATCAATTTAGCCTCAAATAAATAATGAAACATGTTCAATTTGGTTTAAATAACGCAAAAACAAAGTGTTGGAGAAGAAAGTAAAAGTGCAATATGTGCCATGTAAGAAAGCTAACGTTTAAGTTCCTTGCTCAGAACATGAGAACATATGAAAGCTGGTGGTTTCTTTTAACATGAGTCTTCAATATTCCCAGATAAGAAGTTTTAGGTTGTAGTTATTATAGGAATTATAGGACTATTTCTCTCTATACGATTTGTATTTCATATACCTTTGACTATTGGATGTTCTTATAGGCACTTTAGTATTGCCAGTGTAATTGTATAGCTTCCGTCCCTCTCCTCGCTCCTACCTGGGCTCGAACCAGGAACACATCGACAACAGTCATCCTCGAAGCAGCGTTACCCATGTAGAGCAAGGGAAACAACCATTCCAAGTCTCAGAGCGAGTGACGTTTGAAACGCTATTAGCGCGAACCCGCTAACTAGCTAGCCATTTCATATCGGTTACACCAGCCTAGTCTTGGGAGTTGATAGGCTTGAAGTCATAAACAGCGCAATGCTTGAAGCACAGCGAAGAGCTGCTGGCAAAACGCACTAAAGTGCTGTTTGAATGAATGCTTACGAGCCTGCTGGTGCCTACCACCGCTCAGTCAGACTGCTCTATCAAATCATAGACTTGATTATAACATAATAACACACAGAAATACGAGCCTTAGGTCATTAATATGGTCAAATCCGGAAACTATCACGTTTATTCTTTCAGTGAAATACGGAACCGTTCCGTATTTTATCTAACGGGTGGCATCCCTAAATCTAAATGTTCCTATTACATTGCACAACCTTCAATGTTATGTCATAATTACGTAAAATTCTGGCAAATTAGTTAATAACGAGCCAGGCGGCCCAAACTGTTGCATATACTGACTCTGCGTGCAATGAACGGAAGAGAAGTGACACAATTTCAGCTGGTTAATATTGCCTGCTAACCTGGATTTCTTTTAGCTAAATATGCAGGTTTAAAAATATACACTTCTGTGTATTGATTTTAAGAAAGGCATTGATGTTTATGGTTAGGTACAGTCATGCAACGATTGTGCTTTTTTCGCAAATGCGCTTTTGTTAAATCATCCCCCTTTTGGCGAAGTTGGCTGTCTTTGTTAGGAAGAAATAGTATTCACAGTTCGCAACGAGCCAAGCGGCCCAAACTGCTGCATATAGCCTGACTCTGTTGCAGAGGTGACACATTTTCCCTAGTTAAAAGAAATTCATGTTAGCAGGCAATATTAACTAAATATGCAGGTTTAAAAATATATACTTGTGTATTGATTTTAAGAAAGACATTGATGTTTATGGTTAGGTACAAGTTGGAGCAACGAGAGACCTTTTTCGCGAATGCGCACCGCATCGATTATATGCAACGCAGGACAGGCTAGATAAACTAGTAATATCATCAACCATGTGTCGTTAACTAGTGATTATGATTGATTGATTGATTGTTTTTTATAAGATAAGTTTAATGCTAGCTAGCAACTTACCTTGGCTTCTTACTGCATTCGCTTAACAGGCAGGCTCCTCGTGGAGTGCAATGTAAAGCAGGTGGTTAGAGCGTTGGACTAGTTAACCCTAAGGTTGCAAGATTGAATCCCCAAGCTGACAAGGTAAAAATCTGTCGTTCTGCCCCTGAACAAGGCAGTTAACCCACCGTTCCTAGGCCGTCATTGAAAATAAGAATGTGTTCTTAACTGACTTGCCTGGTTAAAAAATATTTATAAAAAAAAAAAAAAAGAATCGGCAAATCGGTGGCCAAAATACCGATTACCGATTGTTATGAAAACTTGAAATCGGCCCCGATTAATCGGTCGACCTCTAGCAGAGATCCAAGTTGCCAAGTGAAGGAAGGCTACAAACTAACTTCACAATGCTTTAGTTGACCTTTGGCCTCAACATACCAAGATCCCCTTGTTCTGAAGGAACATGTGTTTGAAAGGTAATGATCATCTCCGTCAATGCAGATGACAAGGTTAATCTGCTCAGCAAACCTAGTCAAGTTTAGCAAATTCAATCGTTTTTGACGGTTACACCAGTACCCGTATTCAACTCTTGAGTGCTTTTGAAACTGCCCAGTGCTGACTTTCAAACTGCCACAGAGAGTGGAAGAACTTTAGCCGTCCTTTGTACTTCTCTTTTCACTGGGGCTGCTTGACCCTAGTGGATCGGTTTTTAAAAGAGTTTTTTTGACAGACTTCCTTTTAAAGTGTATCCCCAACTGTTCCTTTCATCCTGGTGCCACAGGAAGAAAAAAGAGTGGTGTTGAGTCTTTCTGGAAGGTAATTCTAAGGAAACACACTTCTATTTTATTCTTACAGCAACGTGTTGACGGTTGTCGTTTCTGTCTTTGTTACGACTCAGTGTTGGCAGGTGTGGTGTGCTTTCTAGGAAAGCCTACATTCACCACAGACACTGAATGCACCTTCATTACTTTAATAATTATGGCCTCATCATAACAGTTCAATTGACCACCCACAACTAAGTCCTGATTCCCTCAGGTGGATGTACTGTAGGTAAGATGGTCTGGACAGTATGGAATTTGTCCATTAATGTCATGTTGTCTCCAAGTACTATGGAATTGAATGGGAATTGATTGAAATTCAGATATTTCTGTGTCAAGTGGCAGAGGGAGAGATGACGGGGGAGTGATAAGAAGCATGCCACTGAATACCAATCAGACAGACCTCCCTGTATCAGCCGCAGCCAAGCTGCTCTCATGCAGTAGACTGGAGGTGGGTTTAACTGCTGTTATCCCATTGAAACTAATATAAAGTTGAAAACTCCACTCAAAGAGCTCTTCATCTTCTCTCATATGCAGAAAGATTGACCACAGAGTAAACATTTTCTTTCTGTGAAGGTATTTTATTCCAGGTTATATGAAGCAGTATGCCCCCCTACAGTTTTCATAGTCTTTTCTCTGGCTAGTCTGAAACTATACTGCTGCCCACTCTTACATACCGGTAGTGGTGTTTAGAGGTTTCATGCTGAGCAGTGGAATTCCACAGTTCCCACTGCTCAACCCTGCGGCTGTTTCATTCAGCCCAGGGCGTCTATGAGAGGTCAGACTGCAGGGGGCTTAAAGCTGTCATTTCTATTTGTTTCCAAGTACACAAACATCTCTGTATGCATTGGCTATGATGGCTACAACGAATCCTCACCCCCTGTCTCTCACACTTCAGCATGTTGATGAGATGTGCTGTCTGTCTGAGCCAGTGTGTAATTAACAGTCCTTGTCCTACTCCTCTCTCAGCTGTTTGTTAAGATCATGCTGTGACCTTCACCTGACATTAATGATTCTGAGAGGGTTTTGTCTCCTCTCTTTGTCTAGCCCCCCCCCCCCGTGTGTATGTCAAGCTCTCCAAACACTCTGGAATCGCTCCTTGCCATGCTGAAGGCTGTAATCAGTGAATGACTGGGCTCTTCTGCATTGTGTGTCAACCTCCATTCACCTGCATGCCACTCACCACCATGGTATCAGCAGCACTACCAGGCAGTCACTTTTCCATCCCCAAATACATACTTGGATCTGTTAGGTGATACAGTATTTAATCGCTCAGCTAAATCATAATCAAAACAAATACGTCTCTTCCGTAACTGGTCAACTTTCACGTAATGCTGTTGAAAACTCAGAAGCACTTTGACAGTCCGTGTGTGGTCTGAACTGACAGCTCTAGTGTTGTGTGTGATGTGCTGAGAGGAGAGGCAGGAGTGTCATGCCCTCCTGTGTTCTGACCCACTCTCCCTGACCCTCCCTGATGTGACCCTCTGACCCTCCCTGATGTTTGGAGAATGGGGGTGTAGTGATTATTCAGAATTTTTGGAGGCAGTAGGCAGAGGCTGTGGCAGTGCCCTTTGCCGTGACAACACTTTTTAATGATTTCCTGTTTTGACAGAACCGTCCAGAGTAGTGCTGCTGGACGGGCGGGCAGGTGGGGGCAGTGATCGGTTGAAGAGCATGCATTTAGTTTTACTTGTATTTAAGAGCAGTTGGAGGCCACGGAAGGAGAGTTGTATGGCATTGAAGCTCGTCTGGAGGGTTGTTAACACAGTGTCCAAAGAAGGGCCAGAAGTATACAGAATGGTGTCGTCTGCGTAGAGGTGGATCAGAGACTCACCAGCAGCAAGAGCAACATCATTGATGTATACAGAGAAAAGAGTTGGCCCAAGAATTGAACTCTGTGGCACACCCATAGAGACTACCAGAGGCCCGGACAACAGGCCATCCGATTTGACACATTGAACTCTATCAGAGAAGTAGTTGGTGAACCAGGCGAGGCAATCATTTGAGAAACCAAGGCTATTGAGTCTGCCGATGAGGATGTGGTGATTGACAGAGTCGAAAGCCTTGGCCAGGTCAATGAATACGGTAGCACAGTATTGTTTCTTATCGATGGCGGTTACGTTATCGTTTAGGACCTTGAGCGTGGCTGAGGTGCACCCAAGACCAGCTCTGAAGCCAGATTGCATAGCGGAGAAGGTGCGGTGGGATTCGAAATGGTCGGTAATTTGTTTGTTGATTTGGCTTTCGAAGACCTTAGAAAGGCAGGGTAGGATAGATATAGGTTTGTAGCAGTTTGGGTCAAGAGTGTCCCCTCCTTTGAAGAGGGGGATGACAGCAGCTGCTTTCCAATCTTTTGGAATTTCAGACGTCACGAAAGAGAGGTTGAACAGGCTCGTAATAGGGGTTGCAACAATTTCGGCAGATAATTTTAGAAAGAAAGGGTCCAGATTGTCTAGCCCGGCTGATTTGTAGGGTCCAGATTTTGCAGCTCTTTCAGAACATCAGCTGACTGGATTTGGGAGAAGGAGAAATGGGGAAGGCTTGGGCGTGTAGCTGTGGGGGGTGCAGTGCTGTTGACCACGGTAGGGGTAGCCAGGTGGAAAGCATGGCCAGCCGTAGAAAAATGCTTATTGAAATTCTCAATTATAGTGGATTTATCGGAGGTGACAGAGTTTCCTATCCTCAGTGCAGTGGGCAGCTGGGAGGAGGTGTTCTCATTCTCCATGGACTTTACAGTGTCACAGAACTTTTTTGAGTTTGTGTTGCAGAAAGCAAATTTCTGCTTGAAAAAGCTAGCCTTGGCTTTTCTAACTGCCTGTGTATATTGGTTTCTAACTTCCCTGAAAAGTTGCATATCACGGGGGCTGTTCGATGCTAATGCAGAAAGCCACAGGAGGTTTTTGTGTTGGTTAAGGGCAGTTAGGTCTGGAGAGAACCAAGGGCTATATCTGTTCCTGGTTCTGAATTTCTTGAATGGGGCATGCTTATTTAAGATGGTGAGGAAGGCATTTTTTAAAAATAACCAGGCATCCTCTACTGACGGGATGAGGTCAATATCCTTCCAGGATACCCGGGCCAGGTCGATTAGAAAGGCTTGCTCGCTGAAATGTTTCAGGGAGCGTTTGACAGTGATGAGTGGAGGTCGTTTGACCGCTGACCCATTACGGATGCAGGCAATGAGGCAGTGATCGCTGAGATCTTGGTTGAAAACAGCAGAGGTGTATTTGGAGGGCAGGTTGGTTAGGATGATATCTATGAGGGTGCCCGTGTTTACGCCTTTGGGGTGGTACCTGGTAGGTTCATTGATAATTTGTGTGAGATTGAGGGCATCAAGCTTAGATTGTAGGATGGCTGGGGGTGTTAAGTATGTCCCAGTTTAGGTCACCTAGCAGCACAAGCTCTGAAGATAGATGGGGGGCAATCAGTTCACATATGGTGTCCAGAGCACAGCTGGGGGCAGAGGGTGGTCTATAGCAGGCGGCAACGGTGAGAGACTTGTTTTTAGAGAGATGGATTTTTAAAAGTAGAACTTCAAATTCTTTGGGTACAGACCTGGATAGTAGGACAGAACGCGCAAGGCTATCTCTGCAGTAGATTGCAACACTGCCCCCTTTGGCCGTTCTATCTTGTCTGAAAATGTTGTAGTTAGGGATGAAGATTTCAGAGTTTTTGGTGGTCTTCCTAAGCCAGGATTCAGACACGGCTAGGACATCCAGGTTGGCAGAGTGTGCTAAAGCAGTGAATAAAAGAAACTTAGGGAGAAGGCTTCTAATGTTAACATGCATGAAACCAAGGCTATTACGGTTACAGAAGTCATCAAAAGAGAGCGCCTGGGGAATAGGAGTGGAGCTAGGCACTGCAGGGCCTGGATTCACCTCTACATCACCAGAGGAGGAGTAGAATAAGGGTATGGCTAAAAGCTATGAGAAATGGTCGTCTATGACGTCCAGAATAGAGAGTAAAAGGAGCAGGTTTCTGGGGGCGATAAAATAGCTTCAAGGTATAATGTACAGACAAAGGTATGGTAGGATGTGAATACAGTGGAGGTAAACCTAGGCATTGAGTGGTGATGAGAGATATTGTCTCTAGAAACATCATTAAAACTAGAAGATGTCATAGCATGTGTGGGTGGTGGAACTGAAAGGTTGGATAAGGTATAATGAGCAGGGCTAGAGGCTCTACAGTGAAATAAGCCAATAAACACTAACCAGAACAGCAATGGACAAGGCATATTGACATTAAGGAGAGGCATGCTTAGCCGAGTGATCATAAGGGTCCCGTGAGATTCAGACAGCTAGCAGGGCCATAGGTAGCAAGCTGGCAGAAGATGGAGAGATGTCTGTTTTTAGCCACCTTGTGCGTTTCCGTCTGTAGATTAGTGGGGTTCCGTGTGGTAGGGGGGACCAGTCCAATTGGCAAAATAGTTATAGTTATAGTGGCCCAAGAAAATTGTCCGATAGACCTATTCACATAGCAGCCGATAAGACAGCTAACGATTAGCAGGCCGCAGATGGGCGTTCAGGTTACGTCGCGACGGAGGGGCCAGTTGGATAACTCCCTCGGGCAGATAACCTCGGTAGTCCAGTCGTGAAGGCCCGATGGGGCTCCGCATCGGCAGTAAAACGGGTCCGGATAGGTGATTGTAGCCCAGGAGTGGCTGATGGAACTCTTCAGCTGGCTAGCTCCGGAATAATTGATGTTAGCTCCGGGACCGACGTTAGCCAATAGTCATTCGGGTAGCAGCTAGCTAGCTGCAAGATCCAGGTGTAAATGTCCAGAGCCTGCGGTAGAAATCCGGGGATATGGAGAGAAAATAGGTCCGGGATGCTCTGATCTGAGTCGCGCTGTACAAAACTGGCGCTAGCTTTTCGAGTTAAGGGATAGCTGATGACCGCCAACCGTGGCTAGCTGAACTCCAACTTTAGCCAGTGAACTGGCCAACCTCTGGCTAACCTCTGGCTAGCTTCTGTTGAGGATTTCAGATTTCAGATTTGAGGTAAATAATAATAATTTTTTTTAAATTGGTGAGGCGGGTTGCAGGAGAGTGTTTTGAGGTTGAGTTTTTAGAAAGAAATATATAAAAAGATATGCGAAGAAAATATGTAAATATATATATACATGGGACACGACAAGACGAAGGACAAAGACGTCTGACTGCTACGCCATCTTGGATAGGACTACTGCCAGGATGCCAGGATCCATTCTAAAAGAAATGACATATCAAATAGGGGGTGCTTATATTTGTCCTGTTTCACTGCATGTACAAGTGGAGCATTAGGGTTAAGTGTCTTGTTCAAGGGCAGATTATTAACAGGTTAAAGTTAATACTAGTAAATAATAGATGGGTTTTATGAAGTGCTTTTCAAGGAGCCATAAATGTTTTGTTTACTTATACTGTAAGGCTGTTTTGTCATTAGTCACAAATACACTGGTGTCATGTCTAAATGTCCATCCAGGTCTCCAGTTTCCACATTCGTCTTGTCCTAACCTGTGTAATGGTTTGAACAGCCACTCAAGGCCAAGGAGTTAGGAACACAGCTGTCATGTCAACACCATGTTCGTGGTGACCGATTAGGGCGATGGCAGTTTAAGGACACAAACAGGTTGGTGGTATAACACTGCACTGAATGAAAGGGAGTAGGACAAAGAGTGGATTGAGAGGTTGATACAGTGGGTGGCTATGTACTGCAGAGCTGGGAAACAGCCATTCCATCACTCACCAAACTGACATTTGATATATTTAACTCTGGAGCCTGCAATGAATACATTAACAGTTGTCAGGGCAGAGATGAGACAATCTTCTTCCTGTGGTGAGCTACATAATAGAGGATGGGCCAGTCATGGTCCAGACGATCAGAGACAGAGCAGGGTGGCCAGCAGCAGGGCAGCAGAGGAGAGGCTAGTGGGGCCAGAATGGGAACCTGCTGCAGCTGCATACCTCTTGGTCAGGAGGTTAAATGCCTGACTGAACATGAACAGGTACTGCTGGAACTGGAGGCTGCCGGACAAGACAGGGAGGAGACCATAGAACAAGACAGGGAGGAGACCATAGAACAAGAAAAAGACAGGGAGGAGACCATAGAACAAGACAGGGAGGAGACCATAGAACAAGAAAAAGACAGGGAGGAGACCATAGAACAAGAAAAAGACAGGGAGGAGACCATAGAAGAAGACCGGGAGGAAACTATAGAAGAAGAAGGTGCAAGGTAATGCCTCAGAAGATTCGGTTGGCAAAATATATTACGATAGATAACACCTTGAAAATGTATACACTTTTATTGTAGGCTGAAAGATTAAGCATTGACATACACTGCATATACAACACATTAAGGACACCTGTTCTTTCCATGACATAGACTGACCAGGTGAATCCAGGTGAGAGTCCATGCCCCGTGGAATTGAGGCTGTTCTGAGGGCGAAAATGGAATTCAATATTAGGAAGGTGTTCCTACTGTTTGGTATTCTTATTGTATTTGCATGTGCAGAATCTCTTGGGAAGGAAGTTGGCTGAGGGAAAAACAGCTGAGGTGGATAATAGTTTGTGAGTTGTAGAATGCTTGTGGTTTGTCTCATCATTTGTCTCTCTTCATGAGGCAGAGGGAGGTTCCTGTGCACCTCAGAGTTGTTTCCAATGCCCCTCTGGAGGGAAAACACTGGGTCTGTTCCTACTGATTAAATTCACATGACAGCAGCTCCTCGGCTGCCTGCCTGCCTGCCTGCCTGCCTGCCTGCCTGCCTGCCTGCCTGCCTGCCTGCCTGCCTGCCTGCCTGCCGCATTCTGTCAGAAAGACACTGGGAGTGGAGACTGCAGAAATATGCTGCAGGTTTCCCTCATTTCTCAGACAGGAAACGTTTTGATTGGCACAGAGGGAGGAATGAGCAAATGCTTATTAACACGAGGAAGTCAGTGTAAGAGAACGATGATTATGAAGCTGACCTGCAGTATTAAACAATATAGTGTTGTCATTGAGCCCCCATGTAGAATTCGGTTTGGAAGTGTGGGATTGACTGGAATGGGCTTCCAAGCTCCTCTGTTTTGAAAATGGAAATTCTGGCGCTGAGATTTTCACTCTCCCAACCGAGCTCCGTGGAACGCTGAACATCCCTTCTGCATGCTTCATGGATTTAAGTTTCATTTGGAAAATGTTCTGACGTTTGTGTGTTGTATTGTCTCTGTTCTGTGGTGTCTATTCTTTTCCTGTTGTGTCTGTTGTTGTCTTTTTAATGCCTTGATTTGATAACCGTGAAAGACATGGGCAGCATTTTCCATGAATTTGTCTTAGTTGTTAAATCCTAGACATTTGTCACACTATGGAAATAATTCTTCTATATTGCATTTATTAATGGGCAAGGTTGGGATTCCTCAAATTCTCTGTCAAGTGTAGGTGTGTGTCTCTCAGTTTGTAGTGTAAATCAACGTGTCTGATGCTATAGACCTTCTGTATGTGTGTCATCACACTGGGGACGTCATCCAACCTGAAAATATCCCTCAAATGATCCTCCAGCTAGGGCCCATAATGCCTGGTGCTTTTCCTCTGACAGGGCTTGAGAAGTTCAGTCATAGCTGGTTTTTTGATCTCACAGGGTACAGATCGTCTCCAGTATACGTGGAATCATAGAGTTTATAAGATCATGGTCTGTACCAGTTAGTGACTGTGGATTTTGTGATTGAATATTGCTGTTCACATTAACGGATTATTGAGTGTTAAAACCTCAAATGGAAAGCTCAATCTGCTGTATGCCACTGAAAGCAGATCTGGAGCAATTTCATTCACTGCAGCATTTATTGAACACATCGACCACATGGGAGTGTGAGGACTCAGCCTGGTGCAATTTAATTTGGTCCATTGTGCAAAGATGCAAAACGAATTGTTTATTCATGACCGAGTGGATTCTCCCCCCATCCATTGTAAAGTGGGTTGGCTGTGCTTTGTGCTGCATTAGCTCTACTGTATATTATCCTCTTGTTTACCCTCTATCTTGAGCAGAGAGAAATAGGCAAGTTTTTTAAAAAGTATTCTGTGGTTTCTACAGCTATTATTGTTATTTTTTACAGATGCCATATGAGTTTGTGACAGGAGCGTCCATACAGTAATCCTGTGGCTGTTGTGAGAAGTGTAGAGGGAGATTGATGCCACTGAGTAGAGATGGTAGACACGGTAGACACACATGGCTGACTAAAGTAACACTTTGGCGGACGTCCCGTCCCAGGCTGTTGTGGCACATCAAGCAGTAATGGCTCTATTGATTTCTACTATTTATGTGTCTAATTATGGCTGGGCAGTGGTTAGTTGTCATTAGCTGCCCGACCGTGGCCACCCAGTTATAACTCTGGCTCCTTAATTCACTGAGGCATGAGTGATCAGAGGACAAATAGCCCAGGGCTTTGGGCATGGCAGCCCCTCAGGACATTAAAGACTGGTGAAATATCTGTAGAGGGAGAGTAAAGTCATCTTTGTCTGAATGAATCATCCTCTGGCCACTGGAGTGTGTGTGCCTGTGTGTGCCTGTGTGTGCCTGTGTGTGCGTGTGTGTGCCTGTGTGTGTGTGTGTGTGTGTGTGTGTGTGTGTGTGTGTGTGTGTGTGTGTGTGTGTGTGTGTTCGTGGGTTCATGTGTAATGTGGAACAGGGTCAGATATGTTGAACTATGGTTGTTCTCAGATCAACCACTAGGTATTGCTGTTGAATCTTCTTCAACCACTCTTGACTTTCACCTCACCTCTCACACCACATCACAACTGAGGTCAGTCGTCCCTGGCAACCAGCCTTCACAAAGGAACTGTCATTTACATAGATCAGTATTGGAACATGTTCATTTCATAACGTATTCCTGTTCACTGCTCTTTTCTCACATTTTATCAAGGTGATATCTCTAGTCAGCCATTCCATACTCAAAAGTAAATGGGTAGTTTTGGGGTAATGTTCGTTCCCTCACTGAACATGCCCCAGGACAACGTCATGGCCTCATTAAATAGCTATTCAATTAAGAGGTTATAACTAGCCTCATCCTTACAATGTCCTGTCTCTGCTCCTTTCTCTCTGTAATGGTGTCATAACTCATGGGCTAACAGGACAGATGGCACCAGTCACCCAATAGAGGGTCTTTCATTTCAACATCAATGTGTATTTGGGTTTGATATGGGCATTGATTGGAGATGCTGGGGCCTTGTTACTGTGGAAAGGCTTATTGACAGCATTTATTAGCAAGTCAACAGTGATCTGTCTCTTACCCAGATTACAGGGGATACTGGTTCAACCCTAAGGGCTCTGTCCTATTTAACCAGTGTGCCCTAAGAGCTTAACCAAACCTACTAGCCTCATCTAGTCTTATATGTCTGTCTGTCTGTCTCGCCCCTGTCTTGAAGAAGAGACGGGCCCCAGACCGGAAGGTTCCGGTTGCATCCGGAGAGCAAGGTCATCACTTACAGCTGATTTGACGAGACACTGTCTGTCTGTGAAGACGACTGCATGGCTGCTGTAACCTGAGAGACTAATGCTCTTTAGAGCCGAGACGAACAGACTGCTTTACCTGGTGGGCTAGACGGTACCCTTCCTCTTTCCTCATCCTTTTTCTCTCCACTGAGTGGTGGGAAATTCTCTATCTCTTTATCATCTCTCTATAGTTGTGTCCCAGAGAGGAGGCGCGGCATAGGTGCTGACGGGGTTGCCCAGGGTGACAGTGGGGGCAGATCAGCGAGTGGCTGAAACAGCACAAATACCCCTGTCTGATGCTGCACTCTGCTTTCTCCCCAGTCACCCTCTCACCTAGCCCTCTGCCTCCACACTCAACGCAGGTACAGAGGAACTCACTGGGAAGGAACAGAGCTCTCTCTGTGTTACATCCTGATCTGTGATGATTGTTTTCTCCATCGGTGGACTCTGAGGACAGAACCCTCCCAGGACAGTCCAGGATATTTTTGGCCTAGTTGGAGTGTGAGGTGCTGGGAGTCCAGATTCATCCAGGCACATTCCTGAGACAAGCAGGCCAACCCTGTCTCTGTCTGTGGGGCTGCAGGCTTCTCACTGCAGACACTGCAGGCTCTCTGGTCACACCCTGGGAAAGAAGGAGTGCTGAAAGGATAGCAAAGGACAGCGGAAAACAGAGTTTCCTCCAGAGTTAGGGAAGGAAAGGGAAAGGGGGATACCTAGTCAGTTGGTTACAATACTGCTCTTCACATTCTGAACTAATGCAATGCTGTGACTTACTGAGGATTGTGGAGGGAAAGACTAGCCAAACGAACACAGACCGACAGGAGGAATTCAGAGCTTGTGGCTGGTGTGAAAGGCAAAGGTAAGATATTATTTATAGCTATGTGAAAGAGGAACCTTATACTGTATGAAAGGCTCTGTATTCATGTAGGATTAGCTCAGCCTGTGCATATACCTAATTTATACTCACTAACAGCAGCGAGGTTCAATGTGACGATGTGGTTCTATATCTTACTCAGAGTTAATTAATGACCTATGTAATATGTGGCCTATCAAAGCCGGCCAATAGTACTGTAAATTCCGGACTATAAGCCGCAACTTTTTTCCCACGCTTTGAACCTCACGGCTTAAACAATGACGCGGCTAATATATGGATTTTTCCCGCTTTTAATTTTTTTTCTTCCAAAAAAACACATTCTGTGACGTGCTCAGTTTTTTGGCGGCATGAAGCTTTCATTAGACCAATGAAATTGCCGAACGGGTTAAGGTCAAACAACTTTTCTGTTTACTGTTTAGATTAAATCGAGCGCTCTCAAACTTCCCATCATTCTGATTACGGTAGTCATTTTGTCCCCCTCATCATGGCAAAGACACGGAGAAATGCATATGATGCAGCTTTCAAATTGAAGGCGATTGATCTGACTGTTGGAAAAGGAAATAGAGCTGCTGCACGGGAGCTTGGTCTTAATGAGTCGATGATAAGACGTTGGAAACAGCAGCGTGAGGAATTGACTCAGTGCAAAAAGACAACTAAAGCTTACTGTGTAAGGGCTGTCGTGAGAGAGAGACCAAGGTGCAGCGGCGTTAGTGTTCATCTTGACATTTAATTCAAACAAAGAGAACACTGTACAAAACAAAATGAGAAAACCGACAGCCAAACAGTACTGACAGGAAACACACTGAACAGAAACAATTACCCACCAAAACCCAAAGGAAAAACATGCTCCTTATGTGTGACTCCCAATCAGCAACAACGAACTTCAGCTGTGCCTGATTGGGAGCCACACACGGCCCAAAACAAAGAAATACAAAAACATAGAAAAAGGAACATAGAACGCCCACCCAATGTAACACCCTGGCCTAACCAAAATAAAGAACAAAAACCCCTCTCTATGGCCAGGGCGTTACATACTGCAAATTTTTTTGATTGTTGTTACAAGCCGTGTTTCGTTAAAGCCTATTTATTTTTGTTACAAGCCGTGTTTCGTTAAAGCCTGTGTAAAGTTCATTTGTTTCAATGTACCGGTAGGCACCTGTGGCTTATAGACATCTGTGGCTTATTTATGTTCAAAATAATAATTTTTTAAAATTCAGTGGGTGCGGCTTATATTCAGGTGCGCTTAATAGTCCGGAAATTACGGTAGTCATATATTGGGTGTCATATTTGTGGATGTGGGCATGGTTTTGTTGATGGTGTTTTCCTGTTTGTAATGCTGTGGTTTTGTCCCCAGACAGTGGTATCACTATCAATACCCATACATGGTGCTTGTTCCTGTTTGATATTATTCCAACATCGCTCTCAAGATGCTGAGTAGAGTATTTGATATGGACACATATGGAAATGAATAATAGATAGCGTTCATAGATTTGTGGCTTACTTGATGCAAGGTTTCATTTTCCCAGTACCCAGATTCAGGGTTTCACCATTCACTTTGTTTTGTACCTCTCGCTCTGGCGTGACAACCCCACACTGTTGAATTGATTTGAAGCTCATCTTCCAGGAGGCTAGCCTGATATCAGAGAGTATCAGAGTGAAAAGTCTTCAACAGAAGTGGTTGAAGAAGTGTGTCTGTGTCTACCAGGAAGTGTGAGCTATCAGCACTCCCTGGATAAGGAATGTGTGATAATATGTGTGTAGGAGGTTTAAGAAGCCATTTAAGGAAGCCAGGGTGATTATGCTAAGTAGAAGCAGAGGGGAACTGTGGGCAGGGGGCTGAAGTAGATGCTCTGTTCTCTATTGATTGAGGCACTCATTATGAAATGCCCTTCAAACCCCCTGCATTTCAGAGCAGGTTCACCCTCGCGCTCCTACAAAATGAGGAGAGGATGAGGAGGTCTGATGATGAATGCCCACCAGCTTCAGCTCAGATAAAAGTGCATAAGTAATATGGGGCCAAATATGTGACACCATTCTGTATACTTTTGGCCCCTCTTTGGACACTGTGTTAACTAACCTCCAGACGAGCTTCAATGCCATACAACTCTCCTTCCGTGGCCTCCAACTGCTCTTAAACGCAGGTAAAACTAAATGCATGCTCTTTAACCGATCGCTGCTCGCCCGTCCAGCATCACTACTCTGGATGGCTCTGACTTAGAATACGTACACTAAGTAGCCAGTATATTAGGTACACCCATCTAGTACCGGGCCCGACCCCCCTTTGCCTCCAGAACAGCCTGCATTCTTCGGGGCATAGCACCATTTGTATCAAGGGACCTAACGTGTGCCAGGAAAACATTCCCCATACCATTACATCACCGCCAACAGCCTGTACTGTTGAGACCAGGAAGGATGGGGCCATGGACTGGTGCTGCTTACGCTGATTCCTGACTCGGCCATCAGCATGACGCAACAGGAATCGGGATTTGTCAGACCAGGTGATGTTTTTCCACTCCACTTAATTGTCCAGTGTTGGTGATCTCGCGCCGCTTCTTCTTGTTTTTATCTGATAGGAGTGGAACCCGGTGTGGTCGTCTCCTGCATTAATAGCCCATCTGTGACAAGGACCAATGAGTTGTGCGTTCCTAAGTTTAGGTCACTGATTTTGCCCATTCTGAAGTTCAATCGAACAGTGACTGTGAATGCCTCGATGCCTGTCTGCCTGCTTTATATAGCAAGCCACATGACTCACTGTCTGTAGGAGGGAACCATTTTCTTGAATGGGGTGGTGTACCTAATCAACTGGCCACTGAGTGTATAGTGAGCAATATGTTTGGAACATCAAATCGCAATAAAATTGCACTATCGAATCGCAATACATATACAATCGTGAAAATCGCAATACATATTGCATCGGCACCTAACTATCATGATAATATCGTATCGTGAGGTCCCTGGCAATTCCATTTTAGTCTCTGGTTTCTGTGTATTTGTGCTTCCTGGGAAGCAGAGCATGGTCAGGCTAATGCTGCATTTAGATGGTACGAGGTAGACGGCAAACCGGATATCATTGTTTTCAATGAGAGCATGGCTGTAAATGCCGTCAAGGCTGGCGGTGAATGCCGCCAGCCACTACGGTAGACGGGACTTGCTGCCAGAGTTCAAATATTTAAACTTTTGCCCTCTGCGTTGTTTCGTACCGGATGTTAATTTTCACTGTTTGTTTACTGAAATCACCATAGCAACTCATAACCTCGTGCTGGCTTGCTTTTGCTGTCACCACCTTTCTTGCTGTCTTGACCCGCTATGCCGAATGCGGTATTATGCATTATTCCAAATGACATAATTTGTGCGGTTAGACTGGAGAATCTGCCAGACTGGTGTAAAATCTACAATGCTAAAGAGGCCCTTGTTTGGAATGTGAGTACTAGTGACTCATGGGAGGTAGATGCTATGAGACTGGGGTACAGAGTCTGTCTGTTCGGATGGATGAGCAGGGCAGCAGTGGATGAGGCTGGGGGGGATGAGGGCAGTGCTACAGTAGATGTGGAACAGACCAGGGATCAGGGATGAGAAGGGGGCTGAGGTAGAAGGGATGAATGAGGGATAAGGATGGTGCTGGGGAAATGAGTTCTCCTCTGGAGGATCTTTTTCCCTGTGCCGGAGTCATCCTTAACCTGACCCCCCCCTCTTCATTAGCTGATAGGAGGTATTTTCAGCAGGGCTAGTAATCAGTCTCTTAGGCTGCTGGAGCATTGCCAACGCACCACTGCTATTTCTCAGGGCACAGACACTCTCTCTTTCCCTTTCCCTCTCGCTCTCTCTCTAGCTCTCCCTCCCTCACTTTTCCCATTTCCACATCTTTCCCTACTCCCTCCTTCATGTTACTACTCTCCATTCCTCTCTCTCTCTCCTTCTCTTCTCTCTCTCTCTTCTATTCCTTCTCTTCCCCGTCTCTCCCCCTCTGGTTCTCCCACTCCCTTCCCCTGCACATGCTGCCAGTGTGACCGTGGTGTATGCATGAGTGCAGGGAGAATGGAGCAGAGAGAGGGGGCGTCCAGCCCAACACAGGAAAGAGAAGGGCTCTGACGTCACTGCTCCACTGTGGAATGCACATAGCAGAGGAGAGGAGAGGGAGGGGAGCTCTGGCAGTCCCAGGCTGCTGCTCCTACTGCTCCATGGCCGAGGCTCCACACTCTGGTCTCCCTCTGGTCCCTTAGTCCTGCTGTGTTGCTGCTCTGGGGTTGACTGGGCCCCTCGGTCCTCCCATCCCACCCCAGAGCTGTGGCTGTTTTGGGGAGGGTCTCATCACGTCAGATGTGGGCGTGCTGCAGTAGCCCCACCCCCTGTATCTCCGTCTGAGTGGGACAGCCCAGGAGAAGAAGCGGGAAGCAGTGTTTAAATGCGTTCCTGAGACAACGTCAACAGTCAGCAGCATCACAGCTGAGTGGAGTACAACACAGAACAGAGAGCTGTCCTGTCCTGCAGCTAACATGTGGAGGGAGCCGGGCTACTCCTCTTCCTCACACACCCCTCAACCCAGGGCCAGGAAGCCCTTCTACCATGGGACTCATAGCAGGTCTGTATGGCTGACGTCCCCTCCTGGACGACTCCTATAGCAGAACTAGCACAGATGTACCGTAGCCTTCTTTATGGCTACCTGGCTACGCTCAGTTTCATGTGCTAGAGGTTGCTAACAGCTGCTGCAGACTCACTGCTTTGCCAACCGTAAAGCGTCTGTGTATGATCCTTGGCAGGGAAGTTTTGCCTTGTTTATCATGTGTTAGTGCGGAGCTTTTTGAACAGACATCTGGCTATTGCCTACCTACAATGTCAGGCTGAATCTAAAGGATCAGAATCCAACACTGTGGACTGGTGTACAGAGGAAACCTGCATTTAATCAAGCCTTTTAGCTCTGCAATGCCGTCTCTTGCCCCAAGGAAAACGGATAGATAGGGAAGCGAAATAACCATTATGGTGCTTTAGTGCATGCTGTCATTAATATTGACTACTGTGTTGTTGAACTGTTTCATGTTCACTTGTTTCTGTGTGGTCAGTATAGTTCTGTGTGATGAGGCAGGTTGGGGACACAGATGGTTGTTGGAAAGCTCAGTCATGTTGTCCAGAGACACTGACTAGCCTACTCCTTGTTATTGTGGTCAGGCAGACAGTGAGACACCCCTGTTTGGAATGTGTTGTTTGTGTGGGGTCACTCCTCACACCGCTCTCAGGACCCAGCTAGACAATTTATAAATCTGTCCTATATCTCAGTTGCTCAATTCAGTGATGATGGGCTATTTCTTTCACTATATGTTGAAATGGTTTTCTCCATACTTCATTGATTGAGGAAGTAATACTGTTTTCTCCACCTCCCTGTTGTGAACATATTTAAACACCGATTGAATCGTTGAGGTTTACATTCATATTTATATCAATGAAGTATTGATAGTGTTTAGCTCATGGCATATTGTACTCTGTCATTACCTTTCCCTTTCATAGGAGTCTATGACTTCCTGCTTGTTATCATTCTATCAGAGTCTCAGTGTCAAGCACAGCAGTAAGGTTGTTTGATCTATTTATCATTCCTCCCTGCTCCCCTGTCACCTCCCTGCTGAGCTCTCAGCCACAAAGTGCCCCTGCTCATAAGAAGTGTGTGACAGCTCCAGACCACATATTGTGACCCATTGGATGCAGGGGACTGGGAGTGGAACCCAGCCCAAACTAGCCCAAACCAGTTCATCCCAGCCTAGCTTGGCTCGGCCCAATCCAACCTGGCCAAAACCAGCTCAAAGCAGCCTATCTCAGTCCAACATATCTTAGCCCATCCCAGCCCAAATCAGACCAGCACCAGCACATCACAGCCTAGCTCAGCCCAACTCAGCCAGTCTGCCACTTGGCCACAGGGGGACATGGCGCAACGCTCTTCATCTGTATGCTCTGAACGTATGGAGGTCGTGTCTTTCTTAGCTGGAGGGTTTGGCTAGCGCCCGCTACCCGGTTGACTATGAAACATTTGAGAAATAACATTGAAGAAGGCCAGGACAATATATTCAACAGAGGAAAGTAGAGCCTGTTGTTACTCACATAGGTTTCCTACGCTGAACAAAAATATAAACGATTTCAAAGATTTTATGAGTTACAGTTCATATCAGGAAATCAGTCAATTGAAATAAATTCATTAGGTCCTAATCTATGGATTTCACATGACTGGGAATACAGATATGC
Source organism: Salmo trutta (assembly GCF_901001165.1). Taxonomy (NCBI): domain Eukaryota; kingdom Metazoa; phylum Chordata; class Actinopteri; order Salmoniformes; family Salmonidae; genus Salmo; species Salmo trutta. The sequence continues at coordinate 24,613,382 of NC_042968.1, forward strand.
ATCTGTTGGTCACAGATACCTTAAAAAACAAGGTAGGGGCATGGATTAGTCCGTATCTGGTGTGACCACTATTTGCGTCATGCAACGCGACACATCTCCTTCACATAGAGTTGATCAGGCTGTTGATTGTGGCCTGTGGAATGTTGTCCCACTCCTCTTCAATGGTTGCGTGAAGTTGCTGGATATTGGCAGGAACTGGAATATACGCTGCCGTACATGTCAATCCAGAGCATCCCAAACATGCTCAATGGGTGACATGTATGGTGAGTATGCAGGCCATGGAAAAACTGGGACATTTTCAGCTTCCAGGAATTGTGTACAGGTCCTTGCAACATGGGTCTGTGCATTATCATGCTGAAACATGAGGTGATGGCGGCAGATGAATGGCACGACAATGGGCCTTAGGATCTTGTCACGGTATCTCTGTGCATTCAAATTGTCATCGATAAAATTGAATTGTGTTCGTTGTCCATATTTATGCCTGCCCATACCAAAACCACATTGCCACAATGGGGCACTCTGTTGACAACGTTGACATCAGCAAACCGCTCGACCCCACAACACCATACACACTGTCAACCCACTGCACGGTACAGTTAAAACTGGGAAACTTCTCTAGCTTGCCAGTGGCTATCGAAGTTAAGCATTTTCCCATTGAAGTCGGTTATGGCGCTGAACTGCAGTCAGGTCAAGACCCTGGTGAGGACGACGAACATATAGATGAGCTTCCCTGAGACAGTTTCTGACAGTTTGTGCAGAAATTCTTTGGTTGTGCAAACCCACAGTTCCATCAGCTGTCCGGGTGGCTGGAATCAGATGATCCCGCAGGTGAAGAAGCCGGATGTGGAGGTCCTGGGCTGGTGTGCTTACATGTGGTCTGCGGTTGTGAGGCCAGTTAGACGTACTGCCAAAATCTCTAAAAGACGTTGGAGGCGGCTTATGGTGGAGTAGGGCTGTCCCCGTTCTTTCGACCAATCGATTGGCCAAAGTGTTTGAACTTATTTTCCATATATAGACAGACACACCCTATGTGTTTGAATAAAACCAGCTACATACTGTATGCACTGAGCTTGTCTGATGCTTTAAGCACACTGTTTGATTAAATAATTAAGACACACAAATGACTCAAGAAAGAGCCCAATGGTCACACTGTGTTAAAAAAAAAATGCCAGTGAGTGCCTGTGTGACTGGTGCACGTTGTCTCTCTCTCCTCCTTACTGCAGCGAAAAGGAACCACAGCACAGCAAGTGTTTTTTGCGCTGTCCATGCTGAAGCTGCAACATAATTTCAGCCATTTACTTTCTTTCTGGAATGTTCTGTTACTGAAATCCCTAATTTGTTCAGGAAAAACATTCCCTATTCTCTCAACCCTTGCTCTCTTTACATGAAACATGTAAGCATCGCATGTAAGTGACCAAAAGGGCCTGACCTATAGCCTATCATAATCAGATCAATAAATTGGTTATTACAAACTTATAACAAACAGCAAAATGGATGTGGAGGATGTGAAAAAGAAACTCAAATTGGGCGAATGTTTACTGGTTGCTCAGGAGGGAAAGAGGAAGTCAGATCTGTGGAAGACATTTTACTTAGTTGTGGAAACCTCTGGAGATCAAGAAAAGGGAAGGTGTAGGAGCAAAGGTTGCGTGAGTATTATGTGTGCCAAACAGTTCCTGTTAGATTACAATATTTATACCCTGATGAAGACAGCTTGTCTGTCGAACAGGACGTACTGGATTGGGCAGGCGCACTGAAGGCCTGGTGCGTGGGGCTGGCTTTGGAGGCGCCAGAACCGTAACACGCACCACAGGGCTAGTGCGAGGAGAAGGAACTGGATACACTGGGCCATGAATACAAAACAAAACACTTACACAAAGCAAACGATGAAAACAGTCCTGTAAGGTGCTCAGACTATACACGGAAACAACCACCCACAAACACAAGAGAAAATTAACCCACTTAAATATGGCCTCCAATTAAAAGCAACGACAACCAGCTGCCTCTAATTGGAGGTTGTTCCAAAACCCCAACATAGAAATAGAAAAACCAGAACAACACATAGAAACAGAAAATATAGAACATACACCAAAAACTCCGAAACACACAAAACAAACACCCCCTGCCACGCCCTGACCAAACTACAATAACAAACAACACCTTTTACTGGTCAGGTCTGTTCGAACTGGAAGAAAATTGTAAAGCCATTATTACAGCGTAGCAAAGATTAAAAACAGTCAAATGCTTTATCTGACATTCTGCCATTTTATAAGGCTTTGTGCTCACAGAATCAGTTGGCTATTAAACAAACACTCAAACTGGCAACAGAAGCAATACAGGGCCTTCGGAAAGTTTTCAAACCCCTTGACTTTTTCCACATTTTGTTATGTTACAGCCTAGTTCTAAAATTGATTAAAAAAAAAATTCTGCATCAATCTCAACACAATACCCCATAATGACAAAGCAAAAACAGGTCATTAGATTTTTTTGCAAATGTATTACAAATAAAAAACAAAAATATCACATTTACATAAGTATTCAGACCCTTTACTCAGTACTTTGTTGAAGCACCTTTGGCAGCGATTACAGCCTTGAGTCTTCTTGGGTATGATGCTACAAGCTTGGCAAACCTGTATTTGGGGAGTTTCTACCATTCTTCTCTGCAGATCCTCTCAAGCTTTGTCAGGTTGGATGGGGAGAGTTGCTACACATCTATTTTCAGGTCTCTCCAGAGATGTTCAATCGGCTTCAAGTCTGGGCTCTGGCTGGGCCTCTCAAGGACATTCCGAGACTTGTCGCAAAGCCACTCCTGTGTTGTCTTGGCTGTATGCTTAGGGTCGTTGTCCTGTTGAAAGGTGAACCTTCGCCCCAGTCTGAGGTCCAGAGGACTCTGGAGTAGGTTTTCATCAAGGATCTCTCAGTACTTTGCTCCGCTCATCTTTCCCTCGATCCTGACTAGTCTCCCAGTCCCTGCCGCTGAAAAACATCCCCACAGCATGATGCTGCCACCACCATGCTTCACCGTAGGGGTGGTGCCAGGTTCCTTTCAGACGTGATGCTTGGCATTCAGGCCAAAGAGTTCAATCTTGGTTTCATCAGACCAGAGAATCTTGTTTCTCATGGTCTGCAAGTTTTTAGGTGCCTTTTAGCAAACTCCAATCGGGCTGTCATGTGCCTTTTACTGAGTGGCTTCCGTTTGGCCACTCTACCATGAAGGCCTGATTTGGTGGAGTGCTGCAGAAATTGTTGTCCTTCTTGAAGGTTCTCCCATCTCCACAGAGGAGCTTTGGAGCTCTGTCAGAGTGACCATGGGGTTCTTGGTCACCTCCCTGACCAAGGCCCTTCTCCCCCGATTGCTCAGTTTGGCCGGGCGGCCAACTCTAGGAAGAGTCTAGGTGGTTCCAAACTTCTTCCATTTAAGAATGATGGAGGCCACTGTGTTCTTGGGGACCTTCAATGCTGCAGACAATTTTTCGAACCCTTCCCCAGATCTGTGCCTTGACACAATCCTGTCTCAGAGCTCTACGGACAATTCCTTCAACCTCATGGCTTGGTTTTTGCTCTGACATGCACTGTCAACTGTGGGACGTTATATAGACAGCTGTGTGGCTTTCCAAATCATGTCCAATCAATTGAATTTACCACAGGTGGACTCCAATCAAGTTGCAGAAACATCAAAAGGATGATCAATGGAAACAGGATGCACCTGAGCTAAATTTTGAGTCTCATAGCTAAGAGTCTGAATACTTATGTAAATAAGGTATCTTTTTTTTTTTTATATACATTTGCAAACATTTCTAAAAACCTGTTTTTGATTTGTCTTTATGGGGTATTGTGTGTAGATTGATGAAGGAAATAAATAATTTTATCAATTTTAGAATAACGCTATATCGTAACAAAATGTGGAAAAGGGAAAGGGATCTGAATGCTTCAAAATTCACAAGCATCATGCTCTCTCCTCTCTGTAAGAAATTTGACCGCAACCAGAGATCTGTATATGAGGAGATGCTCATGTCTCCACCCTAACAATGGGAGTAGTTGTCCCAAAGGTGGGAAGACAGGCGACAAGCTTAGGTCCAAAATATAAAATGTTATAAAATAATATAAGATTTCTTAGTGTTGCACCATTACTTTTGCAGAATATAACCATATACAATTTCAGTAGAGTGATGGTCTATGCCATCCCCGTGGCCTCCGCAATGGATTAGTCCACTGAGACAGGCGCGAAACAGGTGTCTTGTGCAACATGAAAAACAATATTTATGCTGCTCGGCTAAAGAAATCTAGGTCGACCAACAGCCTATCGTCCAAATAACCGACCCTATGGTAGAGAAGTGAACATAAAATATGCTGGTAACAGCTCTGGTGGACATTCCTGCAGTCAGCATGCCATGTGCACACTCCCTCAAAACCTGAGACATCTATGGCATTGTGTGTTGTGTGACTAAACTGCACATTTTAGAGGGGCCTTTTATTGTTCCCAGCACAAAGTGCACTGGTGTAATGGTCATGCTTGATATGCCACACTTGGATTATCTTGGCAAATGAGAAATACTCATTAACAGGGATGTAACATTTGAAAGGAATAAGCTGTTTGTGTGTATGGAACATTTCTGGGATCTTTTATTTCAGCTCATGGAACATGGGACCAACATGTTGCGTTCATATTTTTGTTCAATATACATGCGATATAGAAATTCCTTGAATTTCCATAAAGAGTTAAGGATTTCCGATAATAGCCTTGGTGATATCTACCAGAAGGTTGAGGTCTTTGAAATGGGAGTGGATTCCCTGTGATATTAAGAACATGACCTTTCAACTCCCACAGAAGGAGATTTAGATCAACTCTGTGCTGCTGAGAAATACCAGGGAAGGGTTGGTTCTCCTAGTATCTGGCAGCTCACTGTTTCCTCAAGACTGTCCAGCTGGACTTCAGGCTAAATGGGCCAGATGGCTGGGTACTCCTGATGCCTGACTTCCAAAGCCTCTTAAGTCTCCACCCCCTCTACAAGAGAGGACTGAAAATAGCCCCCGGATTCAATAACTCTCTATCAGTATAACTTCTCAGAATGTATTTGTTCACTTTGTTCACCCCTTACTTGTTGGATCATTTGTAGGAATGGCTTGTGTACAGTACCCTGACTGACTTTATGTCTTTTTGCTAGTTTGGTATCAAATTTATAAAAGCATCACATGAAAATCTCTAAGGGACTGATTACATTTTCTCTGTCACACCTATTGAAGATTGATTTGTATGAGCTATGGTTCTAATACAACTGCTTTGTAAAAGGATGACCTTGGTGGACATGGTAAAGACACAGCTGGAGAAGATCTAAGGATATGTACTGAACCAATTTGTACCCACACAGTATGTGAATGCTTGGCATAATGCTGAGGGAACAGATTGAGAGAGACAGACAGGTCTTTGATACATCTGTGGTACGTTCTACAGTGCTTTGATAGCTGTTTGGACCACGTGTGTCAGAAGCAGATGTTTAGTCAGAAATCTATACTGTTAATCCTATTCTACCATATTTAATACTGTGTACAGGATTACAGTAAAGTCAGCCATTCTTACCACTGGAGAAAAGTCTATTAGTCCCTGATGCTGCTGTGGGTCCTGTGTCTGTTTGTGTCACTATGGTGGTGGGCCCTGTGTGTCAGTACCACTGAGCGGTGTGGTTCAGTAGTGGTAATGGAGCACTGTGTTGGGTTAACCGTGTGTATTAGAGCAGGGCCCTGTGTTTCTGTACCACTGAGCGGCGTGGTTCAGTAGTGGTAATGGAGCACTGTGTTGGGTTAACCGTGTGTATTAGAGCAGGGCCCTGTGTTTCAGTAACACTGAGCGGTGTGGTTCAGTAGTGGTAATGGAGCACTGTGTTGGGTTAACCGTGTGTATTAGAGCAGGGCCCTGTGTGTCAGTACCACTGAGCGGTGTTGTTCAGTAGTGGTAATGGAGCACTGTGTTGGGTTAACCGTGTGTATTAGAGCAGGGCCCTGTGTGTCAGTACCACTGAGCGGTGTGGTTCAGTAGTGGTAATGGAGCACTGTGTTGGGTTAACCGTGTGTATTAGAGCAGGGCCCTGTGTGTCAGTACCACTGAGCGGTGTGGTTCAGTAGTGGTAATGGAGCACTGTGTTGGGTTAACCGTGTGTATTAGAGCAGGGCCCTGTGTGTCAGTACCACTGAGCGGTGTGGTTCAGTAGTGGTAATGGAGCACTGTGTTGGGTTAACCGTGTGTATTAGTGCAAGGTCCTGTGTGTCAGTACCACTGAGCGGTGTGGTTCAGTAGTGGTAATGGAGCACTGTGTTGGGTTAACCGTGTGTATTAGAGCAGGGCCCTGTGTTTCAGTACCACTGAGCGGTGTGGTTCAGTAGTGGTAATGGAGCACTGTGTTGGGTTAACCGTGTGTATTAGAGCAGGGCCCTGTGTTTCAGTACCACTGAGCGGTGTGGTTCAGTAGTGGTAATGGAGCACTGTGTTGGGTTAACCGTGTGTATTAGAGCAGGGCCCTGTGTTTCAGTACCACTGAGCGGTGTGGTTCAGTAGTGGTAATGGAGCACTGTGTTGGGTTAACCGTGTGTATTAGAGCAGGGCCCTGTGCGTCAGTACCACTGAGCGGTGTGGTTCAGTAGTGGTAATGGAGCACTGTGTTGGGTTAACCGTGTGTATTAGAGCAGGGCCCTGTGCGTCAGTACCACTGAGCGGTGTGGTTCAGTAGTGGTAATGGAGCACTGTGTTGGGTTAACCGTGTGTATTAGAGCAAGGCCCTGTGGGAGCTGGGGCTGAGTGGCTCTGTGGCTCTGCTCTGTTAGCCTGTAGCCTGGGGACAGTGTAATGAGAACTGCAGGAGAGATCCCAATGAGCCGCGAGGTCCCTTCCAGTAGACTAGGGGATCACACAACACCCTAAAGAGCTGACTCAGTCTGCACAGCCACTGGGGGGAGGGGGGGGGGGGGCTAGAGGGGGGATGGAGAAATAGAAGGAGGAGGTAGGAGATTTAGAGAGAGGCAGAGAGAAGGAGATGGATAGTGGGAGTAAGATGAGGAGAAATTGCTCCTCTTGTTGTTGATGTGCAGTCATAAAAATCTGTGTACGTTTTCATTCTATGTCCTGGGGACTCTGAGGGGATGTTATACACACACAGCCAAGCTAACGTGGAGGTAAAAACAACCCTGTCTGCCGCAGTAAACATTACATCAGAGTTGTGTGAAGAAGACCTCTGCCTCGGTCACAGGCCCATACCCATCAAACTTCCTCAGGGAATCGTTCCTCTGTGGCACAATTACCGCAGACTAGTCAAGTTTCTCTCCCAGTATGTGTATTTTTGCTTCACCATGATTCATAAAGGACTTCATTCCAGAGCGACTTACAGTAGTGAGTGCATACATTTTCATTTTATTTTCTTCGTACTGGTCCCCTGTGGAAATGGAACCCACAACCCTGGTGGTGCAAGCGGCATGCTCTACCAACTGAGCCTCACAGGACCCCGTAATGCATAATGCATGGTATATCTAATGAAACTTCATGGTGAATATGGAATGAAAATAATAATAATAATAATTTATTTAATAATAATAATTTATTTAACTTGTGTAGCGCTTTTTATTACAGAAAATAATCTCAATGCGCATATAAAGCGAAACAAACAAGACATTTAAAATGAGATGGTAGAGATGGAGATTGAATCTCTATTTGACTTGGGATGAAAGGCTGGGAGTTGAGGCAGTTTGGATTGGAAAGGCAGTGTAGCTTCAGCAGGGGGGGGCATCGATGGTACAGCCAGAGAGAAACAAAGACAGTCTGCCAAACAGGCCTGGAGCTCTTCATCAGAGACCACATGTTCTTCTCCGACGGTCAGTTCCTCCAAAGGGCCCGCTCCTCTGTAGGTACTGGTCCTCCATTGCTGAACATGTAGCACCCACCTGGGTGATGCCATGGCTCCTGAAAAGCACACAAAAATCACCCACATCTCGGCAGTGGTTAAGAACAGTCCCAGAGCCTCTTCTGCCATCGCTAGACAGAATGCAGTACTTGTTGTAATTCTTCCCTACAGATGAAACTATAAAGCTGGGGATTCATTATTTGAATCCAAACAGACAGCTAGCTAGAAGATAGCCAAACAGTAGAAAATATAGACCACGAGATGTAAGTGATCAACGCCCAGAGCAGTCAAGTCCCAGAAATGCAACCAAAACAAACAAAAATGACAAAATGATGTACAATATTCTAGGTGACCTCATGGCGGCATGGCAACCATGGAACTCATGAACACATCTGTAGGTTATCTAACAGAGTATCGTTCATATCTTATGACATCTCTTATCTCTGCGCTGTGAACAACCAACATTTCCACCTGTCCTGTGCACAGTGCAATGTTAGCCTATGTTGGGCTGATGTATTATAGGGTGAGAACACTTATTTAAAGCGTGTCAATACATTCTGCAATAATTACCATGCTATAATTACTACCTAGATCCCTAATAGATTTGACACTATCATAAATGGATTGAGCGTGTGTGTGTGTGTGTGTGTGTGTGTGTGTGTCTGTGTGTGTGTGTGTGTGTGTGTGTGTGTGTGTGTGTGTGTGTGTGTGTGTGTGTGTGTGTGTGTGTGTCTGGATGCGAGTGTGTGTGTGGGATGATAAAAGCTGTGTGTGTGTGGTACTGTAAGGGGATTGGACGTGTTCCACAGCATGAGGGGAGCTGAATCCGATTGTCACATGATCCCTCTTTATGTCCCCTCCCTCAGCCCTGGGACAGGATCACTCTGTTTACATGGCAGCCATGAAATGCTATTGGAATAAGAGGGATTAGCTCAGATACAGATAACCTAATTCCCTACTCCAAGTCCTACAATAGAATAAAACCATGATCCTCTTGTCTGGTATCCTTCCACTGTATGAGCCTGAGGTATACGGGATAGAGTTAGCCTGTTAAAGTGATCCTTGCGTCGCTTTTGATATTTCAAACCCTCTCGCTATAGGCCAGGCTTGGAGATGTGGTGACAAGTGCTTTATGCCCTTGACGTTTTCTAAACGACGTGGAGAAACGACAATGACACCTTGGGCGGGCGGTGCCGCCCCTTCTTGACATGAAGGATGTGTGTGATGGTGTGGAGCAGTGTGATGGTGTTTGGAGCTCCATTCCAGAGGTGCAGTGCCCTTCATCACTGTCTCCCCCAGGCCCAGGCTCAGCCCACGGAGGGAGAACAACAGAACGACAGGAGGGGCTGCCAAGCACAGCCCACTCCGCTCCTCCCGTGCAGGGCTGTGTGTGTGCCCTCATTAAACAACGCATTTCCTGCCTTTACATCTCACTTTCTCCATGACAGGAGACTCTGAATGACTGGTGTTGTCAGTGAGACATCATAGACCTGCTCTAGCCGTACCCAGCCAAGCTCAGTAGAGTGTCTCTATTCACTCTGTGACAGAGGCAAATAACCCCAGTGATGTGATGAAGGCTATATGCTTGATGTAGCTGTAGCGTTCTGTTTTTATCTATTGTGATTGTTTTTCACTGGTGAGATTCCAACAGACCTAGACCAGAGCAGACTCCCCTCTTCCGTCTTGCTGCTGTGCTGCAGGCTGCAGTGCTGTGGCCAGTGGAATTGGATTGTGAATGGCTGTGGAGGACATCGATTATTTTCAATTTACACAGCTACCGCTTCCATATGTCTCTGAACACTTATTGACCAACCACAGAAGCTGAAAAGAAGCAGCTTCCACACAAACTAAAAATAGTTCATCTTGCTCAACAAATTGTGTTATGTGACTTCCGCTTTCATTCTTTTTGTTGTTGTTGTAAACAAACATTTTGTTTACACAACACACTGTTGGAGTCCAGTAAAGAGGTCACCAAGCCATACATGTTTAGCCGTAATGTTTAGTGTTCATCTGATGTTTGATTTATTTTTCATGTCAGAAGATGAAGAGGATCAGATCAGACAGATTGTCTAGATGTGAACATATGCAATTTAGTGTGCATGTGCGTGTGTATATGAGCGTGTGTTCGCTCGAGTGTGTGTGTTGGATTTGCCAGTCCCCATCCTGTCCTCTTGAGGCAGATTGCAGACGAGAACATTGACAGAGGAATAACAGAGTCAAGCCATTGAAAGACCATTCATTTGGTCCTAGAGACCCCTGGAGAGAAGATTATTATTTAAAAGGCACTGGTGAGAACCGAAATCAATCAAGCTCATCGTCAGTATGGAAACCCATAACTGTTCCTGTATGGGAATGCTGAAATCCTGCAGGTAGGAACCATTTGTTTTGATGCAATTATGTGTTCTACATGACACTGTTTGTCATAAGATTGATAGACACATTTGAATAATGTGAAGGTCAGCGCATGCTGCTGCGTGTCGGTTTATGGACTGTAGCTGACTGCTGGGTTGAGAAACAACAGAACAAAGTGCTGCTAGTTTCCCAGATGTAAGCTGTTCTGTTGAACGTTACTCAGATCAACTGATTCCCCTTGTCTGTTTCTAATGACCTGTCGTTCTGTCAGTCTCCTGATACTGCACTGTGGGACGTTAGACTGCGTGTTAGATCACAAGTCAACGCTGACTTCTCAATGTAGAACAGCGTTTTTCACTTCTGTTTCATCTCTTTTTCAGACGTTCAGACAGTCAAGGCCTTTTGTCATGTTCTCTCAGCAGGGGGGAGGTGACCTCTTGTTCTTTTGACTGGAAAAATCTGTCACCTCTGATTGTGGTTCTGCTCTGCTCTGTTCGGCTGTGTTAGGCTGTGTTAGGAGCCTGGGTCTCTCAGGCATGGGGAGCAGAAGCAGCCTGTCCTCCCAGCCCCTGAAGCACGGTGGGTATTTCTCACCTGGCCTCATGGAGACAGACACATTCTCACTGTGCTGTTCTGTACTGTACTACTGGGCTGTGAGACAGGACAGTGCCGTCCCCATTAGCGATGCATGGTACCTGCTGTAAATCTGCTCATGTTATGACAGCCCTAACAGTGTTCTTTGTGTAGGAATTTCAATGATGAATGCAGTTAACTGTAGAGATGAGTGAGAGCCTCCTCCATGCCCACCACTCTCTCCTCTCCCAGTCACCAGCTCCACATACAGCTGACTTTGCTTCGGTGCTCATCTCACAAGTGGAGGGAAACATATTTCATCTGATGAGATGAGCACAAAACTGCTCTGAGTGCTTGTAACAGCAGAAGTTTGCGTGTATGTTTGTGTGTGTGTGTAATAATCCTGTACTGCAGTAAACACAGATGACCAATAGCCTTCACATGAGAACATCAGTGAGCAGAGCAGTGAGTGAAATGGAGAGTGGAGCTAGGGGGAGTAGTGAGTAGTGTAAATAGTGAGGGAAATGGAGAGTGGAGCTAGGGGGAGTAGTGAGTAGTGTAAATAGTGAGTGAAATGGAGAGTGGAGCTAGGGGGAGTAGTGAGTAGTGTAAATAGTGAGGGAAATGGAGAGTGGAGCTAGGGGGAGTAGTGAGTAGTGTAAATAGTGAGTGAAATGGAGAGTGGAGCTAGGGGGAGTAGTGAGTAGTGTAAATAGTGAGGGAAATGGAGAGTGGAGCTAGGGGGAGTAGTGAGTAGTGTAAATAGTGAGTGAAATGGAGAGTGGAGCTAGGGGGAGTAGTGAGTAGTGTAAATAGTGAGGGAAATGGAGAGTGGAGCTAGGGGGAGTAGTGAGTAGTGTAAATAGTGAGGGAAATGGAGAGTGGAGCTAGGGGGAGTAGTGAGTAGTGTAAATAGTGAGTGAAATGGAGAGTGGAGCTAGGGGGAGTAGTGAATAGTGTAAATAGTGAGTGAAATGGAGAGTGGAGCTAGGGGGAGTAGTGAGTAGTGTAAATAGTGAGGGAAATGGAGAGTGGAGCTAGGGGGAGTAGTGAGTAGTGTAAATAGTGAGTGAAATGGAGAGTGGAGCTAGGGGGAGTAGTGAGTAGTGTAAATAGTGAGGGAAATGGAGAGTGGAGCTAGGGGGAGTAGTGAGTAGTGTAAATAGTGAGTGAAATGGAGAGTGGAGCTAGGGGGAGTAGTGAGTAGTGTAAATAGTGAGGGAAATGGAGAGTGGAGCTAGGGGGAGTAGTGAGTAGTGTAAATAGTGAGGGAAATGGAGAGTGGAGCTAGGGGGAGTAGTGAGTAGTGTAAATAGTGAGTGAAATGGAGAGTGGAGCTAGGGGGAGTAGTGAATAGTGTAAATAGTGAGTGAAATGGAGAGTGGAGCTAGGGGGATTAGTGAGTAGTGTAAATAGTGAGGGAAATGGAGAGTGGAGCTAGGGGGAGTAGTGAGTAGTGTAAATAGTGAGTGAAATGGAGAGTGGAGCTAGGGGGAGTAGTGAGTAGTGTAAAAAGTGAGTGAAATGGAGAGTGGAGCTAGGGGGAGTAGTGAATAGTGTAAATAGTGAGTGAAATGGAGAGTGGAGCTAGGGGGAGTAGTGAGTAGTGTAAATAGTGAGTGAAATGGAGAGTGGAGCTAGGGGGAGTAGTGAGTAGTGTAAATAGTGAGTGAAATGGAGAGTGGAGCTAGGGGGAGTAGTGAGTAGTGTAAATAGTGAGGGAAATGGAGAGTGGAGCTAGGGGGAGTAGTGAGTAGTGTAAATAGTGAGGGAAATGGAGAGTGGAGCTAGGGGGAGTAGTGAGTAGTGTAAATAGTGAGTGAAATGGAGAGTGGAGCTAGGGGGAGTAGTGAGTAGTGTAAATAGTGAGGGAAATGGAGAGTGGAGCTAGGGGGAGTAGTGAGTAGTGTAAATAGTGAGGGAAATGGAGAGTGGAGCTAGGGGGAGTAGTGAGTAGTGTAAATAGTGAGGGAAATGGAGAGTGGAGCTAGGGGGAGTAGTGAGTAGTGTAAATAGTGAGTGAAATGGAGAGTGGAGCTAGGGGGAGTAGTGAATAGTGTAAATAGTGAGTGAAATGGAGAGTGGAGCTAGGGGGAGTAGTGAGTAGTGTAAATAGTGAGGGAAATGGAGAGTGGAGCTAGGGGGAGTAGTGAATAGTGTAAATAGTGAGGGAAATGGAGAGTGGAGCTAGGGGGAGTAGTGAGTAGTGTAAATAGTGAGGGAAATGGAGAGTGGAGCTAGGGGGAGTAGTGAGTAGTGTAAATAGTGAGTGAAATGGAGAGTGGAGCTAGGGGGAGTAGTGAGTAGTGTAAATAGTGAGTGAAATGGAGAGTGGAGCTAGGGGGAGTAGTGAGTAGTGTAAATAGTGAGTGAAATGGAGAGTGGAGCTAGGGGGAGTAGTGAGTAGTGTAAATAGTGAGGGAAATGGAGAGTGGAGCTAGGGAGAGTAGTGAGTAGTGTAAATAGTGAGGGAAATGGAGAGTGGAGCTAGGGGGAGTAGTGAGTAGTGTAAATAGTGAGTGAAATGGAGAGTGGAGCTAGGGGGAGTAGTGAGTAGTGTAAATAGTGAGTGAAATGGAGAGTGGAGCTAGGGGGAGTAGTGAGTAGTGTAAATAGTGAGTGAAATGGAGAGTGGAGCTAGGGGGAGTAGTGAGTAGTGTAAATAGTGAGTGAAATGGAGAGTGGAGCTAGGGGGAGTAGTGAGTAGTGTAAATAGTGAGGGAAATGGAGAGTGGAGCTAGGGGGAGTAGTGAGTAGTGTAAATAGGATTACTAGTTCCTTTAGCCACTGGCCATTCGCTCCACACAGAGCTCCATATTCCAGAAGAGCCATGGATTGTTCTCAGGACTCAGACTTTTATTCCAGCCGCCCCCCTAAAAGGAGCCAATTGAATTGTGCTGTTCTCCCTGATCCACAGTTTGTTATTTATTGTTATTACCTCCAAGCATGAGTCCAGAGTTTTCTATAGTAAGACGACAATTTAATTACAAACCAAAATTGATTGAGCATGCCTTGATTTCAGAAAGATCTGGGTGATAAAAGCAAAATAATAGACAGGTTTATTTTGGCAAATGAGGACATAGCCCTCTCTCATCTCAGTCCAGAACATTTGTCATCTGTCAGGGAACCATCAATTAACTTGAACTTTTAGTAAATTCATCAAGGTTAATTTATTTAATTTTGTAATTTTGCTGTAACCTTCTGGCTGAGAAAGGTTATTAAATTAATCCACAGCTTAATGAGCTTTATTTGATTTATTAGGTTGACTTAACCCTTATTACCCGGACATCATGAATACAACCACAGTCTAGTTAGCTTGAAATGATCTGATTAAATCACTACTACATCACTTCGGCACATTGGCCTGTATAGAGAGATGACTCAAGATCTCCCAGCATTCCTGTTGTCGAAGGATGAGATGGATGAGGTCAGGTGGTGTTGCTGAGTACAGAGTAGTACAGGATGTCTGTGACCTGAGAGGAATGTCATTCAATGTACAGTATGTCTTCCTATGTGATCATCTTGTCCTGTGTCCTGTCTGTGCCCTTGTTCCAGCCATGACACTGTTGTCCTTTGATCCTGTGTCTGTGTTGGACAGCGACTTCCAGATCAGGCAGGAAGTGTAAACACGGAGAGAAGTGGTCTGGAACACTAGCCAGGTCTCGGACATGGGATAAAATACTTAATCCGCTCTCTTGTATTCTCCACTTCACCAGGACCCCAGCCACCTCAGTGAGATTCTGCTCATGTTCCAAACTGCTGACTATGCCTTTATCATCCATAACCCTATGTGCACATTATTCTTTATTCCTATCTGGTAGGAACTGCCAGGATCTTTGGGTGGGATGTGGAACCATTTGTATTCTAACGTTCTTTGCCTGGGGGCGAGTAAGCTCTGAGATAAGGCACCACCTGCATTACATAAATGAAATGTAAAAAATGTAAACATTGTAGAATGCCTTATCTTGGCAATGCCTTCTCTTGGCATAGCTACAGTTGAAGTCGGAAGTTTACATACACCTTAGCCAAATACATTTAAACTTAGTTTTTCACAATTCCTGACATTTAATCTGAGTAAAAATTCCCTGTTTTAGGTCAGTTAGGATCACCACTTTATTTTAAGAATGTGAAATGTCAGAATAATAGTAGAGAGAAGGATTTATTTCAGCTTTTATTTCTTTCATCACATTCTCATTGGGTCAGAAGTTTACATACACTCAATTAGTATTTGGTAGCATTGCTTTTAAATAGTTTAATTTCGGTCAAACGTTTCGGGTAGCCTTCCACAAGCTTCTCACAATAAGTTGGGTGAATTGTGGCCCATTCCTCCTGACAGAGCTGGTGTAACTGAGTCAGGTTTGTAGGCCTCCTTGCTTGCACACGCTTTTTCAGTTCTGCCCACAAATGTTCTATAGGATTGAGGTCAGGGCTTTGTGATGGCCACTCCAATACCTTGACTTTGTTGTCCTTAAGCCATTTTGCCACAGCTTTGGAAGTATGCTTGGGGTCATTGTCCATTTGGAAGACCCATTTGCGACCAAGCTTTAACTTCCTGACTGATGTCTTGAGATGTTGCTTCAATAGATCCACATAACTTTCCCTCCTCATGATGCCATCTATTTTGTGAAGTGCACCAGTCCCTCCTGCAGCAATGCACCCCCACAACATGATGCTGCCACCCCAGTGCTTCACGGTTGGGATGGTGTTCTTCAGCTTGCAAGCCTCCCCCTTTTTCCTCCAAACATAACGATGGTCATTATGGCCAAACAGTTCTATTTTTGTTTCATCAGACCAGAGGACATTTCTCCAAGAAGTACGATCTTTGTCCCCATGTGCAGTTGCAAACCATAGTCTGGCTTTGTTATGGCGGTTTTGGAGCAGTGGCTTCTTCCTTGCTGAGCGGCCTTTCAGGTCATGTCCATATAGGACTCGTTTTACTGTGGCTATAGATACTTTTGTACCAGTTTCCTCCAGCATCTTCACAAGGTCCTTTGCTGTTGTTCTGGGATTGATTTGCACTTTTCGCACCAAAGTCTCCTTCCTGAGCGGTATGACGGCTGCGTGGTCCCATGGTGTTTATACTTGCGTACTATTGTTTGTACAGATGAACATGGTACCTTCAGGCGTTTGGAAATTGCTCCCAAGGATGAGGTCTTGGCTGATTTCTTTTGATTTTCCCATGATGTCAAGCAAAGAGGCACTGAGTTTGAAGGTAGGCCTTGAAATACATCCACAGGTACACTTCCAATTGATGATGATGTCAATTAGTCTATCAGAAGCTTCTAAAGCCATTACATTTTCTGGAGTTTTCCAAGCTGTTTAAAGGCACAGTCAACTTAGTGTATGTAAACTTCTGACCCACTGGAATTGTGATACAGTGAATTATAAGTGAAATAATCTGTCTGTAAACAATTGTTGGAAAAATTACTTGTGTCATTCACAAAGTAGATGTCCTAACCGACTTGCCAAAACTATAGTTTGTTAACAAGAAATGTGTGGAGTGGTTGAAAAACAAGTTTTAATGACTCCAACCTAAGTGTATGTAAACCTCCGACTTCAATTATATGTCCGTTTTCAAACTCTTTTCTGAATCTGTGAAATCTGGAGCTGCTGAACTGTTGCTAAATAGGTAGTCTAACGGCTACAGCTTCTAGGAGATGTCAGTGTTTACTTCCATTTTCTGTCAGCGAGCACTTTTCTTAGTATGTATTTGGTCTGTAGTTGGTATTTCAGTGTAGTCTTTAAAGCCTCATGACAGCTTCATCTTGTCTGGCTGCGGATGACTGCACTCTCCTGACTCTACCAGCCCCCTCCCCTTTACTCCCCTACTTTTCCCTCTCCTCCCCTACTTTTCCCTCTCCTCCCCTACTTTTCCCTCTCCTCCCCTACTTTTCCCTCTCCTCCCCTACTTTTCCCTCTACTCCTCTACTTTTCCCTCTCCTCCCCTACTTTTCCCTCTCCTCCCCTACTTTTCCCTCTCCTCCCCTACTTTTCCCTCTCCTCCCCTACTTTTCCCTCTCCTCCCCTACTTTTCCCTCTACTCCTCTACTTTTCCCTCTCCTCCCCTACTTTTCCCTCTACTCCCCTACTTTTCCCTCTCCTCCCCTACTTTTCCCTCTCCTCCCCTACTTTTCCCTCTCCTCCCCTACTTTTCCCTCTCCTCCCCTACTTTTCCCTCTCCTCCCCTACTTTTCCCTCTCCTCCCCTACTTTTCCCTCTACTCCTCTACTTTTCCCTCTCCTCCCCTACTTTTCCCTCTCCTCCCCTACTTTTCCCTCTCCTCCCCTACTTTTCCCTCTCCTCCCCTACTTTTCCCTCTACTCCTCTACTTTTCCCTCTCCTCCCCTACTTTTCCCTCTCCTCCCCTACTTTTCCCTCTCCTCCCCTACTTTTCCCTCTCCTCCCCTACTTTTCCCTCTCCTCCCCTACTTTTCCCTCTACTCCCCTACTTTTCCTCTACTCCTTTACTTTTCCCTCTCCTCCCCTACTTTTCCCTCTCCTCCCCTACTTTTCCCTCTCCTCCCCTACTTTTCCCTCTCCTCCTCTACTTTTCCCTCTACTCCTCTACTTTTCCCTCTCCTCCCCTACTTTTCCCTCTCCTCCCCTACTTTTCCCTCTCCTCCCCTACTTTTCCCTCTACTCCCCTACTTTTCCCTCTACTCCTTTACTTTTCCCTCTCCTCCCCTACTTTTCCCTCTCCTCCCCTACTTTTCCCTCTCCTCCCCTACTTTTCCCTCTCCTCCCCTACTTTTCCCTCTACTCCTCTACTTTTCCCTCTCCTCCCCTACTTTTCCCTCTCCTCCCCTACTTTTCCCTCTCCTCCCCTACTTTTCCCTCTCCTCCCCTACTTTTCCCTCTACTCCCCTACTTTTCCCTCTACTCCTTTACTTTTCCCTCTCCTCCCCTACTTTTCCCTCTCCTCCCCTACTTTTCCCTCTCCTCCCCTACTTTTCCCTCTCCTCCCCTACTTTTCCCTCTCCTCCTCTACTTTTCCCTCTACTCCTCTACTTTTCCCTCTCCTCCCCTACTTTTCCCTCTCCTCCCCTACTTTTCCCTCTCCTCCCCTACTTTTCCCTCTCCTCCCCTACTTTTCCCTCTCCTCCCCTACTTTTCCCTCTCCTCCCCTACTTTTCCCTCTACTCCCCTACTTTTCCCTCTACTCCTTTACTTTTCCCTCTCCTCCCCTACTTTTCCCTCTCCTCCCCTACTTTTCCCTCTCCTCCCCTACTTTTCCCTCTCCTCCCCTACTTTTCCCTCTCCTCCTCTACTTTTCCCTCTACTCCTCTACTTTTCCCTCTCCTCCCCTACTTTTCCCTCTACTCCTCTACTTTTCCCTCTCCTCCCCTACTTTTCCCTCTCCTCCCCTACTTTTCCCTCTACTCCTCTACTTTTCCCTCTCCTCCCCTACTTTTCCCTCTCCTCCCCTACTTTTCCCTCTCCTCCCCTACTTTTCCCTCTCCTCCCCTACTTTTCCCTCTCCTCCCCTACTTTTCCCTCTACTCCCCTACTTTTCCCTCTCCTCCCCTACTTTTCCCTCTCCTCCCCTACTTTTCCCTCTCCTCCCCTACTTTTCCCTCTCCTCCTCTACTTTTCCCTCTCCTCCCCTACTTTTCCCTCTCCTCCCCTACTTTTCCCTCTACTCCTCTACTTTTCCCTCTCCTCCCCTAAACTCCTCTACTATTCCCTCTCCTCCCTCTCCTCCCCACCCCTCCCTAAACTCTCCTTCTCCTCCCTCCCCTCTCCTCTACTTCCCTGAACTACCCTACTCTTCTCTTCCCTCCCCTCTACTCCCCTAAACTACCTTACTCTTCCCTCTCCTCTACTCCCCTAAACTACCCTACTCTTCCCCCTCCTCCCCTACTCCTATCCCCTTGACTCGCCTAAACTCTCCTACAGATGTAGGATCTTAATTTGAGCCAGTTTGCTACAGCAGTAAAATAATTATGCAGCAACAGGAAATATGAATCAAATCAGATGTTATTGTTTGCATTTACATATTTAGCAGATATTATTGCGGGTGTAGCGAAATACTTGTGTTTGTAGCTCCAACAGTAAAGTAATGTCTAACAATACACACAAATCTAGGGGAAGGGTTAGCTAAAAGGGTTAAGGTTAGGGTTAAGAGAAGGGTTAGCTTAAAGGGTTAAGGGATGGCTAACATGCTACGTAGTTGCTAAGTAGCTAAAAAGTAGTAAGTAGTTGAAAAGTTGCTAATTAGCTACAATGCTTATGAGATTCAAACTCGCAACCTTTTGGGTCGCTAGACATTCGCGTTATACACACCGACCAACCACACTACTTTAGCTAAAATGATAAGATTTGGTTATAATTAATGGAATTTTTTTGTAGGGGTTGTTAGGCCAAGTCAAGTCTGACATTTTAAAGTGGAAATTACTAACATTAGAAGTCTTTTTAAACCTTGAATACACTATAAGTTTTCATTTCCTGCTGTGCAGGAAAATTCTCAGCAACAAATGATTGATCAAATTAAGATCTTACATCTGTACTCTTCCCTCTTCTCCCCTCTCCTCCCCTGCCTTCTACTCTCCTCTCCTCCCATCCATTCTACTCTCCTCCCCTCTCCTACCGTCTCTAACCCCTCAACTCCCCTCCACTCCCCTTTGCCCTCTCCTTCCCTCCCTCTCCACTGAGCTGAACAGGATTATTGGGAGGCCAGGCAGGGAGACAGGGAGCCCTCAGCCAGCCCAGAGTCTAGCAACCATGGGACACTCCCTAACAGGCCTGGGTCTGGGCAGACCAGAGGTTTGTGCTGATAGCAGTCCAGACAAAAAGGCTTTTAGATTATCTGTTTGCCTGTAATGTATTTTTGTGCTGATATCAGATTGAGATAAGGATGAATGAATCCAGCGCCTCAGGGTATGAGGAAACCAAGGGCTCTCTCTCTCTGTTACTCATCTGTCATCACATTTTCTGTAGTATTTTCCGCCATCCCACCACAGATGACATTTCCTCATTTTGCTGAATGTGATCATTATTCATGTTTATAGCTCTCGTAGATACAGTATGACAATATCATCAGTGTGGTGGGGACTGGTCGTGGACGGGGTACCTGCGGCCGTCTCAGGTAGTAATGTTACAGGCCCTAGGAGTCACCTCATTTCTCTGGCTAATGAAGCCCTGGCTGGAGCTCTTCTGATTGGCTGGCTGGATAAGATCAAGGCATCATGTCACATCTCCCAATTACAGTCTGCAGATAGTCTGCAATCAAGATGGAGAGGTTCATCTGAGCGAGAGAATTGAATTCTGGGCCCTGGACTGAGTTTCCTCCTGTCTGCCTGCTCTGAGCCTCTCTGAGTCTAGTGGGCCTGGCCCGCCCTACCATACCTCCTTGCCCGTCCAAATAAAATTAAAATATTAATAATTTATTTGACCGAGACGGCGCCCCTCTGCACCCCTCTGTCTCAGTATGTGTAGACCATGTATCTGATGCTGTCTGGACCGAAAGAGTATGGCATGTCATACTATTTCTGTCCAGACAGTATCAGATAGATGGGCTACATGTAGTAAGACAGAGAGGGCGCTGTTTTGCTCGCTTGGTTGCTTTCTCCGATTTCTCCGGCTGTGGATGCGCACTGGAGACACATTGCGTATCACCACATAACATGGTGTCTGAACGGTCACACGCTCCTTAAAGCGAGTGCAGGGAGTTGGCTATTTATGGGGGGGTCATAAACCTTACTCACAGGCCAACGTCATGACACCTGACTTCCCACCTTTGGGACAATGACTCCCATTGTCAGGGCAGAGACATGAACACCTCGTCATTATACAGATCTCTGGATTCAGCCACTTGGGAATTGGAAAGGAAAGTTGGCGGGTGCACAGTGAACTGTTCAGATGCCGGCTTCCTCTAAAGCAGGGGTGTCAATCTCATTCCATGGAGGGCCTAGTGTCTGTGGATTTTTTCTTCTTCTCTCAATTAAGACCTAGACAACCAGGTGGAGTTCTTTACTAATTAGTGACCTTAATTCATCAGTCAAGTACAAGGGAGGAGCGAAAGCCCACAGACACTCGGCCTTCCGCGGAATGAGTTTGACATACAGTATGTGCTCTAATGTAAATTAATGTTTTACCAAAATTATATAATTTCTCCTGTCTAAATAAAATCATTTGAAATATTTCACCAGAGGGCATGACTTAGCCACAGAGGATCATTAGCTTCTTTAAAAACATAGCTGTGTATTGTTTCAAGGTGCATAGGTCTATGCCTATTTGGGAAGCCCACAATTTGGGCAGAGCGCGTGGTAATAGGCCTAGCTGATTATTGAGTTGCGGCTGTCTGTGAAAAGGTTCTCAAATATGTATGAAGATAATGTGTCTTGAGTATACTTTAAAATGTTGAGACAAGAAGTAGAGGGTGTTGGGTGAAGATATGGTGCGTCTCTCTCCGTCCATACACTCAGTTCTCCACAGGGCCGGCCCTGGACATTCTGCCACCCCCCCCAAATTGAAGTTTCAGGGAATAATGGACAGGGAAATAGGCATTCTTACCATATTTCTGAATGTCAAACCAGAGTGTCTTGTTTGCAACACTGTTTGCAAATAATGACATCTTAGACATCCTTATGAATCTAAGCACTTTCAAAATGTACCTTTCCATCCAGACAGAGCAGAAAAATGTAAGCTTCAACTGCTGGCTGCTCGTCTGTTGTATAACCCAGCAAGAGAAGTGCTTCCCTAAAAGCTGCCTGGGTTTAAACAAACATCTTCTCGTTTCAGAAAGAGAAAAGCTCAATTAATAGGGACAGAATAGCAAAGTCCGTTTTTTTATCTCCTTGAATATTATAGGCTGCAGCTCAGCTTCAGAATGTCATAGAGAGGAATCAATCTATCTCCATATGCATCAGAGTCACGTCTTTCGCAGGCATTTTAGACCTTGTTTCTACCATAAGGCGTCACTGAGTTAAGCATTGTTATAGAACGCTTGATATAATCTGGATACGTTTCATGTATTTATTTCAAAATATAAAGCAAACAATAGATATCATTGTTGCCCTTTTCTTTAACAAAGGGTATGTGATACCCTCACTCAATTGGAGCTCTGGTTTTAACCAAACACACCAAGCCCTTCCCAGACACGGAGGTATTTAATCAGTGCATGCGATAGTATTGGAGTATTTGGCTATACCAAAATCTATGAATAGCAAAATTGTGTCTGTCAAACAGGTAGGCTTACCACTGGAATAGGAAGAAATACAGTGGCAAGAAAAATATGTGAGCCCTTTGGAATTACCTGGATTTCTGCATAAATTGGTCATTACATTTGATCTGATCTTCATCTAAGTCACAACAATAGACAAACATAGTATGCTTAAACTAATGACACACACATTATTGTATTTGTCTTGTCTATATTGAATACATCATTTAAACAATACATTATCCAAAAGCTAATTGGAGTCAGGAGTCAGCTAACCTGGAGTCCAATCAATGAGACGAGATTGGAGATGTTGGTTAGAGCTTCCTTGCCCTGTAAAAAAACAATCAAAAAATGTGAGTTTGCTATTCATAAGAAGCATTGCCTGATGTGAACCATGCCTTGAACAAAAGAGATCTCAGAAGACCTAAGATTAAGGATTGTTGACTTGCATAAAGCTGGAAAGGGTTACAAAAGTATCTCTAAAAGCCTTCATGTTCATCAGTCCACAGTAAGACAAATTGTCTATAAATGGAGAAAGTTCAGCACTGATGCTACTCTCCCTAGGGGTGGCCGTCCTGCAAAGATGACTGCAAGAGCACAGCGCAGAATGCTCAGTGAGGTTAAGAAGAATCCTAGAGTGTCAGCTAAAGACTTACAGAAATCTCTGGAACATATTAACATCTCTGTTGACGAGTCTACAATACGTAAAACACTAAACAAGAATGGTGTTCATGGGAGGACACCACGGAAGAAGTCACTGCTGTCCAAAAAAACATTGCTGCACATCTGAAGTTTGTTACAGTAGCGGATGTTCCACAGCGCTACTGGTAAAATATTCTGTGGACAGATGAAACTACAGTTGTTTGGAAGGAACACACAACACTATGTGTGGAGAGAAAAAAGGCACAGCACACCAACATCAAAACCTCATCCCAACTGTAAAGTATGGTGGAGGGAGCATCATGGTTTGGGGCTGCCTCAGGGCCTGGACAGCTTGCTATCACCGACGGAAAAATGAATTCCCAAGTTTATTAACACATTTTGCAGGAGAATGTTAGGCTGTCTGTCCGCCAATTGAAGCTCAACAGAAGTTGGGTGACCCAACAGGACAACAACCCAAAACACAGAAGTAAATCAACAATAAAATGGCTTCAACAGAAGAAAATATGCCTTCTCCCCAATTGAGATGCTGTGACATGACCTGAAGAGCGCAGTTCACACCAGACATCCCAAGAACATTGCTGAACTGAAACAGTTTTGTAAAGAGGAATGGTCCAAAATTACTCCTGACCATTGTGCAGGTCTGATCTGCAACTACAGAAAATGTTTGGTTGAGGTTATTGCTGCCAAAGGAGGGTCAACCATTTATTAAATCCAGGGGTTCACATACTTTTCCCACCCTGCACTGTGAATGTTTACATGGCGTGTTCAATAAAGACAAGAAAACTTATAATTGTTTGTGTGTTGTTAGTTTAAGCAGACTGTGTGTGTCTATTGTTGTGAGCTAGATGAAGATCAGAAAACATTTTATGACCAAGTTATGCAGAAATCCGGTTATTTTCAAAGGGTTCACATACTTTTTCTTGCCACTGTTGTCTCCAATTACATACAGTTGAAGTTTACATACACTTAGGTTGGAGTCATTAAAACTTGTTTTTCAACCACTCCACACATTTCTTGTTAACAAACTATAGTTTTGGCAGTCGGTTAGGACATCTACTTTGTGCATGACACGATACATTTTTCCAAGAATTGGTTACAGACAGATTATTTCACTTATAATTCACTGTATCACAATTCCAGTGGGTCAGAAATGTACATACACTAAGTTGACTGTGCCTTTAAACAGCTTGGAAAATTCCAGAAAATTATATCATGGATTTATAAGCTTCTGATAGGCTAATTGACATCATTTGAGTCAATTGGAAGTGTACCTGTGGATGTATTTCAAGGCCTACCTTCAAACTCAGCCAAGACCTCAGAAAAAAAATTGAAGACCTCCACAAGTCTGGTTCATTCTTGGGAGCAATTTCCAAACGCCTGAAGGTACCACATTCATCTGTACAAACAATAGTACGCAAGTGTAAACACCATGGGATCACTCAGCCGTCATACCGCTCAGGAAGGAGACACGTTCTGTCTCCTAGAGATGAACGCACTGTGGTGCGAAAAGTGCAAATCAATCCCAGAACAACAGCAAAGGACCTTGTGAAGATGCTGGAGGAAACAAGTACAAAAGTATCTATATCTACAGTAAAATGTGACCTATATCGACATAACCTGAAAGGCCGCTCAGCAAGGAAGAAGCCACTGCTCCAAAACCACCATAAAAAAGCCAGACTACGGTTTGCAACTGCACATGGGGACAAAGATTGTACTTTTTAGAGAAATGTCCTCTGGTCTGATGAAACAAAAATAGAACTGTTTGGCCATAATGACCATAGTTATGTTTGGAGGAAAAAGGGGGAGGCTTGCAAGCCGAAGAACACCATCCCAACCATGAAGCACTGGGGTGGCAGCATCATGTTGTGGTGTTGCTTTTCTGCAGGAGGGACTGGTGCACTTCACAAAATAGATGACATCATGAGGCAGGAAAAATATGTGGATATATTGAAAACTATGTGGATATATTGAAGTAACATTTCAAGACATCAGTCAGGAAGTTAAATCTTGGTCGTAAATGGGTCTTCCAAATAAACAATGACCCCAAGCATACTTCCAAAGTTGTGGCAAAATGGCTTAAGAACAGCAAAGTCAAGGTATTGGAGTGGCCATCACAAAGCCCTGACCTCAATCCTATAGAACATTTGTGGGCAGAACTGAAAAAGTGTGTGCAAGCAATGAGGCCTACAAACCTGACACAGTTGTACCAGCTCTGTCAGGAGGAATGGGCCAAAATTCACCCAACTTATTGTGGGAAGCTTGTGGAAGGCTACCCGAAATGTTTGACCCAAGTTAAACAATTTAAAGGCAATGCTACCAAATACTAATTGAGTGTATCTAAACTTCTGATCCACTGGGAATGTGATGAAAGAAATAAAAGCTGAAATAAATCATTCTCTACTATTATTCTGATATTTCACATTCTTAAAATAAAGTGGTGATCCTAACTGACCTAACAGGGACTTTTTACTAGGATTAAATGTTAGGAATTGTGAAAAACTGAGTTTAAATGTATTTGGCTAAGGTGTATCAAAACGTCCGACTTCAACTGTATGTAATTCTATGATTATGCCCATAGAAATTTTTTGAATTTTACTTCAACCCCTGCATTGGAGAGTTACAGTGTTGCTATCACAATGCAGCCACCTGCCTATAGTAGGAAACTGAGTTTCTTATTAATAATATACCACCTGTTATCACACATGGCACGATCCATTCATTGTTACAATACAAAATGCCACTTTTATATAACATATTTAACATATATTTCAATATTCCAGTAGAACTGTAAAAAAGAGTAAGGTCATTTGAGCTTCAGAAAGAAGTACTTTCATAAATGCATGGCGGACCTCATTTCGCTAGAGTAGTGTAAAATAAGCTTTATGTCAATAACCTAGCCTTAACAAATTTTGTTTATTTATATATCGAATTTGATTGTCCAACATCAGTTTCAGCATTCATTTATTTTTTCTCTGCCTAAAGTGGCTTCTTTCTTCTTCTGTGGTGCTGCATTGCAGTCAGCAATGTTTTCTCTCGGTAGCTAAAGGTCCTAAAATCCAATCTTCAGAGAGAGAGAGTGAGAGAGCAAAATTAGGATGTAGTCTTTTTAAATCTAAAAATACAAAGTTAACAGGTGATAGATAATTGAATAATCTCTCATAATTGAGTACTACTTCATGATTCCATCAAAGATACCCGGCATTTCCACAAACTTCAGAAAGTTCCCATTATTTGGCTCGTTCACCCTGTCGGTGGTCTCACGTAACGCAATGTTCTGGGTGGTCATTACGCGTATCAGAGCAATGAGCCTCTGCAGCACCTGCTGCCAGTGGAGAGTCTCTCAGTCAATAGCCCGTTTGGCTTGTGCATCGATAGTTTGCTTGGAGACCATCCTGGTTTACAGCAAAAACAGTCTACTTTTTATAGGAATAGACAAGCAATGGTCTCTCCACTCTCTCTTTGTTCGCCATCCTTCTATTGTAGTTGGCCACCGAATACTTTCGTTGCCCCTCATCTCTTTGGAAATTCCCCTCCTTATCCTGATGTGGCCCAGCCTGCACTAACATATCCCGTAAAGATCCATTCATATATTTTGGCCACTCACCGGGATCGTTTATGTTTTTTGTCTGGGAGTCAGATTTAGCAGCAGCACAACTGTCATCGGGGACGGGGAGCGATGAATCTGAGTCCGGGTCCAAGATATTAGGGTCATCAACGGCATTGTTTGGAGGTGTGGCTAGGCCTGGTGCAACCACCTGTCCTTTTCCAGCCAGAGAGCTGTCATCATCGGTGGAAGTGCATGGCTCGGACTCCTCCGGTTTGCCCTCTTCGCTGCTAAACTCAGCAAAAAAAGAAACGTCCTCTCACTGTCAACTGCGTTTATTTTCAGCAAACTTAACATATTTGTATGAACATAACAAGATTCAACAACTGAGACATAAACTGAACAAGTTCCACAGACATGTGACTAACTGAAATGGAATAATGTGTCCCTGAACAAAGGGGGGGGGGTCAAAATCAAAAGTAACAGTCAGTATCTGGTGTGGCCACCAGCTGCGTTAAGTACTGCAGTGCATCTCCTCCTCATGGACTGCACCAGATTTGCCAGTTCTTGCTGTGAGATGTTACCCCACTCTTCCACCAAGGCACCTGCAAGTTCCCAGACATTTCTGGGGGGTATGGCCCTAGCCCTCACCCTCCAACAGGTCCCAGACGTGCTCAATGGGATTGAGATCCGGGCTCTTCGCTGGCCATGGCAGAACACTGACATTCCTGTCTTGCAGAAAATCACGCACAGAATGAGCAGTATGGCTGGTGGCATTGTCATGCTGGAGGGTCATGTCAGGATGAGCCTGCTTGAGGGGTACCACATGAGGGAGGAGGATGTCTTCCCTGTAACGCACAGCATTGAGATTTCCTGCAAAGACAACAAGTTCAGTCCGATGATGCTGTGACACACCACCCCAGACCCTGACGGACCCTCCACCTCCAAATCGATCCCGCTCCAGAGTACAGGTCTCGGTGTAACGCTCATTACTTCGATGATAAACGCATCACCCCTGGTGAGACAAAACTGCGACTCGTCAGTGAAGAGCACTTTTTGCCAGTCCTGTCTGGTCCAGCGACGGTGGGTTTGTGCCCATAGGCAACGTTGTTGCCGGTGATGCCTGGTGTGGACCTGCCTTACAACAGGCCTACATGCCCTCAGTCCAGCCTCTCTCAGCCTATTGCGGACATTCTGACCACTGATGGAGGGATTGTGCGTTCCTGGTGTAACTCGGGCAGTTGTTGTTGCCATCCTGTACCTGTCCCACAGGTGTGATGTTCAGATGTACCGATCCTGTGCAGGTGTTGTTACATGTGGTCTGCCACTGCGAAGACAATCATCTGTCCGTACTGTCTCCCTGTAGCGCTGTCTTAGGCGTCTCACAGTACGGACATTGCAATGTATTGCCCTGGCCACATCTGCAGTCCCCATGCCTCCTTGCAGCATGCCTAAGGCACGTTCACGCAGATGAGCAGGGACCCTGGGCATCTTTCTTTTGCTTTTTTTCAGAGTCAGTAGAAAGGCCTCTTTAGTGTCCTAAGCTTTCATAACTGTGACCTTAATTGCCTACCGTCTGTAAGCTGTTAGTGTCTTAACAACCGTTCCACAGGTGCATGTTCATTAATTGTTTATGGTTTGTT
This sequence comes from Salmo trutta, assembly GCF_901001165.1. Lineage (NCBI taxonomy): Eukaryota > Metazoa > Chordata > Actinopteri > Salmoniformes > Salmonidae > Salmo > Salmo trutta. The sequence goes on from NC_042968.1 coordinate 24,641,201, forward strand.
GAACAAGCATGGGAAACAGTGTTTAAACCCTTTACAATGAAGATCTGTGAAGTTATTTGGATTTTTACAAATTATCTTTGAAAGACAGGGTCCTGAAAAAGGGACGTTTCTTTTTTTGCTGAGTTTATAATCAGCGAACGGGGCTTCGTTGTTCTCGGCGAATGAATGGCCTGTCCTTGGAGGCTTGTCATTCTCCACACCGGCTGATGGACATTGCTGTACGCTGATACATTTCAGCAGCGAATTTCTTTGGTTTAGAGATTTTGCCTCTTTTCTCATTCGTTTTTTTAAATACTCGCTTCCTGATAATAATATTCGCTTCCAGTTTTTGTCTTTTAGACATGTTAGCAAATTGTTTCAAATCTCTATAGCTTACTTTTAGCGAAATGTATATCCACTAGTAGTAGCTAGCTAACATTAACAGGCTAGGTTACGCTACTGCCTAAATCACTAATCGTCTTCGTCCCACACAAACATAAAAAACAATACAATAATTTAATTGGAAGATTCATTTTTATTAATGTTTCACAATTGGATAATCCCATTTAAACACACGCATCACCATAGGATAGTGGGAGTGAACTTCTGGAGAAGCGGGAATGGGGTGGGGATGGGAACTACAGCAACGCTATGAGCCCACCGGAGGGCAGCAGCCAATTGTCAAAATGCCGCCCCAAATTCAAGTGCCGCCATAGGCGGCTGCCTAATCTTGCCTAATGGGAGGGCTGGCCCTGGTTCTCCAGAATGCTCTCAGCTGTCTTCCCGCCAATTCTTCTGCATTCATTGTGTGAATTGTTTTCTCTTTAATTGTTTATTTTGATCAATTCCCCATTACGTCACCAGTAGCCCTAGTAAATGTACCATTAATCCCCGACATTTGGTTGAATTAATTTCTGTTAATTAATGTATTAATTACAGTAATTTATCATTCTCTGAGTGGAAACGTTTTTTGCAGAGTTCACAACCTGCTACACTAGTGAGAAACAAGTTTTGATTTATTTCATAACCATCATTTCCAAGTTTTGTCAATTTTTTTCATTGTTTTTTGTTTGGAGTGCTCCATGTGAGCAATGAGCGTGTGTCTGGTTTCTCTGTCCTGATAATGTTGAGGGAGCGTGTGTCTGGTTTCTCTGTCCTGATAACGTTGAGGGAGCGTGTGTCTGGTTTCTCTGTCCTGATAATGTTGAGGGAGCGTGTGTCTGGTTTCTCTGTCCTGATAACGTTGAGGGAACGCACGCGTGCGCATGAGAATGAGCATAGATGTAGGCCTACCTGGCCTGCTGCTCGCAAATGTAGGAAAGTGCCCATTTGAGAATGTCTGATTTCTAATTGTCTTAACTCACCACTCCATCACTAATAAGCTGAGGTTGACAGTACTTTTTTCTTCACCTCACGCAGTAAGTCAATGAAGTTTGCTTTTTTAACATCCATTGCAAATTATGTTAGTTCCTCACGATATTAGAAACTAAATTCCAACGTTCCCGGTCTCGATAATCACCAAGCCTCAGTGTGAAAGCAAAATACCATGATCTGATGATCTGATTATCCAGTTTAAAAATATCATGATCTGATGATCCCATATATCCAGTGTAAAAATATGATGATCTGATGATCCCATATATCCAGTGTAAAAATATCATGATCTGATGATCCCATATATCCAGTGTAAACTGCAGCTGTCTGGAAACTCTGAGAGCCCGGAAAAGGCTAGTTGATACAATGTTGCTAGTGCCGGATCCAGTTAATTGATTTGATACAATATTGCACTTCACTAGATAGCTCAAGTCAAGACAGATAGATAGGGAGGCAGACAGGTGGAGTAGAGAGATGAATGCGATTGAAATAACCTGAACTTTCATCAGGATATTTTCTACTGTTTTTATTTGCCAGCTTTAGGCCTGTGTATTTTAATTAGTTGACGATTGAAGTTGAGGTATAGGCCTACTGCTGCATTGGCCTATAGGCTATAAAATCTAATTTTATTGGTCACATACACGTGATTAGCAGATGTTATTGCGGTTGTAGTGAAATGCTTGTGCTTCTAATCAGATCAAGTCAAATGCTTACTTATGAGCCCCTAACCAACAATGCAGTTAAAAAAATACAGATAAGAAATAAAAGTAACAAGTAATTAAAGAGCAGCAGTAAAATAACAATAGCGAGACTATATACAGGGGGGTACCGGTACTACATGAAGGTAGAGTTATTAAAGTGACTATGCATAGATGATAACAACAGAGAGTAGCAGCGGTGTAAAATAAGGGGAGGGGTGTGGCAATGCAAATAGTCTGGTTAGCCATTTGATTAAGTGTTCAGGAGTCTTATGGCTTGGGGGTGGAAGCTGTTTAGAAGCCTCTTGGACCTAGTCTTGGCGCTCTGGTACCATTTGCCTTTCGGTAGCAGAGAGAACAGTCTATGACTAGGGTGGCTGGAGTCTTTGACAATATTCAGGGCTTTCCTCTGACACCGCCTGGTATAGAGGTCCTGGATGGCAGGAAGCTTGGCCCCAGTGATGTACTGGGCTGTTCACACTACCCTCTGTAGTGCCTTGCGGTCTGAGGCCAAGCAGTTGCAATACCAGGCAGTGATGCAACCAGTCAGGATGCTCTCGATGGTTCAGCTGTAGAACCTTTTGAGGATCTGAGGACCCATGCCAAATCTTTATTGTCTCCTGAGGGGGAATAGGTTTTGTCGTGCCCTCTTCACGACTGTCTTGGTGTGCTTGGACCATGTTAGTTTGTTGGTGATGTGGACACCAAGGAACTTGAAGCTCTCAACCTGCTCCACTGCAGTCCGTCGATGAGAATGGGGCCGTGCTTGCTCCTGTAGTCCACAATCACCTCTTTTGTCTTGATCACATTGAGGGAGAGGTTGTTGTCCTAGCATCACACGGCCAGGTCTCTGACCTCCTCCCTATAGGCAGTCTCGTCATTGTCGGTAATCAGGCCTACCACTGTTGTGTCATCGACAAACTTAATGATGGTGTTGGCGTCGCGCCTGGCCGTGCAGTCATGAGTGAACAGGGAGTATAGGAGGGGACTGAGCACGCACCCCTGAGGGGCCCCTGTGTTGAGGATCAGCGTGGCGGATGTGTTGTTATCTACCCTTACCACCTGGGAGCGGTCCGTCAGGAAGTCTAGGATCCAGTTGCACAGGGAGGTGTTTAGCTCTGACAGTGCAGTAATATCCAAGAAATTACACAACATATACTCAATACACACAAATTTAAGTAGGAATGAATTAAGACTATATACATATGGATGAGTAGTGTCAGAGTGGAACGGACTAAGGTACAGAATAATAGTATAGAATACAGTATATACATATGAGATGAGTAATGCAAGATATGTAAACAGTATTAAGTGAATGAGATACTGTAGAGTAGTATAGAAAACAATATATACAGTTGAAGTCGGAAGTTTACATACATCTTAGCCAAATACATTTAAGCTCAGTTTTTCACAATTCCTGCCATTTAATCCTAGTAAAAAATCCCTGTTTTAGGTCAGTTAGGATCACCACTTTATTTTAGGATGTGAAATGTCAGAATAATAGTAGAGAGAATGATTTATTTCAGCTTTTATTTCTTTCATCACATTCCCAGTGGGTCAGAAGTTTACATACACTCAATTAGTATTTGGTAACATTGCCTTTAAATTGTTTAACTTGGGTCAAATGTTTCGGGTAGCCTTCCACAAGCTTCCCACAATAAGTTGGGTGAATTGTGGCCCATTCCTCCAAAGTACGTTCATCTCTAGGAGACAGAACGCGTCTCCTTCCTGAGCGGTATGACGGCTGCGTGGTCCCATGGTGTTTATACTTGTGTACTATTGTTTGTACAGATGAACGTGGTACCTTCAGGCGTTTGGAAATTGCTCCCAAGGATGAACCAGACTTGTGGAGGTCTACAATTTTTTTCTAAGGTCTTGGCTGATTTCTTTTGATTTTCCCATGATGTCAAGCAAAGAGGCACTGTGTTTGAAGGTAGGCCTTGAAATACATCCACAGGTACACCTCCAATTGACTCAAATGATGTCAATTAGCCTATCAGAAGCTTCTAAAGCCATGGCATCATTTTCTGGAATTTTCCAAGCTGTTTAAAGGCACAGTCAACTTAGTGTATGTAAACTTCTGACCCACTGGAATTGTGATACAGTGAATTATAAGTGAAATAATCTGTCTGTAAACAATTGTAGGGAAAATTAATTGTGTCTTGCCCAAAGTAGATGTCCTTAACCGACTTGCCAAAGCTATAGTTTGTTAACAAGAAATTTGTGGAGTAGTTGAAAAACAAGATTTTATGAATTTAATGTAAACTTCTGACTTCAACTGTATGTACACACTGCCCACAAAATGAGGTGGAAACTGAGCTGCACTTTCTAACCTCCTGCCCAATGTATGACCATTTTAGAGACACATATTTCCCTCAGATTACACAGATCCACAAAGATTTTGAAAACAAACCCGATTTTGTTAAACTCCCATATCTACTGGGAGAAATACCACAGTGTGCAATAACAGCAGAAAGATGTGTGACCTGTTACCACAAGAAAAGGTCAACCAGTGAAGAACAAACACCATTGTAAATACAACCCATATTTTTGTTTATTTATTTAACCATTTAACCATTCATATATACATAATATGACATTTGAAATGTCTTTATTCCTTTGGGACTTCTGTGAGTGTAATGTTTACTGTTCATTTTTATTGTTTATTTCACTTTTGTTTATTATCTTCTTCACTTGCTTTGGCAATGTTAACATATGTTTCCCCTGTCAATAAAGCCAATTGAATTGAATTGAATTATCTGGCTCATCAGAGCTGCTGAGCCTAGGGGGATGCGGGGGGGGGGGGGGGAGATGCGGGGGGAGGCAGGACATCTCTGAACCCCTGGCCCTGTACTGAGCAGCGGTATCGATCTTTGGGTATGGGGTCAGCCAGATAAGAGAGGGGGGCTGTTTTCATTTAGATTTGCCTTCATAGAGTTAGTTAGCTGAACTCCTGTGTTACTGATGGAGCAGAGCGATATGCTCAGAATACTGAAAGCCAACATTTCAATTCAAGTGTGGCTCTTATTCAAAGGTTTATTATCTGTGTAAGAAACATGATAACCTATTAATTTCAAACATTTTCAATCAGCTTCTGACTCAAGATGTTTATCTTTAACATTCATGAGGTTTTTTCACTCTCTCTCTCTCTCTCTCTCTCTCTCTCTCTCTCTCTCTCTCTCTGTGGTAAAAGAGAGTAGTGTTTTTGTGTCATAGTATTCCACGTGCAAGGAGAACACAGCACGGTCAGGCTTGTCATCTAGTCATCTCCTCCAGATGAGGACTGAAGTGTGCTTCTGTCCCAGGGTTCCAGAGACAGTTTTCCAATAAATATTGAGGCAACGCTCATTAGAGGATGTCAACAAACCATATGTTGGACCTGACGTATTCAGAGGTGCGTTATACTTTTGCTGATGTTGTACTTGAGCTTGACTGCTTTACTAAATGCACCCAGTTGAAATGGATGGTGGATAAGTGTGAGTGAGTTCAGGTAGACAAAGGGGGAAATGGGCAACAGGACAGATCATTGTGTGTTGTGCTGGAAGTGTCAAGTTTTGTTTTCCAGACACCTGAAGGGTACTTGTGCCAAGCTAGTGCAAGGGTCATGGCACTCCAGCAGACTCAACTCCTCTGATCCTGGGGTAAGTGACAGAGGGGACTGCTTGTCACCAGTGTCTATGGGCCTGGTCCTACATTTACATTGTCTAGTCATTCTTTTCAGCAGGCGCTGTAGACTATCGTTGTTAGTCAGTGACTAACAAGTCGTTGACAAGATCATTTGCTGTACATACTGTCATTGGAAGAAGTTGTGGTTGAAGTAGCAAGCGATTCATCTGAACAAGGAGGTGACAGTGTTGAACATCAAGTGTGTTGTAGTCTATTGGTGGAGATAAAGAGCAGAGAAAAACAGGAGGATAGTTAGTGTCCCCTCTCCTCTTCTAGCAGCACACTGTTTGTGTATGCAGTTCACAGGGAGGTGACCCCTGATTGCTTTGGATGGCAGTCAGGTAGTGTGAGTGATTGGGATACGGCATGCAGAGGCTGGATCTATGGGCATTAAATATTTCCCCTGAAGCTGCAGGACTCCTCATTGATTCTCCCTCCGATCCTCATCCCCCCTGTTCCAGATAACTCCCAACTTTTTATTTTACCACAGCAAATCTCTGTCTCTATTGATCCCAAGATAAGTGTCTTTGAAAGTCATTTCATTGTGATGGTTGGGCAGAAAACAGCAATTTCTTTGATGAATTACATCAAATAATCCTTTAAATATTTATCAGTCGGCTAATTTTGTGCCATTGGAGTAATGGAAGTGCTGATGTGGACACACTCGAATGGCTCCCTCCTCTTCCTCCTCTTCCTCCTCTCCCCCAGGCCTTTTACTGTTCAGACTACTGTTGGCACTGTCTGGAAAAATGACAAACAGGAGTGAGAGTGTTGATGAGTGTTTATCACACCGTAACCAAGAGCAACGTTTCTACTATACAAGCTATTAACGCCTGGCCATAAAAAGGAGCAACAGAGGAGAGTTATGAGAGGAGAGCTGCTGAGATGGCCGTTCTCTAAAGGGCCTGCATGGACACCAGGAAACTTTAGTTGGATTAGATGGCTAAACACCAAGCATCTCATTTTGTTTATATGCAATTTGGCCCAGTTTTTGGTCTGTGTCTGGCATTGCATGTCTCCCCTCCCACTGCCACAGATCTTTCATTGGAATGACGTGGTTACAACGTTGATTCAACCGGTGTGTGTGCCCAGTGGGCTGACGCTACAGTCTCATCTTAGGAACAGCATCAACGTTCTCTATCAGAGGAGTGATTCCTTTTCAGAATGTCTTCTAAGCCTGGAGAACAAAGCGTGTGAGAGAGTGGCCCTCTTGTCCAGCTAAACCCCTCATTATCATCCCAGGGCCCCTCTCCTTTCAGGCCTCTCTAATTAGCTGTTGGCTAGCCTCTGCTTTGGAGCAGCGCGACCTTGTGGCTGGAGGTGTGTGGTACAACACTGCATTTTAATGTGCCGTGTCAGATGAAGCATCGTGCCTTGGCTCTTGTATGCTGCTCAGTCTCTGTGTCCTCAAGCATCTCCCCCCTGCCAGGGCGACTCAGTGCCACGGTTCAGGCCTTGTGTTTACTTCCCATGGAGCGTGTTGGGACCTGCCAGGGCCACTCTGTGCCCAGTGCCCAGCAGTGTCTAAGGGCTTTAGAGCTGGCCATCTGTGGTGTGGGCCTGGGTGAGGAGAGAAGAGGGTCCGATTGTTCCCACAGGAGCAAGCTAGGCAGAGGTGATCCACCTGTAAAAACGTCCCTGGCTGGGTGGTTGAGATATGTTTCAGTCTGGCCGTAATTACAGCCTAATGAGGTAAACTCCGCCTGTCAGACAGACAGTTACTCTGCTAAAGGAGATTGGAGAGAATGTATAAAGTACAGAGAAGAGGAGTGTCTTCTTCACTGAAGTTAGGCTTGCCAGTCAGTGATGAGATGAGATGGGAGGGCTCAGGGCTGGGTAGCCAGGCGGTACCCTGCAGGTTTTCCCATTTTCTCATTGAATGACTAGTAGCTTTTCAATGCTCCAAATGCTTTTTGTAGCTCTGCATGGATAATTTCCCACAAAATGGTTTGAATTGAAGCTGGCATGGCTGTAGTGCTTAGTTGAGGGAACTGATAAAGGCAAATGGACATGTGTAAATCCTCATGCAGAATGATTATCTTCTTAATGGACTTAACTCATTTTGCTGGGATAATAACCACCGTTAAAATAATTCACTCTGCTAGGCCTGGTCGGACTTATTAGATTCTGGATGTCCCTGACTCTGTTGACTTACTCTGTACCTTCCCTTTCACATTGGTAATGGCCTTTTCCATCACTGGAAATGATTGTGTTGAAAGGGCTCTATGACTCTCCATGCTAACTCTGTCTCATCATTTAGCCTTGTATTAGATCCACTCGTTTTTATGTAGTTGGAAAAACAAGCCTAATTTATTGTGCCACACAGCTGCCAATATGAATCTGGTGTTTGTTGCAGATAACTGAATTAGATTTCCAATAAAAGTCATTAACCCCCTGCGTCAAATGAATGCTACATGCCATGGTGCTCATTGGTGATTAGTAGAAACACAGACACTGATGAGAAATCAGTCACAGTCAGTGGTACTTGGTGTCCTGACCTGCAGAGCTCTGAGAGTCGTACCACATTAGTTCCATCACAATACATTCAGATTCAACATTCCTCTGCTGAATCTCTCACTGACTAGGCCTATCTGAGATGGCTCAGTCTACACCTCAGCTTAATCATCAACCCAATGTTTATTGTCTCTTTTGAATTAGCTAAACTGTCTATGTTCTGCAATAAATGTGTTATAAAATCAATTGCATCGTATACTAGCAAACTTTCCCTTTGAAGACGATCAACTCTTTTAATTTTAATAAAGAAAGGGCTAGCTGCTAGCAGTTTACTTCTTGTACTTAAGCGTTTCCTTTCGGCACATGAACCATGGTTGTTTATCATTTACAATATTGACCATGGGGTAGTGTCAATAGCACCTGCTCACCGGGCTCGCCTGCATACCTCTGGATCAGTTTCACTTCCTTCACCATCCCCATGAGGTCACAGCACACTATTGTCTTCAGCCAATCTGCTGGCCCACAGCAGGGGTTATAAAAGAGGTACTATACCTTCCGAAAGTATGTGTGAGAAGCAGACAAACTTATTAAAGTGTTTTACCTCAGACAGTGCTTTCTGTTAACAAGGAGAAGATAGATTCCTCTGCCTCCTGTCACAACGTGTGATACAGAGTGTGGAGTAACTGATTGACTATTGCATGTCCACATTTGGGAAAATCAACCACTGAGGAAGATGTGGTTTCAATGTTGGGAGAACTCCATGTCAATATCCCCTCCCACCCTCCCCTACCCCTTCCCCTCCCACCTACCCCTTCCCCTACCCCTTCCCCTACCCCTATCCCTATCCCAGCCCCTACCCCTTCCCCTCCCACCTACCCCTACCCCTTTACCTACCCCTTCCCCTACCCCTATCCCTATCCCATCCCCTACCCCTTCCCCTACCTCTTCCCCTTCCCCTACCCCTTCCCCTACCCCTACCCCTTCCCCTACCCCTTCACCTACCCCTCCCCTACCCCACCCCTACCCCTACCCCTTCCCCTACCCGTACCCTTACCCCTACCCCACCCCTACCCCACCCCTTCCCCTACCCCCACCCCTACCCCTTCCCCTACCCCTTCCCCTACCCGTACCCCTTCCCTACCCCTACCCCACCCCTACCCCCACCCCTACCCCTTCCCCTACCCGCTCCCCTCCCCCCCCCCTACCCCCACCCCTACCCCCACCCCCACCCCTACCCCTTCCCCTATCCCTACCCCTTCCCCCACCCCTACCCCTACCCCTTCCCCCACCCCTACCCCTTCCCCTACCCCTACCCCTTCCCCTACCCCTACCCCTTCCCCCACCCCCACCCCTACCCCTACCCCTCCCCTACCCCTACCCCCACCCCCACCCCCACCCCTTCCCCTACCCCTTCCCCCACCCCTACCCCTTCCCCCACCCCTATCCCTACCCCTTCCCCTACCCCTTCCCCTACCCCTACCCCTTACCCTGCCCCCACCCCTACCCCTACCCCTTCCCCTACCCCTTCCCCTACCCCTTCCCCTACCCCTACCCCTTCCCTACCCCTATCCCTTCCCCTACCCCTACCCCTACCCCCTCCCCTACCCCTACCCCTTCCCCTACCCCTCCCCCTACCCCTACCTCTACCCCTACCCCCACCCCCACCCCTGTCCCTACCCCTTCCCCCACCCCTACCCCTTCCCCCACCCCTATCCCTACCCCTTCCCCTACCCCTACCCCTTACCCTACCCCCACCCCTACCCCTACCCCTACCCCTCCCCCTACCCCTATCCCTACCCCTACCCCTATCCCTACCCCTACCCCTACCCCTATCCCTACCCCTATCCCTATCCCTACCCCTTCCCCTACCCCCTCCCCTACCCCTACCCCTTCCCCTACCCCTCCCCCTACCCCTACCTCTACCCCTTCCCCTACCCCTACCCCTTACCCTTCCCCTACCCCTTCCCCTCCCCTACCCCTTCCCTACCCCTATCCCTTCCCCTACCCCTTCCCCTACCCCTACCCCTTCCCCTACTCCTTCCACTACCCCTTCCCCTCCCCTACCCCTATCCCTCCCCCTACCCCTACCCCTACCCCTTCCCCTACCCCTTCCCCTTCCCCTATCCCTACCCCTTCCCCTTCCCCTACCCCCGCCCTATCCCTTCCCCTACCTCTTCCCCTACCCCTTCCCCTACCCCTTCCCCTACCCCTACCCCTTCCCCTACCCCTACCCCTGCCCCTACCCCTTCCCCTACCCCTTCCCCCACCCCTACCCCTTACCCTACCCCTTCTCCTACCCCTACCCCTCCCCTTCCCCTACCTCTTCCCCTACCCCTTCCCCTACCCCTCCCCTACCCCTTCCCCTACCCCTACCCCTTCCCCTACCCCTCCCCTACCCCCTCCCCTACCCCTACCCCTTCCCCTACCCCTCCCCCTACCCCTACCTCTACCCCTTCCCCTACCCCTACCCCTTACCCTTCCCCTACCCCTTCCCCTCCCCTACCCCTTCCCTACCCCTATCCCTTCCCCTACCCCTTCCCCTACCCCCTCCCCTACCCCTACCCCTTCCCCTACCCCTCCCCCTACCCCTACCTCTACCCCTTCCCCTACCCCTACCCCTTCCCCTTCCCCTACCCCTTCCCCTCCCCTACCCCTTCCCTACCCCTATCCCTTCCCCTACCCCTTCCCCTACCCCCTCCCCTACCCCTACCCCTTCCCCTACCCCTCCCCCTACCCCTACCCCTACCCCTTCCCCTACCCCTACCCCTTACCCTTCCCCTACCCCTTCCCCTCCCCTACCCCTTCCCTACCCCTATCCCTTCCCCTACCCCTTCCCCTACCCCTACCCCTTCCCCTACTCCTTCCACTACCCCTTCCCCTCCCCTACCCCTATCCCTCCCCCTACCCCTACCCCTACCCCTTCCCCTACCCCTTCCCCTTCCCCTATCCCTACCCCTTCCCCTTCCCCTACCCCCCGCCCTATCCCTTCCCCTACCTCTTCCCCTACCCCTTCCCCTACCCCTTCCCCTACCCCTACCCCTTCCCCTACCCCTACCCCTACCCCTTCCCCTACCCCTACCCCTACCCCTTCCCCTACCCCTTCCCCCACCCCTACCCCTTACCCTACCCCTTCTCCTACCCCTACCCCTCCCCTTCCCCTACCTCTTCCCCTACCCCTTCCCCTACCCCTCCCCTACCCCTTCCCCTACCCCTACCCCTTCCCCTACCCCTCCCCTACCCCTTCCCCTACCCCTACCCCTTCCCCTACCCCTTCCCCTACCCCTACCCCTCCCCTACCCCTTCCCCTACCCCTGGCGCCAAGGCTGCCACTCAGAGAAAAGACAAGGTTCCTTGCTGACAGTAAAAGTGCCAAATATGTGGGTCAGGATGAAGTGATTAATAGTAACAAAAGTGTGAATCTGACCTGACTGAGAAACTGAGGTTGTTTACATATTAGAAGGTGTGAATGCTGAGGACTTGCCAGGACAGAAAAGCTGGGCAGGTAAAAACCCAGTGTTTATGTTGGTCCATAGAGAGGTGGGACAGAGAGGTACTACTTCCTCTTCTGATCTCTCTGTGGCTGCTGGACATCCCCTCTCTCTCCAACACAGGGCTGGAGTTCATTAGAGCGCTCTGACAGAGAGAGCGAGAGAGAGAGCGAGCGAAAGAGACAGAGAGAAGGGAGAGATTGAGGGAGGGGGAGTGAAAGAGCAAGAGAGAGAGAGTGGCGGGAGAGAGACAGAGAGCTGTTAGGAGAGAGGAAGAAGGAGGATGTGATAAACGTTCCGAGGTGTTCCTCCTGAGCAGAGAGAGAGAGAGCACCCTTTTCCCCCCTTGCCACCACCATGAGGATCACCACCACCAGCCAGTCTAACTAGGAGGAAGTAGATAATCCACTGGGACACACCAGGTGAGACTGCTCTGCTCCTTCACTTTGTGCAGAGAGAACAAGAGAGAGAGAGAATAATAGGACAGATCCAGTAGAAGATAAAAGAACAGAGACATCTGATCGGAGGTTACACAAGGAAATGTGTTTAATAACGTTTCACTTTTGGTTAAGGAGGAGAGAGAGAATGTGTGGCAAGCAAAGTAGTGGGAGGTGAGCAAGAGAGAGTGGACTGTGGAGTTGTAATAGAATAGTGTGTTCCTGGTATTTGAAGGAGGATCTGGTGTATGTGCAACATGGCAGCATTTTGCTAGCTGGTGTGTGAGGGTTGAGGTGAAAAGCCCCCTGGGCCATGCCCATGCCCCTCTGTGCCACGCTGCTGCCAGCCTGGGTTTAGCCCCTCGATTGGAGAAGGGATTACCCTGAGCCAGTTGTTTTGCTGTGAAATTTGGTATGGCGTGCCATGCCGGGCTGAACCTTGGACTCCAAAGTTGTACGTTTGTTCAGCGCAGCAGGAGAGGGGGAGTGGGGGCAAGGGAGATTGGAGCTATGTCAACCCTGAGTGTAACTGTGTCTCAGTCTGGGCTTTGTGAGGAATGAATTCCTCAGCTGACAAAATACTCTGAAGTAAAATGTGTTGAGGAGAGAAAAAGCTCTGGACTGAAATTAAAGCCTGGGGTTGTACTCTGTTCAGCTCGCTCTCAAATCAAATCAAATCGTATTGGTCACATGCTTGGTAAACAACAGGTGTAGACTAACAGTGAAATGCGTACTTACTGGCCCTTCCCAACAATGCAGAGAGAAACATAGAAAGATAATAGAAAAAGAATAATAACATGAGGAATAAAGACACAATGAGCAATGATAACTTGGCTCTATACACGGGGCACCAGTATGGAGTCAATGATAACTTGGCTATATACACGGGGCACCAGTATGGAGTCAATGATAACTTGGCTATATACACGGGGCACCAGTATGGAGTCAATGATAACTTGGCTATATACACGGGGTACCAGTATGGAGTCAATGATAACTTGGCTATATACACAGGGTACCAGTATGGAGTCAATGATAACTTGGCTATATACACGGGGCACCAGTATGGAGTCAATGATAACTTGGCTATATACACGGGGCACCAGTATGGAGTCAATGATAACTTGGCTATATACACGGGGCACCAGTATGGAGTCAATGATAACTTGGCTCTATACACGGGGCACCAGTATGGAGTCAATGATAACTTGGCTATATACACGGGGCACCAGTATGGAGTCAATGATAACTTGGCTATATACACGGGGCACCAGTATGGAGTCAATGATAACTTGGCTATATACACGGGGTACCAGTATGGAGTCAATGATAACTTGGCTATATACACGGGGCACCAGTATGGAGTCAATGATAACTTGGCTATATACACGGGGCACCAGTATTGAGACAATGATAACTTGGCTATATACACGGGGCACCAGTATGGAGACAATGATAACTTGGCTATATACACGGGGCACCAGTATGGAGACAATGATAACTTGGCTATATACACGGGGTACCAGTATTGAGACAATGATAACGTGGCTATATACACGGGGCACCAGTATGGAGTCAATGATAACTTGGCTATATACACGGGGCACCAGTATGGAGTCAATGATAACTTGGCTATATACACGGGGCACCAGTATGGAGTCAATGATAACTTGGCTATATACACGGGGCACCAGTATGGAGTCAATGATAACTTGGCTATATACACGGGGCACCAGTATGGAGTCAATGATAACTTGGCTATATACACGGGGCACCAGTATGGAGTCAATGATAACTTGGCTATATACACGGGGCACCAGTATGGAGTCAATGATAACTTGGCTATATACACGGGGCACCAGTATTGAGTCAATGATTACTTGGCTATATACACGGGGCACCAGTATGGAGTCAATGATAACTTGGCTATATACACGGGGCACCAGTATTGAGTCAATGATAACTTGGCTATATACACGGGGTACCAGTATTGAGACAATGATAACTTGGCTATATACACAGGGTACCAGTATGGAGTCAATGATGACTTGGCTATATACACGCGGTACCAGTATTGAGTCAATGATAACTTGGCTATATACACGGGGTACCAGTATTGAGACAATGATAACTTGGCTATATACACAGGGTACCAGTATGGAGTCAATGATAACTTGGCTATATACACGGGGCACCAGTATGGAGTCAATGATAACTTGGCTATATACACGGGGCACCAGTATTGAGTCAATACAAACAGTAGCAGCAGTATACTGTAGGTAGGGGTAAAGGATAGATAATAGACAGTAACAGTAGTATACTGTAGGTAGGGGTAAAGTGACTAGACAACATGATAGATAATAGACAGTAACAGTAGTATACTGTAGGTAGGGGTAAAGGATAGATAATAGACAGTAACAGCAGTATACTGTAGGTAGGGGTAAAGGATAGATAATAGACAGTAACAGCAGTATATTGTAGGTAGGGGTAAAGTGACTAGACAACAGGATAGATAATAGACAATAACAGCAGTATACTGTAGGTAGGGGTAAAGGATAGATAATAGACAGTAACAGCAGTATACTGTAGGTAGGGGTAAAGGATAGATAATAGACAGTAACAGCAGTATACTGTAGGTAGGGGTAAAGGATAGATAATAGACAGTAACAGCAGTATATTGTAGGTAGGGGTAAAGTGACTAGACAACAGGATAGATAATAGACAGTAACAGCAGTATACTGTAGGTAGGGGTAAAGGATAGATAATAGACAGTAACAGCAGTATACTGTAGGTAGGGGTAAAGGATAGATAATAGACAGTAACAGCAGTATACTGTAGGTAGGGGTAAAGGATAGATAATAGACAGTAACAGCAGTATATTGTAGGTAGGGGTAAAGGATAGATAATAGACAGTAACAGCAGTATACTGTAGGTAGGGGTAAAGGATAGATAATAGACAGTAGCAGCAGTATACTGTATGTAGGGGTAAAGGATAGATAATAGACAGTAACAGCAGTATACTGTAGGTAGGGGTAAAGGATAGATAATAGACAGTAACAACAGTATACTGTAGGTAGGGGTAAAGGATAGATAATAGACAGTAACAGCAGTATACTGTAGGTAGGGGTAAAGGATAGATAATAGACAGTAACAGCAGTATACTGTAGGTAGGGGTAAAGGATAGATAATAGACAGTAACAGCAGTATACTGTAGGTAGGGGTAAAGGATAGATAATAGACAGTAACAGCAGTATACTGTAGGTAGGGGTAAAGGATAGATAATAGACAGTAACAGCAGTATACTGTAGGTAGGGGTAAAGGATAGATAATAGACAGTAACAGCAGTATACTGTAGGTAGGGGTAAAGGATAGATAATAGACAGTAGCAGCAGTATACTGTAGGTAGGGGTAAAGGATAGATAATAGACAGTAACAGTAGTATACTGTAGGTAGGGGTAAAGGATAGATAATAGACAGTAACAGCAGTATATTGTAGGTAGGGGTAAAGGATAGATAATAGACAGTAACAGCAGTATATTGTAGGTAGGGGTAAAGTGACTAGAAAACAGGATAGATAATAGACAGTAACAGCAGTATACTGTAGGTAGGGGTAAAGTGACTAGAAAACAGGATAGATAATAGACAGTAGCAGCAGCGTATGTAATGAGTCAAAAAAGGGTAAATGCAGCTTTTTTGTTAACTATTCATCAGTCTTATGACTTGGGGTTCAAATCATTTTTTTTTTATTGTCACATCCTCCAGCCGTTCGGTAGCAGAGAGAACAGTCTATGACTAGGGTGGCTGGAGTCTTTGACAATTGTTTGGGCTTCCTCTGACACCGCCTTGTATAGAGGTCCTGGATGGCAGGGAGATTGACCCCAGTGATGTACTGGGCCGTATGCACTACCCTCTGTAACGCCTTGTAGTCGGATGCCGAGCAGTTGCCATACCAAGCGGTGATGCAGCCAGTCAAGATGCTCTCAATGGTGCAGCTGTAGAAACTTTTGAGGATCTGAGGGCCCATGCCAACTCTTTTCAGCGTCCTGAGGGTGAAGAGGCTCTGTATAGTGTGTTTTACTGTAGCTCAAACAGTGTTTGTGTGTTGCAGAATATGTTCAATCAACTGAACTTCTTTGCCATATATTTCACCTCTTCTTGTTCAACATGAAATAGAACATTTCAAATGCTTTTCTGAGAAAATCACATTTTTAATTTAATCTGCTCTGTGGAAAATACTCCCATCCTATTAAGCAGTGTCTAAACAGACTGTAGCTGCACCTGAAATGTTTTACATGGAGGTTAGACCTTAGTGCAAACATAGCTCTGGTAGACCTGCTATTAGACCTGTCAGTCACGCTAGCTGCTCACTATCAGGACCACATGGAAACATAAACTACACATAAACTACACTTAAGTGTTTCGTTTCCAACTGACATGCGACTGACATGCTGTTGAATATAAATATTTCCTGTGAGCTGAATGTTTAGCAATTCAAGGCATGCATTTCCTATAATATTGAACATCAGTCTTGTAAAGCCAGCTGAGATACCTAGACATGTTCAATGTTTTTAAGTATAGTTCCACATTGTCAACATGACCTTTAGCCTATTTCTTAAAATATCCCTGGTTTATTACCTCTGGACATTTCAATCAGTGTGATATTATTATACTATGATATTAACAGTATAATCATCTTCATAAAGACATGGTGTAATTATAAATCCAATGTAAAAATGCACAGTAATGTTGATGTTAACATCTAACCTGTGATTTAACCACAGGTTACAGTGAGGATGTTAGGAGGGGTCTTAACTCTGAGTGGTACCCAGGCTGATAAGGCCTGAGCCATGAGAGTGCTGCATGGGGAGAAAGAGTTATGGAGGAGGAAGCACACGGAGACATGTAATCACATCACAGCCATGATGACTACTGGCTAATGAGAACGTGACCTAGGCTGCTCCTCGCAGCAGGTGGGGTCTGTCAGTGTGTAGAAGGTCATTGTTTGGAGTGTGTGTATGTCCTGTGTGGGTGGGGGGGTGGGGGGGGATTCTCAGTGTGTGGAGGGTGTGTGTGTGGGGGGGTGTCTCAGTGTGTCTCTGTGTGACCCTGATAATGGAAGACATAGTGTTTTTATAACCCCTGACCTTTTCATGTCAATCCTAGAGGTCAATGGAATTCTTTGCAAGGGTTTAGTTTTGATCTCAATGAAGTTTAGCTGTGATTCTGATCGTTTGGTTCTGTCTTTGAAAATGATGCATGATTTGGATAGGCATTGGGATGACCATTTCAGCTCCATTTCCTCCCTTGTGATAAATCTTGTTATAAAAGGTTTGTGTATGAAGTGGTTAGCCTATTTGCAGAGTAGTACTGGCCGAAAGATGGAAATGTTTCATGCAGCTCTATTCATCCCGGGTGCTGCACCAAAACTCAGACGCCAGATAAGCTGCGAGGAGCAGGCTAGGTCACGTTCTCATTAGCCAGTAGTCATCATGGCTGTGATGTGATTACATGTCTCCGTGTGCTTCCTCCTGGTAGATGAAGTGGGGCCCTAGTCAGACTCAGGTGGCATGCATACCATCCACCGCTTCCTAGTATATTACTCGCTAACGTTCAGGCCCTGTTCAATGTTGGTCTGACTAATTGGAATCTATGCTTCAAGAATGTTTTGATCACGCGGACTGGGAAATGTTCCGGGTCGCCTCTGAAAATAGTATTGACGTATACACTGACTCAGTAACTGGGCTCATCAGGAAGTGCATAGAGGATGTTGTTCCCAATGTGATGATTACAACATATCCAAACCAGAAACTGTGGATAGATGGCAGAATTCACGCAAAACTGAAAGTGCAAACCACTGCATTTAACCATTCCAAGGTGACTGGCAGTGGTGTAAAAAGTACCCTATTGTCATACTTGAGTAAAAGTAAAGATACCTTAATAGAAAATGACTCAAGTAAAAGTGAAAGTTACCCAGTAAAATACTACCTGAGTAAAAGTCTAAAAGTATTTGGTTTAAAATATACTTAAGTATCAAAAGTAAATGTAATTGCAATAATATAGTAAAAGTATAAATCATTTCAAATTACTTCTATTAGGCCATCCAAACGGCACAATTTTCTTGTTTTTTTAATTTACGGATAGTCAAGGGCACACTCCAACACTCAGACATCATTTACAAATGAAGCATTTGTGTTTAATGAGTCTGCCAGATCAGAGGCAGTAGGGATGACCAGGGATGTTCTCTTGATAAAAGTTTGTGAATTGGACCATTTCCCGGTCCAGCTATGCATGACCTCCGTAAAGGTAATCAAAGAGACAAAACGACAGTACAGGGACAAATTGGAGCCACAATTTAACAACTCAGACACAAGACGCATGTGGCAGGGACTCAAGACAGGCACGGAAAGCCAGCCACAACGTTGACACGGTGGCTTGCACCCGGACGAGATAAACACTTTCTTCGCTCACTTTGAGGAGCCAAACACAGAGCCGCCAAAGCGGGCCCCCGACACTCATGAGGACTGTGTGCTCTTGTTCTTTGTGGCCGACGTGAGCAAGTCATTTTAGCATGTTGTCCCCACTTGCTTCAAAATGTCCACCATTGTTCCTGTACCCAAGAAAATGAAAGTAACTAAACTCAATGACTATCGCCCTGTAGCACTCACTCATCATGAAGAGCTTTGAGAGGCTAGTTAAGGAACATATCACCTCCACCTTACCTGACACCCTAGACCACTACAATTCGCAAATCGTCCCAACAGATGCAATCGCAATTGCACTACATGCTGCCCTATCCCACCTGGACAAGAGAAATACCTATGTAAGAATGCTGTTCATCGACTACAGCTCAGCCTTCAACACCATAGTGCCCTCTAAGCTCATCACTAAGCTCAGGGCCCTGGGTCTGAACCCCTCCCTGTGCAACTGGGTCCTGGACTTCCTGACGGGCCGACCCCAAGTTGTGAAGGTAGGCAACAATAACTCTGCCACGCTGATCCTCAACACGGGGGCCCCACTGGGGTGCGTGCTCAGCCCCCTCCAGTACTCAATCATCAAGTTTGCTGACAACACAACAGTGGTAGGCCTGATTACCAACGATGATGAGACGTCCAACAGGAAGGAGTTGAGAGCCCTAGTGGTGCCAGGAAAATAATCTCTCCCTCAATGTCAACAAAACGAGGGAGCTTATTGTAGACTACAGGAGAGAGCAGAGAGAGCACACCCCCATCTACATTGACAGGGCCGCAGTGAAGAGGGTCAAAAGCTTCAAGTTCCTCGGCGTGCACATCACTGACAACCTAAAATGGTCCCTTCACACAGACAGTGTGGTGAAGACGGCTCAATAGCGCCTCTTTAACCTCTGGAGGCTGAAGAAATTCAACTTGGCCCCTAAGACCCTCACAAACGTCTACAGATGCACCATTGCGAGCATCCTGTCGCATCAGAATCTCCTCCTGGTATGGTAATTGCACCGTCCGCAACCCCAGGGCTCTCCAGAGGGTGGTGCGCTCAGCCCAACGCATCACTGGTGACACACTGCCTGCCCTCCAGGACATCTACAGGACCCGGTGTCACAGGAAGGCCAAGAAGATCATCAAGGACCTCAGCCACCCGAGCCACGGCATGTTCACCCCGCTGCCATCTAGAAGGCGGAGATAGTACAGGTGCATCAAAGCTGGTACTGAGCGACTGAGAACAGAGGAGGAGTATTTCTGTCTGTAATAAAGCCCTTTTGTGGGGAAAATAATTATTCTGATTGGCTCCCCGGTGGGTCGGCCTGGCTCCCAAGTGGGTGGGCCTATGCCCTCCCAGGCCCACCCGTGGCTGTGCCCCTGCCCAGTCATTTGGAATCCATAGATTAGAGCTTAATTTCCTTATATGAACTGTAACTCAGCAAAATCTTTAAAACTGTTGCGTTTATATTTTTGTTCATTAAACATAGAGACATAGAACACTGGTCACTTTAATAATGTTTCCATACTGCTTCACCCACTTCATATGTATATAATGTAATAAAACAGTTTACTCTTCATTAGTAAGCACGTATACAAACATTTTGGGATGTGCGTCAGCTCATGCGTCTTACTGAAGTGGGTCTGCAACCAGGTCTTTTCCCTGAGTACTACACTACATGGCATGGCAAAACAAACAGGGCCACTGTGCTGCCGGAACCGTTTGTTCACTAAGTAGGAATGCAGTGAATTCCATGACAAGTAGTTCAGAAGTAATGTGGCTGAAACAAACGGTCCAAAGAATGCAGGTTCCTAATTAACAGTGGAGGGTAGGGTACTACTGCATGGACCTGGTGTAGTTCAACACACTACATGCCATTACTGGAACATAGCCCAGGCCACGACCAAACCGAGTAGAGAGCTGTGTTGTTGTGTTTGTGTGTGTGTTGTTCTGTGTTTTCGTGCGTGTTGCTTTGAGTCCGTTTTTGTGTTTGGGTGTATGCAGAAATGTCTCTGCTCAACCACAGCTTCCTGCGAACTTTTGAAAAAATGTCAACCCATAAATCTCTCGAAACAACCAGATTTATTTCCTTTACTTTGCTGCATGACACCGCAGTAATACTACCAGGGTTGATATAACACTATGTGTCAGCTGGTAAAGGCTGTTGTCCTTCAGGAGGCGTATGCTATATGCTGCTGACATGGTATTACCATGCACACTGTAAACATTAGGATGCCTAGTGAGCAAGTGTGATGCTGCCACTGCTGATTGCCTCTCAGGCTGGTACAGTCCATTACAGTCCAGAGCAGGCTGCCTCTCAGGCTGGTACAGTCCATTACAGTCCAGAGCAGGCTGCCTCTCAGGCTGGTACAGTCCATTACAGTCCAGAGCAGGCTGCCTCTCAGGCTGGTACAGTCCAGTCCAGAGCATGCTGCCTCTCAGGCTAGTACAGTCCACAGCAGGCTGCCTTTCAGTCTTGTTCAGTCCAGTCTACAGCAGCCGGAGAGGGATGGCTCTGCTCTGGGAGGACCTTAGCACTTCATATCTGTCCAGTGGCCCCTCAGACAAATGGGCCTGTCTTCTCAGTGGCCACGCTTGAGTAAAGAGCCCAGAGAGGGCGGTGGTGCTGGACACCATGATGAGATAGAGGAGCACTCAACACAGGACATTCATCTCTGACATCATCTCGCTGATATTTCTGCTCTATTGAGTCAAGGTTAACAGATGGTTTTCCATAGATACACAATGAATCACTACAGTTGTGTATATATAGAACTACATTTATGGAATGCATATTGTAATGTGATTATAGATTGTATGAGGATGTTGTGTTCTTAATGTTGTTATTGAGAATGGGTTGGAAGAGAGCAGAGAGTACAGTCAGCTGTTGTCTGTTACCTCAAATCTTGGCAATTTGCATCATTGCCAGTGTTTACATTAAGAATCACAGTAGGGGGAACAATCGTTCCCAGTACTTTGATATTTCCCCTCCCCCAAAAGCATCACGATAACGTAGCTTTGCGAGAGAGATTGAAACAGTCTCAAAGCAAAAATGTCCTCATGTAAGAGCCTATTCAACTCCAACATGCTCTGATTTTACACGGAATTCAAGTGTAAGGAAGCATGAAATATTTCATTACAGGTAAAGGCTGATTAATCTCATAATTCAGTTAAGACATCAGCAGTCATCTGGATTGAATGACATATGTGACTTTTACTTATTTCTGCTAGACTGATTGGACAGTCAGTGCACCAATAAATTGGCCCACATCATTGCCCTGGTTGTGTTGTCATTCTTATTGTGATGACTGTTTCCATAGTGGCTGGATTGGTGTAGTATTTCTCATTGGCTGTTGAATGTGACAGTGAAGTGTGAGAACTGGAAGCCTAGGGTGTGTTATCCTGGTCTATCTGAGGACACACCGATAGGCTAGCTAGCACAGCTCACCTGACCCCCTCTGGGAGGCTCTGACCTGCACGGGGGGGTCTGATCTATAAAGTAGCACAGTAAGAAACACTACACTCACATACAGCATTCACACGCACACAATCGGACCCAGAAGTCTTCAGAGTGATTAACGACCAGGTCAGTCTGGGTCAGAAGTCCTCATAGTGATTAACGACCAGGTCAGTCTGGATCAGAAGTCCTCATAGTGATTAAAGACCAGGTCAGTCTGGGTCAGAAGTCCTCATAGTGATTAATGACCAGGTCAGTCTGGATCAGAAGTCCTCATAGTGATTAAAGACCAGGTCAGAAGTCCTCATAGTGATTAACGACCAGGTCAGTCTGGGTCAGAAGTCCTCATAATGATTAACGACCAGGTCAGTCTGGGTCAGAAGTCCTCATAGTGATTAAAGACCAGGTCAGTCTAGGTCAGAAGTCCTCATAGTGATTAACGACCAGGTCAGTCTGGATCAGAAGTCCTCATAGTGATTAACGACCAGGTCAGTCTGGGTCAGAAGTCCTCATAATGATTAAAGACCAGGTCAGTCTGGATCAGAAGTCCTCATAGTGATTAAAGACCAGGTCAGTCTGGGTCAGAAGTCCTCATAGTGATTAACGACCAGGTCAGTCTGGATCAGAAGTCCTCATAGTGATTAACGACCAGGTCAGTCTGGGTCAGAAGTCCTCATAGTGATTAAAGACCAGGTCAGTCTGGGTCAGAAGTCCTCATAGTGATTAAAGACCAGGTCAGTCTGGGTCAGAAGTCCTCATAGTGATTAAAGACCAGGTCAGTCTGGGTCAGAAGTCCTCATAGTGATTAACGACCAGGTCAGTCTGGATCAGAAGTCCTCATAGTGATTAACGACCAGGTCAGTCTGGGTCAGAAGTCCTCATAGTGATTAAAGACTAGGTCAGTCTGGATCAGAAGTCCTCATAGTGATTAAAGACCAGGTCAGTCTGGGTCAGAAGTCCTCATAGTGATTAACGACCAGGTCAGTCTGGATCAGAAGTCCTCATAGTGATTAAAGACCAGGTCAGTCTGGGTCAGAAGTCCTCATAGTGATTAAAGACCAGGTCAGTCTGGATCAGAAGTTTCCGCCTGTGCGTGTTCTGGACCTGGATAACTCTAAGTGGAAACGTATGGAATCCTGACTGCTCCACTGCTCCTAAAGCTAATGTTGAATGATCAGATCCCTGTTCATAGAATGACTCTCGCTTACTGTCCGATGGGCACATCTGCTACGCAACTTCCATCCAAAGTGTGTAAAAAGTAAATAATTGACAGTTTAGAGCAAATCACATCATTGTGTTATTTTTCATTCTTTCCACCACCAGCGCTGCCCCCCTGTCCATTTCCTATTTTATCCAACGATACAGGGATGCTTTAATGCCCTAGTTAAAGCGATGAATGACCCCATGTAATTGAAATCAATAAAGCCTGGCGAGCTGGTAGGTTAGAGTACTGAGCTAACATGAGCCCCTGCCTTGGCCAGTCTTCAGCACTACCGCACATTCTACACTTGGCTGTGAAAGTCATTGGAAGTCTACAAACTTGGTGTATTCCTGTAGAATGCCCAACAAGCAGCCAGTGACCAATACATCAATGCACAAAATAGTGGCGCGATCAAGCAGAAATATGATTAATGACGGAATACTAATTGTATTTTGTCCTTCGCTGTTGTTTTCACTCCTTCCCTGTCTTCCCTCCCTGTTCTCTCTCTCTCTGACGCTCTCAGCCATAACCAGAAGAGCACGTCGTTCCGACACCCTGTGACTGGACAGATCTCTCCAGAAAACACTGAATATATGCTCCACGACAAGTGAGTGCACCTCTACTATCTTTACCCGAGGAAGGTTATAATGTGGGCTTCAGTGTAACGTCTGGTTGGTCCGAGGTCATGCTGGGAGGAGATGAGAATAGAGTGTAATTGAACTCAGATTAGAGTGTGAGATTGTCTGCTGCTTGTCCCAGGGATGAGATGAGGAGGAACAGGAACTGACTGCCTGAGGAATGCTGGAAATGGAATTCATAACTGCTTGCACTTGTGCAACAGCTGCTCCCAGTCCAATTGTTTGTGTGTATTTTTAAGGTATCGTCTTAATTCAATTGATGGTAATGAGTCAGCTATGGTTCACATTATGTCTTTGACTGTGGTCCCGTGTGGCTCAGTTGGTAGAGCATGGTGTTTGCAATGCCAGGGTTGTGGGTTCGATTCCCACAGGGGACCAGTATGAAATGTATCCATTCACTACTGTAAGTCTGCTAAATGACTAAAAATGTAAATGTAATGACTGTGGCCATAGCAAGCCTGAAGCCATTCATCTGTCTGAAACGTCACAGTTGTTATGCTAATGATGGCTATTATTACCACAGGTTTTTTTTCATCAGAGAACAATATATAGAGTATTTTCTGCAGGTTATAGCTGCAGTCATGAAGTTGATTGTGTTGAATTGTGTGAGTGGTACGGCCATGGTGGAGCCCCAGGTGGTGTGATGAGGTTGAATAGCATGGGACCTAGTGTTAGCGACATATGCACAGAGTTGGTTTGACCTGGACGTACCCGGACTTATCTTTAAGTTGTAGCGTTGTAGAGCTTGCTTGTAAGTGCCTCTAAAACATGGGAGATGACATGGCATGACATTCCTGACATACAGAGGAAGGCTCTTAATTTGATCGCTCTTTTGTTGCTGAGAATTGTCCTGTTTTGTTGCAGTGAAATGCAGATGAGCTTCGCGATATACATAAATTGACTAAAAACCCACACTAACACAAGGTTATATTAACAGTATTGCACTTTTCATGTAACTTTTGGCCAGCTAATAGCCTAACCACCGATAAAGAAACATTATGGACTAAACATTAAAATCCTGTTGCTGCGGGATGATTTTGTTGTGACAGTGTAGGCCAAATTAATATCCTACATTTGTACCATGACTTTCATGTTAACTATTGATAAATGGCCCTGATGTTGCTAAACTTTCATTATGATGTATTAGAACAATAGCAGGACCACAGTGGAGTCCTTTATCTTTCTGTCATGAATGTGTATGATAGGTGTCACAACATAATTAAGGTGGTGTTATGTAGGCTTTAGGATGCATGGCTTGATGTGTTAGTAGAGGGTTGAGAGTGGTATCTGATCTCCACTGTCGCAATGTTTGAAAGGTCATTTGTAGGAGTGACATGAAGCTCATTGGGATTCCTCTCTTCTCCACCCCAACCCTCCTATATCCCTCACATGGTACTGTTGAGCCAGGGATTTGTACACCATCAGGGGGTTTAAAAGTTAAAGTGCCCTGCCTTGCATATTCCCTGCACTGTAGGGGCCACAGTAACTGAATTATTCTATTACTATCTAATACCAGATCAAAGCTCAGTAGACCAGCCATGCTTAGAATAGCATTATACTCATGCCCTTCCCACAAGAATATGTGACGAATCAAATCTATTTAAATAGCATGATTAATGTCCTCTGTCCGTTATCATAGTTTACTGTTGATACATTTCACATTATCATCAGTCCTTAAAATGCTGTCATCATCATAACCCTCCACTCCTAGTCAACCATACTGTAGACTTCTTCCCAGTACAGTGAAATCATGCAGCTATGACAGAGATCATAGATTTGAAAATGCTTGGAGCATTATGGGAATATCACAGAGGCCCATCAAGTAGGAGACAGGCAACCCAATGCTCTTGGCACGGCCTGATTGATGCCCCTCATTAGAGACTGTGTGTGGGGCCTGAGTTACAGCTGTGGCTACTTTCACTGTACACACACACACACACACACACACACACACACACACACACACACACACACACACACACACACACACACACACACACACATCGTCACAGAAAAACACTGGGAGAGGTTATTATCCCACAGAGTTCACTGCCACCCAAACGGCACACCCTTGACCTCTCACCCCATGCCACCTGTTCAGTGGTACATCCCTGCCCCCACTGTATGCTGATGGACTCTACAACTCTACCAAAGCCAGTGAGTAGGTGGTGTATGGTAGGCTATAGATTTTCTATCTCACAGCCAGTCTGTTAGGAGAAATACCACCCTCTTGGAATTCCTCTTTTTCCTCTTGTAAAGTGTATTGAATGCCTGTGGTGTGCAGGGGTAGAAGAAGCTAAAGTAGCAGGATTTATGAAGCCCCTTGACTCTCTGCTGGCTGCTATTTATACTACGGCCAACTTTTTTTTACTTCTCTCTATCCCTTCCTCCCAGTCATACTTTAGTTGTGGAAATAGAGCATCGTAACAGCTGGGGTACTTATGCACCCAGGGAGAAGCGTGTGTGTTATGCAGTGGTGATGCCTTCGCTCTGGCCTGCATAGCACAAACAGACAGCCAGGGCAGATTGTTGCAGTTAGTTGCTGTAGCAGCCAGGGTGTGGATGTCACCCATGCTGAGACCCAGATATGGATGGCAAAGTAGGTTCCCTCTCCTGTATTCCCTCTGGGGTGTAGGATGGGTACAGGATGGACAGGCAGGCACACTCAGTGCTGACAGACTCAGTGACAGGGTCATTATATATATATATATATATATATATATATATATATATATATATATAGTACCAGTCAAAAGTTTGGACACACCTACACCTTAGCCAAATACATTTAAACTCCGTTTTTCAATTCCTGACATTTAATCCTAGTAAAAATTCCCTGTCTTAGGTCAGTTAGGATCACTACTTTATTTTAAGATTGTGAAATGTCAGAATAATAGTAGAGAATGATTTATTTCGACTTTTATTTCTTTCATCACATTCTCGGTGTGATGAAAATCCTACTGGACTAGACTAGAGGTGAAATCCTATTGGACTAGACTAGAGGAGAAATCCTATTGGACTAGACTAGAGGTGAAATCCTATTAGACTAGACTAGAGGTGAAATCCTATTGGACTAACTAGAGATGAAATCCTATTGAACTAGACTAGAGGTGAAATCCTTTTGGACTAGACTAGAGGTGAAATCCTATTAGACTAGACTAGAGGTGAAATCCTATTGGACTAGACTAGAGGTGAAATCCTTTTGGACTAGACTAGAGGTGAAATCCTATTAGACTAGACTAGAGGTGAAATCCTATTAGACTAGACTAGAGGTGAAATCCTATTAGACTAGACTAGAGGTGAAATCCTTTTAGACTAGAGGTGAAATCCTTTTAGACTAGAGGTGAAATCCTTTTAGACTAGAGGTGAAATCCTTTTAGACTAGAGGTGAAATCGTATTAGACTAGAGGTGAAATCCTATTAGACTAGAGGTGAAATCCTATTAGACTAGAGGTGAAATCCTATTAGACTAGAGGTGAAATCCTATTAGACTAGACTAGAGGTGAAATCCTATTAGACTAGAGGTGAAATCGTATTAGACTAGAGGTGAAATCGTATTAGACTAGAGGTGAAATCCTATTAGACTAGAGGTGAAATTCTACTAGACTAGAGGTGAAACCCTATTGGACTAGACTAGATGTGAAATCCTATTGAACTAGACTAGAGGTGAAATCCTTTTGGACTAGACTAGAGGTGAAATCCTATTGGACTAACTAGAGGTGAAATCCTATTGAACTAGACTAGAGGTGAAATCCTTTTGGACTAGACTAGAGGTGAAATCCTTTTGGACTAGACTAGAGGTGAAATCCTATTAGACTAGACTAGAGGTGAAATCCTATTGGACTAGACTAGAGGTGAAATCCTTTTGGACTAGACTAGAGGTGAAATCCTATTAGACTAGACTAGAGGTGAAATCCTATTAGACTAGACTAGAGGTGAAATCCTATTAGACTAGACTAGAGGTGACATCCTTTTAGACTAGAGGTGAAATCCTTTTAGACTAGAGGTGAAATCCTTTTAGACTAGAGGTGAAATCGTATTAGACTAGAGGTGAAATCCTATTAGACTAGAGGTGAAATTCTACTAGACTAGAGGTGAAATCCTATTAGACTAGACTAGAGGTGAAATCCTATTAGACTAGACTAGAGGTGAAATCCTTTTAGACTAGAGGTGAAATCCTTTTAGACTAGAGGTGAAATTCTACTAAACTAGAGGTGAAACCCTATTGGACTAGACTAGATGTGAAATCCTATTGAACTAGACTAGAGGTGAAATCCTTTTGGACTAGACTAGAGATGAAATCCTATTGGACTAACTAGAGGTGAAATCCTATTGAACTAGACTAGAGGTGAAATCCTTTTGGACTAGACTAGAGGTGAAATCCTTTTGGACTAGACTAGAGGTGAAATCCTATTAGACTAGACTAGAGGTGAAATCCTATTGGACTAGACTAGAGGTGAAATCCTTTTGCACTAGACTAGAGGTGAAATCCTATTAGACTAGACTAGAGGTGAAATCCTATTAGACTAGACTAGAGGTGAAATCCTTTTAGACTAGAGGTGAAATCCTATTAGACTAGAGGTGAAACCCTATTAGGCTAGACTAGAGGTGAAACCCTATTAGACTAGAGGTGAAATCCTATTAGACTAGAGGTGAAATCCTATTAGATTAGAGGTGAAACCCTATTAGGCTAGAGGTGAAATCCTATTAGATTAGAGGTGAAATCCTACTAGACGAGAGGTGAAATCCTATTAGACTAGAGGTGAAATCCTATTAGATTAGAGGTGAAATCCTATTAGATAAGAGGTGAAATCCTATTAGATTAGAGGTGAAATTCTATTAGACGAGAGGTGAAATCCTATTAGACTAGAGGTGAAATCCTATTAGATTAGAGGTGAAATCCTATTAGATTAGAGGTGAAATCCTATTAGATTAGAGGTGAAATTCTATTAGACGAGAGGTGAAATCCTATTAGACTAGACTAGAGGTGAAATCCTATTGAACTAGACTAGAGGTGAAATCCTTTTGGACTAGACTAGAGGTGAAATCCTTTTGGACTAGACTAGAGGTGAAATCCTATTAGACTAGAGGTGAAATCCTATTAGACTAGAGGTGAAATCCTATTAGACTAGAGGTGAAATCCTATTAGACAAGAGGTGAAATCCTATTAGACTAGAGGTGAAATCCTACTAGACTATAGGTGAAATCCTATTAGACTAGACTAGATGTGAAACCCTATTAGACTAGACTAGAGGTGAAATCCTTTTAGACTAGAGGTGAAATCCTTTTAGACTAGAGGTGAAATCCTATTAGACTAGAGGTGGATCACTACTTTATTTTAAGATTGTGAAATGTCAGAATAATAGTAGAGAGAATGATTTATTTCGACTTTTATTTCTTTCATCACATTCTCCGTGTGATGAAAATCCTACTGGACTAGACTAGAGGTGAAATCCTATTGGACTAGACTAGAGGAGAAATCCTATTGGACTAACTAGAGGTGAAATCCTATTGAACTAGACTAGAGGTGAAATCCTTTTGGACTAGACTAGAGGTGAAATCCTATTAGACTAGACTAGAGGTGAAATCCTATTGGACTAGACTAGAGGTGAAATCCTTTTGGACTAGACTAGAGGTGAAATCCTATTAGACTAGACTAGAGGTGAAATCCTATTAGACTAGACTAGAGGTGAAATCCTATTAGACTAGACTAGAGGTGAAATCCTATTGAACTAGACTAGAGGTGAAATCCTTTTGGACTAGACTAGAGGTGAAATCCTATTAGACTAGACTAGAGGTGAAATCCTATTGGACTAGACTAGAGGTGAAATCCTTTTGGACTAGACTAGAGGTGTAATCCTATTAGACTAGACTAGAGGTGAAATCCTATTAGACTAGACTAGAGGTGAAATCCTATTAGACTAGACTAGAGGTGAAATCCTATTAGACTAGACTAGAGGTGAAATCCTTTTAGACTAGAGGTGAAATCCTTTTAGACTAGAGGTGAAATCCTTTTAGACTAGAGGTGAAATCCTTTTAGACTAGAGGTGAAATCGTATTAGACTAGAGGTGAAATCCTATTAGACTAGAGGTGAAATCCTATTAGACTAGAGGTGAAATCCTATTAGACTAGAGGTGAAATCCTATTAGACTAGACTAGAGGTGAAATCCTATTAGACTAGAGGTGAAATCGTATTAGACTAGAGGTGAAATCGTATTAGACTAGAGGTGAAATCCTATTAGACTAGAGGTGAAATTCTACTAGACTAGAGGTGAAACCCTATTGGACTAGACTAGATGTGAAATCCTATTGAACTAGACTAGAGGTGAAATCCTTTTGGACTAGACTAGAGGTGAAATCCTATTGGACTAACTAGAGGTGAAATCCTATTGAACTAGACTAGAGGTGAAATCCTTTTGGACTAGACTAGAGGTGAAATCCTTTTGGACTAGACTAGAGGTGAAATCCTATTAGACTAGACTAGAGGTGAAATCCTATTGGACTAGACTAGAGGTGAAATCCTTTTG
Organism: Salmo trutta; assembly: GCF_901001165.1. Taxonomy (NCBI): domain Eukaryota; kingdom Metazoa; phylum Chordata; class Actinopteri; order Salmoniformes; family Salmonidae; genus Salmo; species Salmo trutta. The sequence continues at coordinate 24,671,574 of NC_042968.1, forward strand.
GACTAGACTAGAGGTGAAATCCTATTAGACTAGACTAGAGGTGAAATCCTATTAGACTAGACTAGAGGTGACATCCTTTTAGACTAGAGGTGAAATCCTTTTAGACTAGAGGTGAAATCCTTTTAGACTAGAGGTGAAATCGTATTAGACTAGAGGTGAAATCCTATTAGACTAGAGGTGAAATTCTACTAGACTAGAGGTGAAATCCTATTAGACTAGACTAGAGGTGAAATCCTTTTAGACTAGAGGTGAAATCCTATTAGACTAGAGGTGAAACCCTATTAGGCTAGACTAGAGGTGAAACCCTATTAGACTAGAGGTGAAATCCTATTAGATTAGAGGTGAAATCCTATTAGATAAGAGGTGAAATCCTATTAGATTAGAGGTGAAATTCTATTAGACGAGAGGTGAAATCCTATTAGACTAGAGGTGAAATCCTATTAGATTAGAGGTGAAATCCTATTAGATTAGAGGTGAAATCCTATTAGATTAGAGGTGAAATTCTATTAGACGAGAGGTGAAATCCTATTAGACTAGACTAGAGGTGAAATCCTATTGAACTAGACTAGAGGTGAAATCCTTTTGGACTAGACTAGAGGTGAAATCCTATTAGACTAGAGGTGAAATCCTATTAGACTAGAGGTGAAATCCTATTAGACTAGAGGTGAAATCCTATTAGACTAGAGGTGAAATCCTATTAGACTATAGGTGAAATCCTACTAGACTATAGGTAAAATCCTATTAGACTAGACTAGATGTGAAACCCTATTAGACTAGACTAGAGGTGAAATCCTTTTAGACTAGAGGTGAAATCCTTTTAGACTAGAGGTGAAATCCTATTAGACTAGAGGTGGATCACTACTTTATTTTAAGATTGTGAAATGTCAGAATAATAGTAGAGAGAATGATTTATTTCGACTTTTATTTCTTTCATCACATTCTCGGTGTGATGAAAATCCTACTGGACTAGACTAGAGGTGAAATCCTATTGGACTAGACTAGAGGAGAAATCCTATTGGACTAGACTAGAGGTGAAATCCTATTAGACTAGACTAGAGGTGAAATCCTATTGGACTAACTAGAGGTGAAATCCTATTGAACTAGACTAGAGGTGAAATCCTTTTGGACTAGACTAGAGGTGAAATCCTATTAGACTAGACTAGAGGTGAAATCCTATTGGACTAGACTAGAGGTGAAATCCTTTTAGACTAGAGGTGAAATCCTTTTAGACTAGAGGTGAAATCCTTTTAGACTAGAGGTGAAATCGTATTAGACTAGAGGTGAAATCCTATTAGACTAGAGGTGAAATCCTATTAGACTAGACTAGAGGTGAAATCCTATTAGACTAGAGGTGAAATCGTATTAGACTAGAGGTGAAATCGTATTAGACTAGAGGTGAAATCCTATTAGACTAGAGGTGAAATTCTACTAGACTAGAGGTGAAACCCTATTGGACTAGACTAGATGTGAAATCCTATTGAACTAGACTAGAGGTGAAATCCTTTTGGACTAGACTAGAGGTGAAATCCTATTGGACTAACTAGAGGTGAAATCCTATTGAACTAGACTAGAGGTGAAATCCTTTTGGACTAGACTAGAGGTGAAATCCTTTTGGACTAGACTAGAGGTGAAATCCTATTAGACTAGACTAGAGGTGAAATCCTATTGGACTAGACTAGAGGTGAAATCCTTTTGGACTAGACTAGAGGTGAAATCCTATTAGACTAGACTAGAGGTGAAATCCTATTAGACTAGACTAGAGGTGAAATCCTATTAGACTAGACTAGAGGTGACATCCTTTTAGACTAGAGGTGAAATCCTTTTAGACTAGAGGTGAAATCCTTTTAGACTAGAGGTGAAATCGTATTAGACTAGAGATGAAATCCTATTAGACTAGAGGTGAAATTCTACTAGACTAGAGGTGAAATCCTATTAGACTAGACTAGAGGTGAAATCCTATTAGACTAGACTAGAGGTGAAATCCTATTAGACTAGAGGTGAAATCCTATTAGACTAGAGGTGAAACCCTATTACGCTAGACTAGAGGTGAAACCCTATTAGACTAGAGGTGAAATCCTATTAGACTAGAGATGAAATCCTATTAGATTAGAGGTGAAACCCTATTAGGCTAGAGGTGAAATCCTATTAGATTAGAGGTGAAATCCTACTAGACGAGAGGTGAAATCCTATTAGACTAGAGGTGAAATCCTATTAGATTAGAGGTGAAATCCTATCAGATAAGAGGTGAAATCCTATTAGATTAGAGGTGAAATTCTATTAGACGAGAGGTGAAATCCTATTAGACTAGAGGTGAAATCCTATTAGATTAGAGGTGAAATCCTATTAGATTAGAGGTGAAATCCTATTAGATTAGAGGTGAAATTCTATTAGACGAGAGGTGAAATCCTATTAGACTAGACTAGAGGTGAAATCCTATTGAACTAGACTAGAGGTGAAATCCTTTTGGACTAGACTAGAGGTGAAATCCTTTTGGACTAGACTAGAGGTGAAATCCTTTTGGTCTAGACTAGAGGTGAAATCCTATTAGACTAGAGGTGAAATCCTATTAGACTAGAGGTGAAATCCTATTAGACTAGAGGTGAAATCCTATTAGACTAGAGGTGAAATCCTACTAGACTAGAGGTGAAATCCTACTAGACTATAGGTGAAATCCTATTAGACTAGACTAGATGTGAAACCCTATTAGACTAGACTAGAGGTGAAATCCTTTTAGACTAGAGGTGAAATCCTTTTAGACTAGAGGTGAAATCCTATTAGACTAGAGGTGAAATCCTATTAGACTAGAGGTGAAATCCTATTAGACTGGAGGTGAAATCCTATTAGACTAGAGGTGAAACCCTATTAGACTAGACTAGAGGTGAAATCCTATTGAACTAGACTAGGTGAAATCCTTTTGGACTAGACTAGAGGTGAAATCCTATTAGACTAGACTAGAGGTGAAATCCTATTGGACTAGACTAGAGATGAAATCCTTTTGGACTAGACTAGAGGTGAAATCCTATTAGACTAGACTAGAGGTGAAATCCTATTAGACTAGACTAGAGGTGAAATCCTATTAGACTAGACTAGAGGTGAAATCCTTTTAGACTAGAGGTGAAATCATTTTAGACTAGAGGTGAAATCCTTTTAGACTAGAGGTGAAATCCTTTTAGACTAGAGGTGAAATCGTATTAGACTAGAGGTGAAATCCTATTAGACTAGAGGTGAAATTCTACTAGACTAGAGGTGAAATCCTATTAGACTAGAATAGAGGTGAAATCCTATTAGACTAGACTAGAGGTGAAATCCTATTAGACTAGAGGTGAAACCCTATTAGGCTAGAGGTGAAATCCTATTAGACTAGAGTTGAAATCCTATTAGATTAGAGGTGAAACCCTATTAGGCTAGAGGTGAAATCCTATTAGATTAGAGGTGAAATCCTACTAGACGAGAGGTGAAACCCTATTAGGCTAGAGGTGAAATCCTATTAGATTAGAGGTGAAATCCTATTAGATAAGAGGTGAAACCCTATTAGACGAGAGGTGAAATCCTATTAGACTATAGGTGAAATCCTATTAGATTAGAGGTGAAACCCTATTAGACGAGAGGTGAAATCCTATTAGACTAGACTAGAGGTGAAATCCTATTGAACTAGACTAGAGGTGAAATCCTATTGAACTAGACTAGAGGTGAAATCCTTTTGGACTAGACTAGAGGTGAAATCCTTTTGGACTAGACTAGAGGTGAAATCCTATTAGACTAGAGGTGAAATCCTATTAGACTAGAGGTGAAATCCTATTAGACTAGAGGTGAAATCCTATTAGACTAGAGGTGAAATCCTACTAGACTATAGGTGAAATCCTATTAGACTAGACTAGATGTGAAACCCTATTAGACTAGACTAGAGGTGAAATCCTTTTAGACTAGAGGTGAAATCCTTTTAGACTAGAGGTGAAATCCTATTAGACTAGAGGTGAAATCCTATTAGACTAGAGGTGAAATCCTATTAGACTAGAGGTGAAATCCTATTAGACTAGAGGTGAAACCCTATTAGACTAGATGTGAAACCCTATTAGACTAGACTAGATGTGAAACCCTATTAGACTAGACTAGATGTGAAACCCTATTAGACTAGACTAGATGTGAAACCCTATTAGACTAGACTAGATGTGAAACCCTATTAGACTAGAGGTGAGCGGACCTTGGGCGGAACAGATACAGTATATTGATCAGAATGTTAAAGCCTGAACAGATACAGTATATTGATCAGAATGTTAAAGCCTCCTGGGTCAGGATGAGGTGATTATTTGTCCTGAGTGCGTCTTCAAGCTCTTCATACAGTATTGTCTTCCAAACACAGCCTGACTCCAGGGAACAGCAACACACTCTGAGAGAGAGAGAGAGAGAGAGAGAGAGAGAGAGAGGGAGAGAGAGAGAGAGAGAGAGAGACAGACAGACAGACAGACAGACAGACAGACAGACAGACAGACAGACAGACAGACAGACAGACAGACAGACAGACAGACAGACAGACAGACAGACTAGAATCATTTGTCATTTGTCGAGTTATTACCCGGGCCAGTTAGAGACTTGCAAGCTGACTGTAGGTGTATTATTTATGCAGAATGTTATGAATATGATTAGTCAGCTAAAAATGACTTGTTGTCATATAATGAAAGATGCCAGAGCACAAGGTGGGTGGCACTATGAAATCTATCAAAATGAACTGATTGAGATGGAAGAATAGAATGACGATGCCTACAGTGCATTTCCTTTGTGCTGTATCACAGAGGAGAGATCTGGGTTTGTTGTGGTCTAATCCTGCACTGCTGTATTCCTGCTCTGTAGCAGAACTGTTGCTGAGGCTGGACTAAGACTGGGCTGGACTTGGGCTGCAGCCTGCAGTGTTTGCTGGGAGTAGGCTGCTGCTGAGGCCATTTCTCTCAGGTGGTAGGTAACCTATTTGGCCCCAGGCCTGGATCTCTTTCTCTCCAATGTGGAATATTGCTCCTTTACTCCACCACATCCCACAGCAAATTTCCCAGGGAACGCTTCAAAAGACAGCAGAGGTAGACAGCATGAAAGCTGCAAATGAAACAGGCGAGGGTCCCCTTGGTGAGGAGGGAAATGTGCTGTAAAAATGTTGGATGGGATCCAGAGAGTTGGAACAAAGTTTTTTAGTTCCATAGTCAGTCCCTCGCCTTTGGCTGTGCCTCTGTGTTGTTTATGTCCTGCGCCAGCCTGCCCTGGCCATAGACACATCCCAATACCTCTCCTCTTTCAAAGCTGCACAGGAACACGGCACGGCCGACAGGAAAAAACACTAGCTACAACATCTTTCATGTTCAGGCAGAACAATGCAGGGGTCCAGTGTCAGTAGTGGTGGAGTGGGCGGTCAAGCACGGTTTCCTAGTGTAAGCACACACTGAGGAAGAGGAAGAGCACACACTGAGGAAGAGGAAGAGCACACACTGAGGAAGAGCACACACTGAGGAAGAGGAAGAGCACACACTGAGGAAGAGCACACACTGAGGAAGCGCACACACTTACACTGAGGAAGAGCACACACTTACACTAAGAAAGAGCACACACTTACACTAAGAAAGAGCACACACTTACACTGAGGAAGAGCACACACTTACACTAAGAAAGAGCACACACTTACACTGAGGAAGAGCACACACTGAGGAAGAGGAAGAGCACACACTGAGGAAGAGGAAGAGCACACACTTACACTGAGGAAGAGCACACACTAAGGAAGAGGAAGAGCACACACTGAGGAAGGGGAAGAGCACACACTTACACTGAGGAAGAGCACACACTAAGGAAGAGGAAGAGCACACACTGAGGAAGGGGAAGAGCACACACTGAGGAAGGGGAAGAGCACACACTTACACTGAGGAAGAGCACACACTAAGGAAGAGGAAGAGCACACACTGAGGAAGAGGAAGAGCACACACTAAGGAAGAGGAAGAGCACACACTGAGGAAGAGGAAGAGCACACACTAAGGAAGAGGAAGAGCACACACTGAGGAAGGGGAAGAGCACACACTAAGGAAGAGGAAGAGCACACACTGAGGAAGAGGAAGAGCACACACTGCGGAAGAGGAAGAGCACACACTGAGGAAGAGCACACACTTACACTGAGGACGAGCACACACTTACACTGAGGAAGAGCACACACTTACACTGAGGAAGAGCACACACTTACACTGAGGAAGAGCACACACTTACACTGAGGAAGAGCACACACTGAGGAAGAGCACACACTGAGGAAGAGCACACACTTACACTGAGGAAGAACACACACTTACGCTGAGGAAGAACACACACTGAGGAAGAACACACACTGAGGAAGAGCACACACTAGGGAAGAGCACACACTGAGGAAGAGCACACACTGAGGAAGAGCACACACTGAGGAAGAACACACACTGAGGAAGAACACACACTGAGGAAGAACACACACTGAGGAAGAGCACACACTGAGGAAGAGCACACACTTACACTGAGGAAGAGCACACACTGAGGAAGAACACACACTGAGGAAGAGCACACACTGAGGAAGAGCACACACTGAGGAAGAGCACACACTGAGGAAGAGCACACACTGAGGAAGAGCACACACTTACACTGAGGAAGAACACACACTTACGCTGAGGAAGAACACACACTGAGGAAGAGCACACACTTACACTGAGGAAGAGCACACACTTACACTGAGGAAGAGCACACACTGAGGAAGAGCACACACTGAGGAAGAGCACACACTTACACTGAGGAAGAGCACACACTTACACTGAGGAAGAGCACACACTTACACTGAGGAAGAGCACACACTGAGGAAGAACACACACTTACACTGAGGAAGAGCACACACTGAGGAAGAGCACACACTTACACTGAGGAAGAGCACACACTTACACTGAGGAAGAGCACACACTGAGGAAGAGCACACACTTACACTGAGGAAGAGCACACACTGAGGAAGAACACACACTGAGGAAGAACACACACTAGGGAAGAGCACACACTGAGGAAGAGCACACACTGAGGAAGAGCACACACTGAGGAAGAACACACACTTACACTGAGGAAGAGCACACACTTACACTGAGGAAGAGCACACACTGAGGAAGAGCACACACTTACACTGAGGAAGAGCACACACTTACACTGAGGAAGAGCACACACTGAGGAAGAGCACACACTTACACTGAGGACGAGCACACACTTACACTGAGGAAGAGCACACACTTACACTGAGGAAGAGCACACACTGAGGAAGAGCACACACTGAGGAAGAGCACACACTGAGGAAGAGCACACACTTACACTGAGGAAGAGCACACACTTACACTGAGGAAGAGCACACACTGAGGAAGAGCACACACTGAGGAAGAGCACACACTTACACTGAGGAAGAGCACACACTTACACTGAGGAAGAGCACACACTGAGGAAGAGCACACACTGAGGAAGAGCACACACTTACACTGAGGAAGAACACACACTTACACTGAGGAAGAGCACACACTTACACTGAGGAAGAGCACACACTGAGGAAGAACACACACTGAGGAAGAGCACACACTGAGGAAGAGCACACACTTACACTGAGGAAGAGCACACACTTACACTGAGGAAGAGCACACACTGAGGAAGAGCACACACTTACACTGAGGAAGAGCACACACTGAGGAAGAACACACACTGAGGAAGAACACACACTGAGGAAGAGCACACACTTACACTGAGGAAGAGCACACACTGAGGAAGAACACACACTTACACTGAGGAAGAGCACACACTGAGGAAGAGCACACACTTACACTAAGGAAGAGCACACACTGAGGAAGAACACACACTGAGGAAGAGCACACACTTACACTGAGGAAGAACACACACTAGGGAAGAGCACACACTTACACTGAGGAAGAGCACACACTGAGGAAGAGCACACACTTACACTGAGGAAGAGCACACACTTACACTGAGGAAGAGCACACACTGAGGAAGAGCACACACTGAGGAAGAGCACACACTTACACTGAGGAAGAACACACACTTACACTGAGGAAGAGCACACACTAAGGAAGAGCACACACTGAGGAAGAGCACACACTGAGGAAGAACACACACTGAGGAAGAGCACACACTGAGGAAGAACACACACTGAGGAAGAGCACACACTGAGGAAGAGCACACACTTACACTGAGGAAGAACACACACTGAGGAAGAGCACACACTGAGGAAGAACACACACTTACACTGAGGAAGAGCACACACTTACACTGAGGAAGAGCACACACTTACACTAAGGAAGAGCACACACTATTGAAGAGCACACACTTACACTGAGGAAGAGCACACACTGAGGAAGAGCACACACTGAGGAAGAGCACACACTGAGGAAGAGCACACACTGAGGAAGAGCACACACTGAGGAAGAGCACACACTTACACTAAGGAAGAGCACTCTATTATGCCAGAGGAGGTACTTTTCAGAAATCTAATATCTGTACTATATAACAATGAGGACATTAGGCTTATTCAGTTTAGTTCAGTCTTCTTGAGTACTTGCTTTGAAGTGACCCTACAGCCACCGGCTTTCTCTAAACATCCCAGCCCATGCCTTCGTTTCCAGAGAGAGGTGAGTTCTGTTAGTGATGCCCTTTCTCTAAACATCCCAGCCCATGCCTTCGTTTCCAGAGAGAGGTGAGTTCTGTTAGTGATGCCCAGAAGGGACGGCTCTGTGTAGGTGGCACTTTCATGGCTGTCTGTGTGTCACAGAGGAGTGGACCTCTGAGTGAAGCTTCCCTCCTACACACACAAACACACCACTGAGCTGGCAGGGACACATGGTCAATGGAGAGGTTTTTTAAAAGGTTGAGCAGCGCAGACGGACTTCAGCTTGCTCCCTAAGGCTTTAAAGTCTGCTACTGACACGCTCCTAACATCATTCTATGACTGTCACTATTCTAAAAAAACTATGGTGAGGGTCATTTCAATACAACTGTGCCCTTAGCTGTGTACTGAAATGACTCAGTCAATTAATCATAGGTAATACATGTCATTTGAAAATGTCAAAGTTCATTCCTAGCCCCGTGCATGTCAGTTTGAGGGTTTGAGTTTCAGGCATATCCTCTGCATAGTGTAATTAACAGACAAGCTGGTCTGTCAGTAAGACATTTTCCATTTCAGCCCTAAGCAACTCTGATCTCACAGCCACCTCTTCTCCTGAACTCAGAATCCTCTTTACACCATCTGCTATGAATAGGAAAGAACCACTAATAACCTAACAAGTGAAAAGTGCCTGATAGAGATACACCGTTTGATCCTGAAACCTACGTAAAGAAGGGCCTCCTAGTGGAGCTACTAACATGTCTGTCTCAACGGGCTGCAGACACTGTACCATCATCACACAGACTTCTTGCTCATCAACCTACCGTAAATAGCTGACAGATGAGGATTACCTTATCAAGAATGTTGTGTGAGCAGCACGCCCATATAAACTGGCAGTAAACTGATTAGGCATAGTTACCTCTGTGATGAATGATACACTCTCACAACCACTTGTAAACACAAACAGACCCAATTGTTCTTGACTTGATCACTCCTCAGCCCCCAATGTCAGAGAGCATTTTGTCAGTTCATTTATTATTAAAGAACTATTGAACAAGGCTCTGTAGATTCTACAGCTGGTAATTGGGTTATATTGACTTCAGGAGCAGTGAACCTATACAGTAACTGAATCTGACATCAGGAGATGGGAGGAGCTGTGTTACGCCTCAGTACTTCATTTGTAATTCATGTCATTATTTGTTTACCCAGCCCCTCGGGAATGCTATGTTTTTATTGAAGGGGCACGTTAATTCATTATAGAATGGCACATTAATTGATAACTTTCCTCTGTTCTAATAAAACTTATTACAAAGAGAAAGCCTCTATGGCCTTCTTGGAACATAGATTTCCCATAATCCCCCTTCCTGCTGAAGTTTCCAGGCGGTTTGCCCATTACGCTCACTACAATCTGTGTAACAGTGTGACCTGGGCATTCCAGAACTGCCTCAGATTCCTGCTTTATCCTAAGGGATCAACCACCTAGGTGCCCTTAAACTGTAATGGAATGCTCTATGAGTAGCGGTACATGAGGCCAGATATTGGGAGAGCCTGGTTAAATTTGAGACAGTTTGCTACAGCAGGAAAATAATCTTGCAGCAACAGGAAATGTGAATTATTATGTCTGAATTATTAGTCGGCCATTTTAAAGTGGAAATTACAAACTTTAGAAGCCTTTTTAAACCTTGAATATGGTATACGTTTGCATTTCCTGCTCGGATGGAAAATGATCAGCAACAAAAGAGAGATCAAATTAAGATACTACGTCTGTAGATAAGAGAAGCTGGTTGATTTTCATGTCATGCCAGTGAACTGGAACGGATTGTATTTCTTACAAAAACAGTTCCTGGCTGTAACAATGTGATGATGTCATGAGGAAACATGAGGTGTAATTTGGAAAGCATGGGTGTTCTCTGCTGAGTGAGTGTGTTATCTAATGGATGTAAATATGATGACGTTTTTGTCTGGAGGTCAGGACACCCCGTGTGTGTGTGTGTGTGTGTGTGCGTGTGTGCATGTGTGTGTGTGTGTGTGGTGTGTGTGTGTGTGTGTGTGTGTGTGTGTGTGTGTGTGTGTGTGTGTGTGTGTGTGTGTGTGTGTGTGTGTGTGCATGTGTGTGTGTGTGGTGTGTGTGTGTGTGTGTGTGTGTGTGTGCGTGTGTGAGAGAGAGAGAGAGAAAGATAGAGAAAGAGAGAGTAGATATTTGATCATGAGAAAGCTCATCTGCGGTAGCTCTGGTATCTCTGCTCTGGGTCTTTGTGTTGGAGGTTATGTGGAGGTGGAAAAGTTATTTGTCGTATAACATGTCCTCTTATGAAACAAGACATGCCAGCCCCAGGGACAGTGTCAGACAAAGTGCTACTTGAGTGGCTGCTACAAAAAGGTCCTGCCTGTTAACATAGCTGTAATTGCATTGGCTGTGACAGGTCGTGTGGCAGGAAGTTGTCGTTTCCTCTCTGAGAACCCAGCACTTAAGTTAACCCTGGTTCCCTTTAATGCAGATCCACTACAGAGGAATGGTGGTGGTGGTGAGATACTAGCATGGCCGCTCATGTCTATGTCATTGATTTCCTTCTATGCTGCCTCCACTGCAGGACAGAGTCCCGGGGCATGTCCAAGCCACCGCCACCGGCCAGTCAGAGGCCCCCCAGCATGGTCAGCCAGACTTCCAAGGCAGTGACCTCATCAACAGTGGACGCCACCTCGGGGTCAAAGGTGAGAAAAAGTCTCTCTTTTATGAGCATGCGTTGTTTACTCAGTGTTTCATTTATTTTGATCTATCCCACAACAGTGTTGCAGCAATTAGGTCCAGTGATTGCAGTATAAAGCGTTTGAATTGATATTGTTTCTAAGGGTACTGGGAGACTGTTAATGCTCATGCTGGAGAATTGGTTTCATCTCCTCCAGAACACTCTCATTTTGATTAATGGCTGTAGACTGTAATAGGTTAGTGACTTTTTTCAAGTCCAGTGAAACTCAATTAAATCTCCACCGTGGCTGGCCATGGATTCACTATGTGCATACTGTGCATATAAAAGGCTTTACTCATGGTTTAGTAAAGGAACAGTATTAGAAGATAAAACGGCAGCTATTGGATGTTTTGAAGGCACATGTGTTGAAGTGACACTCCATAGAATGGCCTTGTCCCCTTCTTATAAGGATCATACTTCCACAGAGGGCAGATGAGGGCAGTGAGGCTGTCTTCCAGACCCTGTGGTCTCCTCTGCTCTGCCACTGACATGGCTGTGGTCTATCTTCAGGACATTGGCAGTCCAGTACTCACATGAGAAAACTGGCCATCTGTAAAGTGATTTAGTGGCTCTTCCTTAACCCTTCCCAGGCCACATACACCTGACTGCCTCCAGCTTCCAGAAAAAGCCTGCCAGCCTCCTCTCCCTTCTTCCCCCATGGCCCAGCTCTGCCAGGCTGAGAGGGGTGGCCATGCTGGGTGGCATGACAGGGCTATCTGCCAACTCACTATCGCCTCTCCAGTCTGACTGACGGGTGTTGACGTTAGTGAGTGTTGAGGCAGCACACGCCTGCCTGCCTGGCTAGCTGTAAAATCACCTCCTGGCTGTCTCAGTAATGCTTCAGGCCTGTGAGTGAGAGACAGCATCGTGTCAGCATCATATGAGCTGTCTCAAACCAATCAATCCTGCCAGTCAACCTATCAACACAATCATAGTAACACAACACTCTTCAGCTACACACAGCTCCCAAACACATGCACTGGCTTGACTGGGACTCTAAGCACTGCAGTAGGCGTAGAAGTATTCCTATAGAACAGTGCCTCTACGGTTGTGAAAGTACCTCTCCTAAGATTGTTGTACCTGTGTTAGAAGCAGCACCTCATCAGACCTCATGCCAATGTGTTGTCTGCTATCAGAGGTGCCAGTCATTTCAAGCAGAGTGGCAGACAGGGCATTATCGATGACCACTTGCTCATTCTCAACGGTAAGTAGAGTATAGATTTGCTTTAAGATTCACTGTCTATGTATACAATAAGGGGAACGTTGAGTTTCCAATCACAGTACAGTGAATATGTGACTACACAATGCTTTCTAATATCTGCTAAACTTAAATAAGGCTGTTCTCTTGATGGTTCTCCTGACAAACGCTGTGAAGATTTCCTAACGCTCTGTATGCTTGGCTGGCCGTACAGTAGTTTCAGTAATTAGTGCATGTTTTTGCCAGCTGTGGAGGAGGAAATGGCATATAATGATCCCCTGCACTGGAAACCTAACTCAACTGTTGCTAGGGTGCAATATGATTTGGCTCAGTTGAACATTCATCTGAAATCATCTGTGAGATTCAGAGGAGGGAGAAAACCAGTGGGCCTTGAAAGAATGCTTCTGTGCCTCATCAAATCTTAGTGTATGATTATAATACTGTATTCCCATTTGGGTGAAGTGTGCTTGCTTGTCATATGAGGTGCTGAAATTAGAAGGTTAAAGTTAAATCAAATGAGAAAAAGAGAGAAACACAAAGGAGAAAGTTAATAACTAAAATGACTAACTTCAAACATTTGTGGGCCCCAGTCTCAAAATCGAAATGTTGTTCTTAATCTAATCATCAAACATACAGTAACACCTAATGATCTCTATAAACATGGGACTGAATGGTCATACAGTAACACCTAATGATCTCTATAAACATGGGACTGAATGGTCATACAGTAACACCTAATGATCTCTATAAACATGGGACTGAATGGTCATACAGTAACACCTAATGATCTCTATAAACATGGGACTGAATGGTCATACAGTAACACCTAATGATCTCTATAAACATGGGACTGAATGGTCATGCAGTAACACCTAATGATCTCTATAAACATGGGACTGAATGGTCATACAGTAACACCTAATGATCTCTATAAACATGGGACTGAATGGTCATACAGTAACACCTAATGATCTCTATAAACATGGGACTGAATGGTAATACAGTAACACCTAATGATCTCTATAAACATGGGACTGAATGGTCATACAGTAACACCTAATGATCTCTATAAACATGGGACTGAATGGTCATACAGTAACACCTAATGATCTCTATAAACATGGGACTGAATGGTCATACAGTAACACCTAATGATCTCTATAAACATGGGACTGAATGGTCATACAGTAACACCTAATGATCTCTATAAACATGGGACTGAATGGTCATACAGTAACACCTAATGATCTCTATAAACATGGGACTGAATGGTCATACAGTAACACCTAATGATCTCTATAAACATGGGACTGAATGGTCATACAGTAACACCTAATGATCTCTATAAACATGGGACTGAATGGTCATACAGTAACACCTAATGATCTCTATAAACATGGGACTGAATGGTAATACAGTAACACCTAATGATCTCTATAAACATGGGACTGAATGGTCATACAGTAACACCTAATGATCTCTATAAACATGGGACTGAATGGTCATACAGTAACACCTAATGATCTCTATAAACATGGGACTGAATGGTCATACAGTAACACCTAATGATCTCTATAAACATGGGACTGAATGGTCATGCAGTAACACCTAATGATCTCTATAAACATGGGACTGAATGGTCATACAGTAACACCTAATGATCTCTATAAACATGGGACTGAATGGTCATACAGTAACACCTAATGATCTCTATAAACATGGGACTGAATGGTAATACAGTAACACCTAATGATCTCTATAAACATGGGACTGAATGGTCATACAGTAACACCTAATGATCTCTATAAACATGGGACTGAATGGTCATACAGTAACACCTAATGATCTCTATAAACATGGGACTGAATGGTCATACAGTAACACCTAATGATCTCTATAAACATGGGACTGAATGGTCATACAGTAACACCTAATGATCTCTATAAACATGGGACTGAATGGTCATACAGTAACACCTAATGATCTCTATAAACATGGGACTGAATGGTCATACAGTAACACCTAATGATCTCTATAAACATGGGACTGAATGGTCATACAGTAACACCTAATGATCTCTATAAACATGGGACTGAATGGTCATACAGTAACACCTAATGATCTCTATAAACATGGGACTGAATGGTCATACAGTAACACCTAATGATCTCTATAAACATGGGACTGAATGGTAATACAGTAACACCTAATGATCTCTATAAACATGGGACTGAATGGTCATACAGTAACACCTAATGATCTCTATAAACATGGGACTGAATGGTCATACAGTAACACCTAATGATCTCTATAAACATGGGACTGAATGGTCATACAGTAACACCTAATGATCTCTATAAACATGGGACTGAATGGTCATACAGTAACACCTAATGATCTCTATAAACATGGGACTGAATGGTCATATTGTTTTGATACATGCTGTAATACCACATTTCTTTCACACAGCTCCTTACCACTGAGCTCCCTGGGCAGCTAATAGCAGATGTTGTTTGTAAACTAGTATATAAAGGAAACCCTGTTCATAACCAATGTGTTTGTTTTTCCAGCCGCAGGGCTCTAGGAGTAGTGGCAAGGTACACAGCTTCGGCAAGAGGGACCAAGCCATCAAGAGGAACCCCAATATCCCTGTGGTGGTCAGGGGATGGCTCTACAAACAGGTGAGCCCTCCACATCACCCCACCTCAGTCAATGTAGCTACTGTATGGTTCAGAGGAATCTCCATAGTTATGGCTAAGAGTACAACTCAATCACTGTAGCTACTGTATGGTTCAGAGGAATCTCCATAGTTATGGCTAAGAGTATCTCAATGACTGTAGCTACTGTATGGTTCAGAGGAATCTCCATAGTTATGGCTAAGAGTACAACTCAATCACTGTAGCTACTGTATGGTTCAGAGGAATCTCCATAGTTATGGCTAAGAGTACAACTCAATGACTGTAGCTACTGTATGGTTCAGAGGAATCTCCATAGTTATGGCTAAGAGTACAACTCAATGACTGTAGCTACTGTATGGTTCAGAGGAATCTCCATAGTTATGGCTAAGAGTACAACTCAATCACTGTAGCTACTGTATGGTTCAGAGGAATCTCCATAGTTATGGCTAAGAGTATCTCAATGACTGTAGCTACTGTATGGTTCAGAGGAATCTCCATAGTTATGGCTAAGAGTATCTCAATGACTGTAGCTATAGCGAAGGGCAGTGTGTTGGGGTCTAATGGTAAACTCTCCTCCACTCTAATGGGAGCACACATACATCTCACGTCGATATTGCATCTCTGTCATATTATGTCATGTCATTTACAGTGGCCTTCCACTTAATGCATAATTCAGGCTAAGTAATGATGAGAGTCCAGGTCTATGAGAATGTACTACAGTATTAATGACTGTGACCTTGTGGACTCTGGCTGAGTAAACAGGGAACGACAGTCATCATTTCTCATTATTACCTAGAGGACGGAGGGAGCATGAGAGAGATGTCTCTTTAGGGGTGAGGTATAAGAGGACGACACCCAGGGTGATTGTCTCCTGTTGACTGATGCCCCCTGGTGCGACTGGCACTGGGGTGTAACACCCCTGAGGCAGGCCAGAGGGGGTGAGGTTTAAGACCCTGACTTGGTAACACTTCATCGACTCCTAAGGACTATATAGACAGACAGACAATGGATTGATGGTTGCAGAACACTAATTAATCATTCATAACAGGATTCTGATTAGAGAGAGTTAGACCTACTGGAACTCCTATCATGGCAGGACATGAACCCTGTTCTGCTCAGGGGGAACACAATTACTGGCTGTTCTAATGAAATGTATGGATTTTCTTGTGCTTTCCCTCTCCCTGTAAATGGGTACTTTAGAGTATATTCCCCAGCTATGGTTTTTAATTAAAATGTGCATCAGAATGTGATGTTGAATTGCTGAGAGGGCTTAAATTCCATGTTGTGTTTCCCCCTCCAGGACAGCTCTGGAATGAGACTATGGAAGAGGAAGTGGTTTGTGTTGTCCGACTACTGCTTGTTTTATTACAAAGGTGAGTCACACAGGCACACCGGGCCAGGGTTTAATTGAGACTAATTAAAGTAGTCGCAGGGTGAATTGATTTGGTTATGAAATCCAAGCCAGTCCTCTTAATTCCAAGTCATCTGCCTCTTAGTGGAGCTAAACCTTTCAATCAGAGAGACATGACTACAATTAGACAAGGTTCTGTTCTGCCATGGGCTATTCTCTCTCCTCTTCTGTCTATCTCTATTTCCCTCTTTCTTTCACCTCTCCGCCATTCATCACACTGAGCTAGAGATAAACCTCCAGTCCTGCTGCCTGCCACCACAGCACAGCGGCTCCTTCAATCATCCTTGAATTATGTCTCTCCAATTACATTTCCTACAGTCACGAATCACCATGCAGGAACATAATGGTGCGTTGATGAAGCAGTTATGTCATGCTATTTATAAACAGGTAGAATCATTAAAGTAGCCAAGGCAGTGGGCCAGCGGTGAGGTGTGTGTGGTGGGTTGTTGTGTGATAATGATCACCTGCTTGTGTGTGTGTGTGTGTGTGTGCCTCTAGACAGCAGAGAGGAGACGGTTTTGGGGAGCATCCCCCTGCCCAGTTATGTCATCGCCCCTGTGGAGCCTGATGATCACATCAGCCGCAAGTATGCCTTCAAGGTAAGACTAGAGGGCAAGGGTGGGAACTAGCTCGTCACCGAATGGAAAATACTGTTACCAGCTACCTCACAGTCCAACCAAGCTGCATGAATTGAGAAACAGACTGGATATATGAAGGAGGTTTTCAACTGTGAAGGAAATGCTAACTAACAGCCATTAGATAAAGTTGCTACACCTTGGTTACAGAGTCAGACAGCCAGGGGCCTGTGTGGGCAAGCCAGACCAAGTGGGCAGTGCTCCCTCTGATTAGTGTCAGACTGGTGGGCTATTACAACACTCCATTCTTACCACATCAGTCTGGATCCTTCTTTAAAAGCACAGAGATTCATCAAAAAACCTATACAATCTGGACCAAGACTGGCTCTTCCTAATGTCTGCTTTGGCCCTGCCTGGCGTGCTATGTCGCTTTGACCTGTGAGCTTTCAGTGTGGGCATTTCATGCAAACCCATTTAATTCACAAGAACACTAAGTGGGAAATGTTACTTCATACTTACCTGTACCTCTCATCTGCTATTTCATAACATACTTACCTGTACCTCTCATCTGCTATTTCATAACATACTTACCTGTACCTCTCATCTGCTATTTCATAACATACTTACCTGTACCTCTCATCTGCTATTTCATAACATACTTACCTGTACCTCTCATCTGCTATTTCATAACATACTTACCTGTACCTCTCATCTACTATTTCATAACATACTTACCTGTACCTCTCATCTGCTATTTCATAACATACTTACCTGTACCTCTCATCTGCTATTTCATAACATACTTACCTGTACCTCTCATCTGCTATTTCATAACATACTTACCTGTACCTCTCATCTGCTATTTCATAACATACTTACCTGTACCTCTCATCTGCTATTTCATAACATACTTACCTGTACCTCTCATCTGCTATTTCATAACATACTTACCTGTACCTCTCATCTGCTATTTCATAACACGCATGCACCAAACACTTGAGGCCTGTAGGTCTCAATAATGTACAGTTATTCAGGGAGTACTGTACCCTGGTCTGTATCTGTCCCTTTAAAGGTCTGTTTGGTAGTGGTGTTACAGTGCTGCTCTGCTCTCTGGCCCCTGTCCTGTCCTGTCCTGTCCGTCAGTCAGCAGGCCTGTCATCACCAGTAGAGCTTTAGGATAGCAGCACTCTGAACCCCCACCACACTCCTCCAAGCCCCTTTCCACATTCCTCCAAGCCCCTTTCCACAGTCCTCCAAGCCCCTCTCCTCTCCACACTCCTCCAAGCACTTCTCCTCTCCACACTCCTCCAAGCCCCTTTCCACACTCCTCCAAGCCCCTTTCCACACTCCTCCAAGCCCCTTTCCACATTCCTCCAAGCCCCTTTCCACAGTCCTCCAAGCCCCTCTCCTCTCCACACTCCTCTAAGCCCCTTTCCTCCAAGCCCCTTTCCACAGTCCTCCAAGCCCCTCTCCTCTCCACACTCCTCCAAGCCCCTCTCCTCTCCACACTTCTCCAAGCCCCTTTCCACATTCCTCCAAGCCCCTCTCCTCTCCACACTCCTCCAAGCCCCTCTCCTCTCCACACTCCTCCAAGCCCCTCTCCTCTCCACACTCCTCCAAGCCCCTTTCCACATTCCTCCAAGCCCCTTTCCACAGTCCTCCAAGCCCCTCTCCTCTCCACACTCCTCCAAGCCCCTTTCCTCCAAGCCCCTTTCCACAGTCCTCCAAGCCCCTCTCCTCTCCACACTCCCCCAAGCCCCTCTCCTCTCCACACTCCTCCAAGCCCCTTTCCACAGTCCTCCAAGCCCCTCTCCTCTCCACACTCCTCCAAACACTTCTCCTCCACACTCCTCCAAGCCCCTTTCCACATTCCTCCAAGCCCCTTTCCACATTCCTCCAAGCCCCTTTCCACATTCCTCCAAGCCCCTTTCTACATTCCTCCAAGCCCCTTTCCACAGTTCTCCAAGCCCCTCTCCTCTCCACACTCTTCCAAGCCCCTTTCCACATTCCTCCAAGCCCCTTTCCACATTCCTCCAAGCCCCTTTCCACATTCCTCCAAGCCCCTCTCCTCTCCACACTCCGCCAAGCCCCTCTCCTCTCCACACTCCTCCAAGCACTTCTCCTCTCCACACTCCTCCAAGCCCCTGTCCACATTCATCCAAGCCCCTTTCCACAGTCCTCCAAGCCCCTCTCCTCTCCACACTCCTCCCAGCCCCTCTCTACCATACCCTCTCCACACCCTCCAAACCCCTCTCCTCTCCACAATCCTCCCATCCCATCTCCTCACCACACCCCTCCCATCCCATCTCCTCTCCTCACCACACTCCTCCCATCTCCTCTCCTCTCCACACTCCTCCCATCCCATCTCCTCTCCTCACCACACTCCTCCCATCCCATCTCCTCTCCTCACCACACTCCTCCCATCCCATCTCCTCTCCTCTCCACACTCCTCCCATCCCATCTCCTCACCACACTCCTCCCATCCCATCTCCTCTCCTCTCCACAATCCTCCCATCCCATCTCCTCTCCTCACCACACTCCTCCCATCCAATCTCCTCTCCACACTCCTCCCATCCCATCTCCTCTCCACACTCCTCCCATCCCATCTCCTCTCCTCACCACACTCCTCCCATCCCATCTCCTCTCCACACTCCTCCCATCCCATCTCCTCTCCTCACCACACTCCTCCCATCCCATCTCCTCTCCACACTCCTCCCATCCCATCTCCTCTCCTCACCACACTCCTCCCATCCCATCTCCTCTCCTCACCACACTCCTCCCATCTCCTCTCCTCACCACACTCCTCCCATCCCATCTCCTCTCCTCACCACACTCCTCCCATCTCCTCTCCTCACCACACTCCTCCCATCCCATCTCCTCACCACACCCCTCCCATCCCATCTCCTCTCCTCACCACACTCCTCCCATCCCATCTCCTCTCCTCTCCACACTCCTCCCATCCCATCTCCTCTCCTCTCCACAATCCTCCCATCCCATCTCCTCTCCTCACCACACTCCTCCCATCCCATCTCCTCTCCTCACCACACTCCTCCCATCTCCTCTCCTCTCCACAATCCTCCCATCCCATCTCCTCTCCTCACCACACTCCTCCCATCCCATCTCCTCTCCACACTCCTCCCATCCCATCTCCTCTCCACACTCCTCCCATCCCATCTCCTCTCCTCACCACACTCCTCCCATCCCATCTCCTCTCCACACTCCTCCCATCCCATCTCCTCTCCACACTCCTCCCATCCCATCTCCTCTCCTCACCACACTCCTCCCATCCCATCTCCTCTCCACACTCCTCCCATCCCCATCTCCTCTCCTCACCACACTCCTCCCATCCCATCTCCTCTCCTCACCACACTCCTCCCATCTCCTCTCCTCTCCACACTCCTCCCATCCCATCTCCTCTCCTCACCACACTCCTCCCATCTCCTCTCCTCTCCACACTCCTCCCATCCCATCTCCTCTCCTCACCACACTCCTCCCATCCCATCTCCTCTCCTCACCACACTCCTCCCATCCCATCTCCTCTCCTCACCACACTCCTCCCATCCCATCTCCTCTCCTCTCCACAATCCTCCCATCCCATCTCCTCTCCACACTCCTCCCATCCCATCTCCTCTCCTCACCACACTCCTCCCATCCCATCTCCTCTCCTCACCACACTCCTCCCATCCCATCTCCTCTCCTCTCCACAATCCTCCCATCTCCTCTCCTCTCCACACTCCTCCCATCCCATCTCCTCTCCTCACCACACTCCTCCCATCCCATCTCCTCTCCTCTCCACACTCCTCCCATCCCATCTCCTCTCCTCACCACACTCCTCCCATCCCATCTCCTCTCCTCACCACACTCCTCCCATCCCATCTCCTCTCCTCACCACACTCCTCCCATCCCATCTCCTCTCCTCTCCACAATCCTCCCATCCCATCTCCTCTCCTCACCACACTCCTCCCATCCCATCTCCTCTCCTCACCACACTCCTCCCATCCCATCTCCTCTCCTCACCACACTCCTCCCATCCCATCTCCTCACCACACTCCTCCCATCCCATCTCCTCTCCTCACCACACTCCTCCCATCCCATCTCCTCTCCTCACCACACTCCTCCCATCCCATCTCCTCTCCACACTCCTCCCATCCCATCTCCTCTCCTCACCACACTCCTCCCATCTCCTCTCCTCTCCACACTCCTCCCATCCCATCTCCTCTCCACACTCCTCCCATCCCATCTCCTCTCCACACTCCTCCCATCTCCTCTCCTCACCACACTCCTCCCATCCCATCTCCTCTCCTCACCACACTCCTCCCATCCCATCTCCTCACCACACTCCTCCCATCCCATCTCCTCTCCACACTCCTCCCATCCCATCTCCTCTCCTCACCACACTCCTCCCATCCCATCTCCTCTCCTCACCACACTCCTCCCATCCCATCTCCTCTCCTCTCCACACTCCCATCCCCTCTCCTCCCATCCCATCTCCTCACCACACTCCTCCCATCCCCTTTCCTCTCCACACTCCTCCATCTCCTCTCCTCTCCACACTCCTCCTATCCCCTCTCCTCCTATCCCCTCTCCTCCCATCCCATCCCCTCTCCTCCCATCCCATCTCCTCACCACACTCCTCCATCTCCTCTCCTCTCCTCTCCACACTCCTCCTATCCCCTCTCCTCCCATCCCATCTCCTCCCATCCCATCTCCTCCCATCCCATCTCCTCACCACACTCTGTTCCTCTTTCTCTGTGCCTACATTAGAACATCATTATCTCTCTGCTCAGTAGGGCTGTGGGGGAATAAACACAAACACTCTGAATTCCTCTGCTGTTTGATTGTATCTGGCCCAGGGATGTTTCCTATTACAGACATACAGTAGAACATAGGAAACCAGTTTGTTTATGCCTTATTAACTAGTAAACACCTGGTTTTCTGAGCAATCTTTTGAATGATTAGGACGTGTAAACACTTAATTGGCGTTCCAGCAGTGTATTTGATCGGCGCGGGTCAGAACCAGCACCAGCCGAGCGAGCCTCCCTCTTTAGCTCGAGTGAAGTCAGTTTACAACTGATTTTAGGAGTCTTAGAAGTGGTTTACAAACTGTATATGTCCCAACTCAGAATCAAATAGGCTTACCAAAAATAACATGGTTTATTTTCATTGGTGGTTTTCTGCATTTATCAGAGTGCCATCAGGTAGCCTGATTTCAGATGTGTCCATAGAAACAGGATTATTAGGGAAATCCTTCTTCTTGCGTTGGCAGCAGGGAAAAGTTGGCAGCAGGGAAAAGGATAGTGGGGGGTAATAGACCATTTCTTCACATTTCAGTCAGTGTGTGTGACAGACAGACAGAGTAGACAGTAAGAATGGGTTTCTCTGCTGGGTCAGAGTGTTTACAATATCCATCTCCATATCTTTCTCAGTGAGAGCAGAGGACCCTTTATGAAGAACAATTCAGGGTGAATGTTTGATGTGCTGGTTTGACGGCGTTCAATTGCAGTCCTTTCATACTGTATCCGTTGTGCTTGTCTTTCTGTTCCTCCTGGGTGTGTGTACTGTGAGTGTGCATGTGTGTATGTGTGTGTGTTTGTGGTGCAGGCCTGGGTATTACTCCTGCAGCTCACATTACATACAATGGAATTTGTATGACAACTGTTGCCGGGGGGGAAATTAATTATACATTGAAGGTATTTTCTAGTGTCTTCTCTCTCTCTCTCTCTCTCTTTCTCTCTCTCTCTGTCTCTCTCTCTCTCTCTCTGTCTCTCTCTCTCTGTCTCTCTCTCTCTCCTCTCTCCCTGCCTCTCTCTCTCTCTCCCTGCCTCTCTCTCTCTCTCTCTCTCTCTCTCTCTCTGCCTCTCTCTCTGCCCGGGGAGGGAACGTATTTCACGGTTAGGTGAGAGGTTGCTGCTCTCAATACTGTTCTGCTAATTATCCAGTGCATGTATTTAAGAGGTCTCTGTTCCTCTCAGCTCTCTCTCTCGCTCTGGGTAATCACATATTCCAGACCAGGATCTTTCATTAGACAGGACCCAAGCTGTTCAGTTAACTGTTAACTGTCTCAACAGAACACTTCAACTGCCTATTGGATGAAGGTTCATTCCAGTCTGCTGTTGTTGTCTTGTTGTTTGTCCACTGTCTTGTGTAAGCTGTTTGTTGTTGTGATTTGAGAGATCTGTGGTATCTCAGTGTTTTATGAGACTGCAGTTGGGAAGTCATTAGAGTTAATACAGACAACTACCAGTTAATAACCTATCAAAAACGCACGAGGCGCTAAAGACCAGAGTTTCCCATCCTATCCTAGCCTAACTCCCAGTTCTAGCAGCCTATGGCCAACTATGTTCTCTTCAGCCATTTTCCCTCTCCAGAGTGTGGTGTTGTGGTGTATTGCTGTAGTGTTGTGTTTGCTAGTGTGGGTCTGTATTTTAGTCCGCTTTCTGCTTCTGCTGGTTCTAGCAACAGCATCAATGTTGATCTACACTGAACAAAAATATAAATGCAATATGTAAAGTGTTGGGCCCACGTTTCATGAGCTGAAATAAAAGATCCCCGAAAATGTCCATATTCACAAGAAGTTTATTTCTCTAAAATGTTTTGCACAAATTTGTTTACATCCCTGTCAGTGAGCATTTCTCCTTTGCGAAGATAATCCATCCACCTGACAGCTGTGGCATATCAATAAACTGATTAAACAGCTTGATATTACACAGGTGCTCCTTGTGCTGGGGACAATAAAAGGCCACTCTATAATGTGAAGTTTCAAATTATGAGGGAATGTGCGATTTGCATGCTGACTGCAGGAATGTCAGAGAATTTCATGTTTATTTCTCTACCATAAGCCGCCTTCAATGTCGTTTTAGAGAATTTGGCAGTACGTCCAACCGGCTTCACAACCGCAGACCATGTGTATGGCGTCGTGTGGGTGAGCGGTTTGCTAATGCCAACGTTGTGAACAGAGTGCCCCATGGTGGTGGTGGGCTTATGGTATGGACAGGCATAATCTATGGATAATGAACACAATTGCATTTTATTGATGGCAATGTGAATGCACAGAGGTATCGTGACGAGATCCTGAGGCCCATTGTCGTGCCATTCATCCCTGCCATCACCTCATGTTTCAGCTTGATAATGCACAGCCCATGTCGCAAGGATCTGTACACAATTCCTGGAAGCTGAAAATATCCCAGTTATTCCATGGCCTGCATACTCACCAAATATTTCACCCATTGAGCACATTTGGTATGCTCTGGATCAATGTGTATGAAAGCGTGCTCCAACTTCGCACAGCCATGGAAGAGGAGTGGGACAACATTCCACAGGCCACAATCAACAGCCTGATCAACACTATGCGAAGGAGATGTGTCGCGTTGCATGAGCCAAGTGGTGGTCACACCAGATACTGACTGATTTTTTGATCCACGCCCTACTTTATTTTTAAGGTATCTGTGACCAACAGATGGATATCTGTACTCCAAGTCATGTGAAATCCATAGATTAGGGCCTAATGAATTTATTTCAATTCACTGATTTCCTGATATGAACTGTAACTCAGTAAAATCTTTGGAATTGTTGCATGTTGTGTTATATTTTTATTCAGTATAATTCACTCTCTCTGAGTTGATGACTAGCCAGCCGAGAACAGCAGAGAGACACTTCTGTTTTCTGGAGCCAGTCAATGACCTTTACCCTCCTGTTCTGTTTGCTCTTCTCACTGTGTTTATCTCTCGTGTGTTCCTATTGGTTGAATGGCCTCCTGTTGTGACTGTGCACTGATGGAGCGAGTGCCAGTCCTCCCGGACAGCCGTCCTGAAACACGCTGGCGGGCCCCTCTTGCATGAATAGGTATTTTATTTTCCTTCATCCCTCTCAGAGGACCGTCATCTAGCTTCTTCATCCGTGCTCATAGTCTACTTTTCATTTACCAAACCAATAAGAATGCACATTTAGATTAGATTAGGATTTTTCTGCATCAATTACGGATGGATGGACAATGCCAGCGCTTCTCCAAATATTCAGGTAGGCTAATTTCACTGAACGTTTGCCTTTTGAAGCCAACTTTGGTTCTTGATGTAACTGTGTGTCAAATCTGTTGGACGACATAAAGTTCACATGGAACCACCCATCAGTCAAAGCCTGATACACATTGGTTGTTGTGAGGGTTTAGACCCTGTAGCACTGGTATTTGGGCCCCGCCTCCTCCATATCAGTCATCAGGACACTGTCATCACCATGTGAACCGTGGGATAGCTGGGTCTCACACTGGGCTGGGCCATCCTCCTCTCATCCTCCTCCCATCCATCCCCTTTCCACACTCCTCTCCGGTTTCACTTGCCTTTCTTTCTGTTGGCCTCATCACCATCGCATTCAACAAACGTTCAGTCTATCTAGCCACATCTAGCTATAGCAGACTGTATTTCAATGTTTCTGTTGTATTGTACAACCAGGCCAGATCATTTAGTGCCATGTGGAACTGGCTCATTGATGAATATGCTTTGTAATGTATTTGTTTTGTAATGTATAGGACATTTACAGTATTAGGCAAGACTGCCTTCTCATCTTGTGTACCAGAGGCATGGAATAGTCTACAATTTATGCCTCATCTAGACATGTTAGTGCCACTGAATGAATGAAACATTTTGATGGGAGACTCTGTTACAGAGGAGTCTAAATGCTTTTGTTTTTAGGCTGGATCATGTTGTTGAATTGTATTATATTGTTGTATATTTTAATTCTGTAATGTATTGATTGTTGCTGCCTTCTTGGTCAGGTCTCCCTTGACTCTGGTTCACAATGGGCTTTTTCTGGTTAAATCAAAATGAATAAACATTTCGGATGTAATTATTTTTTGATTGTTTTTTTATTCGACTCATTGGCATGGTTTCTATTAGTGGAATAGGTCCTGGAAGTTAAAGTGTGATATCTGTCTATCTGTTGATACCCCGCTCCAAAAGCTCACTAGTTCTTAAAGTCAAGATCAGCCTGTAGGAAAATCACCCAGGTTCATTACC
This sequence comes from Salmo trutta, assembly GCF_901001165.1. Classification (NCBI taxonomy): domain Eukaryota; kingdom Metazoa; phylum Chordata; class Actinopteri; order Salmoniformes; family Salmonidae; genus Salmo; species Salmo trutta. Next base: position 24,697,817 of record NC_042968.1, read on the forward strand.
CAATGAAAGCTTAAGACCAGACCCCCCTAATGTTATGTCAAGGGAGCCTTAAAATAGAGCCTTCAAGTCTTCCATGCTAAAGAGGGGAGAGAGCTGGGTAATAGCAGAGGTTCCTCCATTTATACTCTCCTTAAAATTACACTCTTTTTGTGAAAGAGGAACTGTGGAAAGTAAGTAGCTGTTCCTACACGAAACATCCCCACATTGCTGATGTGTGTGTAGACTGCAGAGCTGGTGAGTATGGATGTGGACCCTATGTCATGGGTCTGGGTCTGGCCTGTCCATTCAGCACTTTTCTCTGGGGGATTCAGTTGGGATCACGCTGGCACTATGCTGCTGGATAATACAGGACTCTGCAATCAAAACAGGCTTTGTTAACCCCACAGCCAAGTAAGATCACTACAGCTGATCACAAGTCACAGTACAATACTAAACAGAAACACGACATGGTGGATGCACTTGTTGTACGCTAAAGATACGTTTTCAGTGATTTAGAATGGATTGCTGTTTGTTGGTAAATGGAGGATGGATTCCTGGTAGACATAGGGTGATTTCCAAATGGCATCCTAGTTCCTATATGGTGCACTACTTTTGAGAAGGGCCCATAGGGATCTGGTGAAAAGCAGTGCACTATATAAGGAATAGGGTGCCATTTGGGATGCATTCTGAGACTGCAAGGCTGTACCCAGACTCAGAGTTATTATACATCAGGATAGATGGAAGGATATTGTAACAGATAGTACAGGAATGTGCTACTTTGAAGAGTTGTGTAATAAGTACAGGCAAAATGATGGTCTGGAACTATGCATGGACTAGCATGCTGGGCAGTACTGGATGATACAGGTTGTATTGTAATGGGAAAGGCAGTAGAATGGTTTGGAGAGCAGAAATCTGTATAAAGGTTTTAGTTGTGCTGGAGGACTGGGCAGTGTAGTAGTTTGGGGTGGAACTGTGTTGGGAAAAGGCTGATCTGTGTTGTAATTGGACAGTAGGTTGTCAGTGGCAGCGTTGGCCCCCTATCAGGTCCGGATGGGGGAGATTAGCCACGTGGTGGGGCGTTGGGGTGAGGTGGGCAGATTTACAGTAGGGGCCAGACAGGAGGGCAAGCCCATTACACTATACTGTAGAGACGGATCTACTCTAGCCTGTAGCAGCCAGGGACCAGGGTAAGGCTAATTATGAGGTTTCTCATTGTGTTGTGCTTGTCTCACTGTGTGTTTTTGTACTGTGTATTTCTCTTGTGTGCATATGGGTGAGAGGTTGTGCTTTGTAACAATGCTATAGCTAGTCAAACTGGGTACGCTATGTTGAGTTACTTTAAGTTTGTGTGAAATTAGTTTGTGCCCAAGGGTATTAATGAGGAATTTGCTGTGCATTAGGACTTGTGAAACATTTCAAATATACAGACAAAACTGACTGCTTGTCTAACTTTAAAACCAATGCTTCTTCATGCGTGGCGTGTTGCATGAACAGCTTTAGTGTAGAGACAATGGTGCTTTTGTTATTATTTTTGTAAGTTCTGGTGATGGCTCTGTAAGTTCTGGTGAGTCCCATTGTGAGCTAATATGCTAACTTGCTCTCTCTGATTCTTCATTTGCAGAACGTACGCTTTGACCCCTCAACCCCTCCATCCCCTCTTTCCCGTCCTTTTTTTTGTTCTGATGTGTCTCTTCTCTTCTCTCTCCACAGGCGAGCCACACAGGAATGCGCTCCTACATTTACAATAAGAACTCTGTGATTGGCTCGCAGGCAGAGCACGGTGGGATGAGGACGTACTTCTTCAGTGCCGACACACAGGAGGACATGAATGGTTGGATCCGAGCCATGAACCAGGCTGCTCTCATGCAGAGTCAAGGCATCAAGAGGTTAGTCCCTCCCTCCCACCCTGCAGGCCATTCCTAGTTGTCCCCAATAGTTCCCTCTGTAGTGTCCCCAATTGTCCCCTCTGTAGTTATCCCCAATAGGCTCCTCTGTAGTTTCCCAAATAGTCTCCTCTGTAGTTATCCCCAATAGTCTCCTCAAGTTATCCCCAATAGTCTCCTCTGTAGTTATCCCCAATAGTCTCCTCTAGTTATCCCCAATAGTCTCCTCTGTAGTTATCCCCAATAGTCTCCTCTAGTTATCCCCAATAGTCTCCTCTGTAGTTATCCCCAATAGTCTCCTCTGTAGTTATCCCCAATATTCCCCTCTAGTTATCCCCAATAGTCTCCTCTGCAGTTATCCCCAATTGTCCCCTCTGTAGTTATCCCCAATTGTCCCCTCTGAAGTTATCCCCAATAGTCTCCTCTGTAGTTATCCCCAATATTCCCCTCTAGTTATCCCCAATAGTCTCCTCTGTAGTTATCCCCAATAGTCTCCTCTGTAGTTATCCCCAATATTCCCCTCTAGTTATCCCCAATATTCTCCTCTGTAGTTATCCCCAATAGTCTCCTCTAGTTATCCCCAATAGTCTCCTCTGTAGTTATCCCCAATAGTCTCCTCTGTAGTTATCCCCAATTGTCCCCTCTGAAGTTATCCCCAATAGTCTCCTCTGTAGTTATCCCCAATATTCCCCTCTAGTTATCCCCAATAGTCTCCTCTGTAGTTATCCCCAATAGTCTCCTCTGTAGTTATCCCCAATATTCCCCTCTAGTTATCCCCAATATTCTCCTCTGTAGTTATCCCCAATAGTCTCCTCTAGTTATCCCCAATAGTCTCCTCTGTAGTTATCCCCAATAGTCTCCTCTGTAGTTATCCCCAATAGTCTCCTCTGTAGTTATCCCCAATAGTCCCCTCTAGTTATCCCCAATAGTCTCCTCTGTAGTTATCCCCAATTGTCCCCTCTGTAGTTATCCCCAATAGTCTCCTCTGAAGTTATCCCCAATAGTCTCCTCTGTAGTTATCCCCAATAGTATCCTCTGTAGTTATCCCCAATAGTCTCCTCTGTAGTTATCCCCAATAGTCTCCTCTGTAGTTATCCCCAATAGTCCCCTCAAGTTATCCCCAATAGTCCCCTCAAGTTATCCCCAATAGTCTCCTCTGTAGTTATCCCCAATAGTCCCCTCAAGTTATCCCCAATAGTCTCCTCTGTAGTAATCCCCAATAGTCTCCTCTGTAGTTATCCCCAATAGTCCCCTCAAGTTATCCCCAATAGTCTCCTCTGTAGTTATCCTCAATATTCCCCTCAAGTTATCCCCAATAGTCCCCTCAAGTTATCCCCAATAGTCTCCTCAAGTTATCCCCAATAGTCTCCTCTGTAGTAATCCCCAATAGTCTCCTCTGTAGTAATCCCCAATTGTCCCCTCTGTAGTTATCCCCAATAGTCTCCTCTGTAGTTATCCCCAATAGTCTCCTCTGTAGTTATCCCCAATAGTCCCCTCAAGTTATCCCCAATAGTCTCCTCTGTAGTTATCGCCAATAGTCCCCTCAAGTTATCCCCAATAGTCCCCTCAAGTTATCCCCAATAGTCTCCTCTGTAGTAATCCCCAATAGTCTCCTCTGTAGTAATCCCCAATAGTCTCCTCTGTAGTAATCCCCAATAGTCCCCTCAAGTTATCCCCAATAGTCTCCTCTGTAGTTATCCCCAATAGTCTCCTCTGTAGTAATCCCCAATAGTCTCCTCTGTAGTTATCCCCAATAGTCTCCTCTGTAGTTATCCCCAATAGTCTCCTCTGTAGTTATCCCCAATAGTCTCCTCTGTAGTAATCCCCAATAGTCCCCTCAAGTTATCCCCAATAGTCTCCTCTGTAGTTATCCCCAATAGTCTCCTCTGTAGTAATCCCCAATAGTCTCCTCTGTAGTAATCCCCAATAGTCTCCTCTGTAGTTATCCCCAATAGTCTCCTCTGTAGTTATCCCCAATAGTCTCCTCTGTAGTTATCCCCAATAGTCTCCTCTGTAGTTATCCCCAATAGTCCCCTCAAGTTATCCCCAATAGTCTCCTCTGTAGTTATCCCCAATAGTCTCCTCAAGTTATCCCCAATAGTCTCCTCTGTAGTAATCCCCAATAGTCTCCTCTGTAGTAATCCCCAATAGTCTCCTCTGTAGTTATCCCCAATAGTCTCCTCTGTAGTTATCCCCAATAGTCCCCTCAAGTTATCCCCAATAGTCTCCTCTGTAGTTATCCCCAATAGTCCCCTCAAGTTATCCCCAATAGTCTCCTCTGTAGTTATCCCCAATAGTCTCCTCTGTAGTTATCCCCAATAGTCTCCTCAAGTTATCCCCAATAGTCTCCTCTGTAGTAATCCCCAATAGTCTCCTCTGTAGTAATCCCCAATAGTCTCCTCTGTAGTTATCCCCAATAGTCTCCTCTGTAGTTATCCCCAATAGTCCCCTCAAGTTATCCCCAATAGTCTCCTCTGTAGTAATCCCCAATAGTCTCCTCTGTAGTTATCCCCAATAGTCTCCTCTGTAGTTATCCCCAATAGTCCCCTCAAGTTATCCCCAATAGTCTCCTCTGTAGTTGCCCCAATAGTCCCCTCAAGTTATCCCCAATAGTCTCCTCTGTAGTTATCCCCAATAGTCCCCTCAAGTTATCCCCAATAGGCTCCTCTGTGGTAATCCCCAATAGTCTCCTCTGTAGTTATCCCCAATAGTCTCCTCTGTAGTTATCCCCAATAGTCTCCTCTGTAGTTATCCCCAATAGTCCCCTCAAGTTATCCCCAATAGTCTCCTCTGTAGTTATCCCCAATAGTCCCCTCAAGTTATCCCCAATAGTCTCCCCTGTAGTTATCCCCAATAGTCCCCTCAAGTTATTCCCAATAGTCTCCTCTGTAGTTATCCCCAATAGTCCCCTCAAGTTATCCCCAATAGTCTCCTCTGTAGTAATCCCCAATATTCCCCAGTAAACCCAATGCCTCCTTGTCCAAACAGGGATCCACCAGTAGCTCTCCCAGTAGACCTCTGCCTCCCTCTCTCTTCCTATCAATTCTCAGCACCAAAGCAAAGCACATTTTCCCCAGTCTGATCTTGATCATGTGCCTGTAGAAACATTAGCAAAGTGCTTAACTGTTGGGGTTGTAGGTGGGAGTGTACCTGGCCTGGCCTGGCTTGGCGTGGTTTTGGCATGGCATGGTTTAGCTTGGCCTGCTTGACTGGGACTCAGTGAGCAGTCATCCATGGCAGGACAGGTGTAACACTGCTCTGATAGTGTCTACTCTCCTGTGCTGTGGGATGGATGGGGTGTTGAGTTCTGCAGCTGGCTGCTGTATGGATGAGAGCTCCATCCTGCTCCTGCTGCCAGCTGAGCATGGGCCAGTCACAGGGCACAAACAAGGTTCCTCCCTCTACTCCATCACAGGGCACAAACACATATGCGTCCCAAATGGCACCCTGTTCCCTATATAGTGCACCACTGATTAGATCCCCATGAGCCCTGGTCAAAAGTAGTGCAGTATATAGGGAAAAAAGAATAGCTGTTTCAATTAAAAGGAGAAAAAGATATGGTTTGGCCAAACTGGTTCCGGTTTGGTTAGATGAATGACACAGCGTGTGGTGTAGGAGAAATGAAGTGTACAGTGCACATACATTATGTGGCTGATCTGGAATGGCATTCTACAGCTGAGAGGAAGGTTGGATCTGATGTTTTGGGAAACAGTACCATCTGGTGGCCAACGCTGCTCAGTGCTCATTAGCAGCTCCAAGGGAAGCTATTTCTCCTGAAAATCATTGTCTGAATCTACTGCTAGTGCTACATTATAATGTTATCAAGATGTCAGCATTATCATGTAGACAGATTAGACAGCAAGCTAGAACTTGGTATTTCAGTAGAGCATTAGCTAACACTCGTTTACAGTACCAGTCAAAAGTTTGTACACACCTACTTATTCAAGGGTTGTTCTTTACATCAAAACTATGAAATAACCCATAAGGAATCATGTGGTAACCAAAAAAGTTTTAAACAGTTTCTTCTAAGTAGCCACCCTTTGACTTGATGACAGCTTTACATACTCTTGGCATTCTCTCAACCAGCTTCACCTGAAATGCTTTTCCAACAGTCTTGAAGGAGTTCCTACATATGCTGATCTGCTTTTCCTTCACTCTGCGGTCCAACTCATCCCAAACCATCTCAATTGGGTTGAGGTCGGTCATCTGATGCAGCACTCCATCACTCTCCTTCTTGGTCAAATAGCCCTTACACAGCCTGAATGTGTGTTGGGTCATTGTCCTGTTGAAAAACAAATTATAGTCTCACTAAGCCCAAACCAGATGGGATGGTATATCACTGCAGAATGCTGTGGTAGCCATGCTGGTTAAGTGTGCCTTGAATTCTAAATAAATCACAGACAGTGTCACCAGCAAAGCACCCCCACACCATCACACCTCCATGCTTCACGGTTGGAACCACACATGTGGAGACCATTCGTTCACCTACTCTGCGTCTCACAAAGACCCGGCGGTTGGAACCAAAAATCTAAAATTTGGACTCATCAGACCAAAGGACAGATTTTCACTGGTCTAATGTCCATTGCTCGTGTTTCTTGGCCCAAGCAAGTCTCTTCTTCTTATTGGTGTCCTTTAGTAGTGGTATCTTTGCAGTAATTCAACCATGAAGGCCTGATTCACACAGTCTCCTCTGAACAGTTGATGTTGAGATGTGACTGTTACTTGAACTCTGTGAAGCATTTATTTGGGCTGCAATTTCAGAATTTCTGACATTTTCCAGATTGTTTAACCTTCATGTCTTAAAGTAATGATGGACTGTCGTTTCTCTTTGCTTTTTTGAGCTGTTCTTCCCATAATATGGACTTGGTCTTTTACCAATAGGGCTATCTTCTGTATACCACCCCTACCTTGTCACAACACAACTGATTGGCTCAAACGCATTAAGAAGGAAAGAAATTCCACAAATTAACTTTTAAGAAGGCACACCTGTTAATTGAAATGCATTCCAGGTGACTACCTTAGGAAGCTGGTTGAGAGAATGCGGGTGGCTACTTTGAAGAATCTCAAATTTGATTTGTTTAATACTTTTTTGGTTACTTCATGGTTCCATATGTGTTATTTCATAGTTTGATGTCTTAACTATTATTCTACAATGTAGAAAATAGTCAAAATAAAGAAAATGCCTTGAATGAGTAGGTGTGTCCAAACTTTTGACTGGTACTGTATGTCTGATATGCTCTGAACTTTGAAACTGAGTTAACTGTCCATCGAGGACCTGCCCTGTCAATATTTGTATTGTAAAAAATGTGTGATTTGTTAGACGTGTATAGTGTTGGTCTGGGAATCAGATAAATGATATCTCAGATGAATGACTCCCTGCAGAGGGAGAGAGTCTCATACATTCATCTGTGGGACAAATGAATGATCACTAGAGCTATTACACAGAGTCATTGATGAAGAGGCTACCCCAAGCTATTAGTTTAAAGACAAAATGGCTGTCATTTCGACTCTCAAGGGGAACCCAGCCTGCCTCCTATCCAAAGAGCCTCACTTAGTTACACTCCCCTCTCCATGAAAATATGTGGGTGTTAAAAACATATTGAAAACCCCTCCCTGTAGTCTCCCTTCCCTCTTCGGAGGAACTCAGTAATGAATAAAGGACATTTGAATGCTTTCACTAGTATCACTCAAGTGGGAAATAGCATTGAGAGTCAGAGTCAACTCAGGTTAATGGAGGTGTCCATGTACTTTACCATAATGTAGTCTACTGTATTAATATCTGAGGGAAAGGAGGAATGAATAGCATTAATATTTTGTTTTAAGACACAGAACTTAAGTATTTTATGTATTACTATAGGTCACTAAGTCCTTGACTAGCATTCAGGGAATATATACTGAACAAAAATATAAATGCAACATGTAAAGTGTTGGTCTCATGTTTCATGAGCTGAAGTAAAATATCCCAGAAATGTTCCATACACACAAAAAGCTTATTTCTCTCAAATTTTGTGCACAAATTTCTTTACATCCCTGTTAGTGAGCATTTCTGTTTTGCCAAGCTAATCCATCCACCTGACAGGTGTGGCATATCAAGAAGCTGATTAAACAGCATGATCATTACACAGGTGCAACTTGAGCTGGGGACAATAGAAGGCCACTCTAAAATGTGCACATGTGTTTTGTCACACAACACAATGAGACATGTCTCAAGTTTTGAGGGAGTGTGCAATTGGCATGCTGACTGCAGGAATGTCCACCAGAGCTGTTGCCAGAGAATTTTATGTTCATTTCTCTACCATTAACTGCCTTTAGGCCCACCCACGGCCGCGCTCCTTCCCTGTGATGTGAAATCCATAGAAAATTCATTCATTCATTTCAATTGTCTGATTTCCTTATATAAACTGTAACTCAGTAAAATCGTTGAAATTGTTGCATGTTGCGTTTATATTTTTGTTCAGTATATTAGCTTGTCACTAACCATATCACACTGAGCTGATTAATCATGTCAGTTGTTTCTAATGTCCAGGGGTTGGTGTGATAGAAACGCCAGGTTTGGTCATTGTCTTTAGCCTAGGTAACTGTAAAGTGCCTCTGTTATAGTCCAGTATCCCTGTTGACCTCTAATGCCTCTCACCCCTCACAGAGAGGCAGTCACAGAGAGACCAGACATGTCAGTGCAGCAGGCAGTACCACAGACCAACCACGTTAACAACAACAACACCAGTAAGAGCCCCTCCCAGTCGCGTTCAGGGAGCCTCCAGCGGCCCGAGAGAGAGGAGCCTCCAGAGGGGGAGATCCGACTGAGCCAGGGGGACGAGGAGAGGTACGTGTTAGAGGCTCCTAGAAAGCTCAGCCATCCAGCCACGGAGGTAGAGGTGGACAGGCTCTCCCCAGACACTCTCCCTGGCCCCTCACACCCCAGGAATGGCCAGGCCCACACAGTCCTCGCCACGCTGCCCCCTGAGCAGAATGGGAACATCGTGTATAAGAGGGGCTTTGTCCCACGGACAGCCACAGAGAAGCAGGTGCAGAGGAAGACAGCTCTGGCTCAGGTGGAGCACTGGGTCAAAGTACAGAAGGGAGATCCCAAGAGGTCAGTCAGAAGACCTACATTACTCAACTAATGTAATCTTTACTCTTATCCTGAGCATAATCTTAACCTTATCCTTAGCTTCAGTGATGATAACCCTAACCATCACAGGAGGTTGGTGGCACCTTAATTATGGAGAAAGGGTTCGCTGTAACGGTGGGAGCGGAATAGGTGGAATGGTATCAAATAAATCAAGCACATTGTTTCCATGTTTTTGATGCCATTCCCTTTTTACTTTTCCGGACATTATTATGAGCCGTTCTCCCCTTAGCAGCCTGCTGTGCTAACTATAGCCTCAGCCCATGCTCCTATATCAACCATTCAATTGACATACTGTATTATAACAAACTTTTTATAAATGTCTCCCCCTGGTGGCGATTGTGAATGTCTCAGCTCTGAACTGCTTTTTCACTGTAACGTTTGTTGGAATAAAGTGGTCATGCCTGAATGGCTGTTGATACTTTACTTAAATGCACTTTCGTTTCAACTCAGTATTGATGCTCATTTATGTACCTGGTGAAGTAAGTAGACTGCACAGTTTATAAAAGGCTCTATTCCTCTTTCCTAACCTTAGCAACACACCCACTACTGAGTACGCCCTCCCCCTCCCTCGGCGGACCCCTCCCCTGCAGCCTAAGGCCGTGGTAGTAGAGGCCTACCAGACATTGCCAAAGACCCCCAGACTCCCGTCTGGCGGGAGCTCCCCTTCGGCGCCCCGCAACCTGCCCAGCGACTACAAATACGCCCACGACCGGCTCAGCCACTTCCGCATGTCCACCGATGAGCGCATGGCCACCAAGGAGGGCATGGTATGGCAGCTGTATGAGTGGCAGCAGCGCCAGCAGTTCCGCCACGGCAGCCCCACGGCGCCCATCTACACCGGGCCAGACTTCCTGGACACGGCCTCCTTCAGGGTCACTGTGGAGATGCCTCGCTCCATCTCTGTGCCCCCTTCCCCCTGTGAAGTCCCCCCATCTGTCCCCACCTTCAAACCACTGTCGCCCCACAGGCCACACACCCCCTCAGACAGGGTGACGGTCAAGCCGCTGGATGAGGTGCCACCTGGGGAGTCCCCCACCGGCTCCAGTTCTCCTAGACGGGTGTTTTCTCAGCTTTCTAAGGTAGGACTCTGACCCACTGGGGTTTAAAGGGTTAAAGAGGCTGGTTTACCAGCCTGGGACTGGCACAAGACTACATGTTTCACAGCTAAGGAACGTTCATCTTTCATAAAAGGGTTTAATTCTCACAGTTACTGAGGTCATTTTGTTTGTAGTGAATTTCCATTTAATCTCTGTCTTAGAGGAATAATAACTTTCACACGTTAACCGTTAGAGAAAGGGCCGACCATGGGAAGATGAGCATGAGAAGTAGCCCTGCTGTAATTTCCCGGCATCTTCACTTTGATGCCGGTCACAAGCTCCGAAGGATTCACACAGTCCACACCCAGGCCCTCTACACAGGTGGTAGGGTGTGTGTGTGAGTGGGAGCCTCCCCATCACCCATTCCTCCCAGCCCGGCCCGGCTCAGTCTCCAGGCTCAGACACACACCAGCCTGTGTGGCCGTGTGTGTGTGAGTGTGTGACCTGTGACACGGCACTGTCCTGCGTCATCCTCATCCTGTGCTGTCTCCCTGCCGGCTGCCACACCCCCCACATGTGAGGCTGTCTTTACAAGGCTGCACCACACCAGCCTCCACGCAGCCCTCATCGCAAGCCCACTGTCCTCACACCAAGTAAACAGAATGTCCCAGCCTCTGTTTCCTCATCATTCACCCATAACGCCAAGTCACTAATTATGTCTCTCAAATAGAACCCTGCCGCTCCGCTCGCTCACAGAATAATCATAAACACTCAAAGAGGAAAAGTCTTTTTTTAATGAGCCACAGTGTATGTGTGAGATCATCCAAGAAAGCAATGGTTTATGGGTACTACATTTAGTCTGCAGATGAACTTTGTTTTGGTGGATCCAGCATCTTTTACACTGGTGATGTCTTTTTGGCTTGAGTGTGTATATCAGGGCTGTGTTCCATGTACCTCTATGGAATATCACACGAGTGTCTGTGTGTGTGTGTGTGTGTGTGTGTGTGTGTGTGTGTGTGTGTGTGTGTGTGTGTGTGTGCGTGTGTGCGTGTGTGCGTGTGTGCGCGTGTGCGTGCGTGCGCGTGTGCGTGTGTGTGTGTGTGTTATTAGCGGCTAATTCAATTTGCCCAGGGCCTCTCAGCACCCTGTAAACATCTCCACTGCATCTCAACCATCAGCAACGGTCTCTTTCTACTGATCTTACGTTTAAATTAAAAACCTATTATACAGCAAAAAAAGATTGGCTTGGGAATCTCTGAGGGAATGGCTCACAGTGCTTCTCTCGCTGGTAGCAAACAAATGTTATTTTAAGAAGGCAGGTTGGGGATAATTTATGTGTAGTTAATTCAATCTCTTGTTGTTTGTGTCCTTTTAAGGTTCTGTGATGGTCTAGCCAAGGAATTCTGTGTGTTAAGCAGAAATGTCAAACCTTCCAAACCCTGTAGCAACTTAAACTGGGGGCACACTTGATTTCAAATAAGAGGAGGAAGGATGGAAATAAATTCATGGATAGAAGAAAAAATATGCTGTGTGCACAAATGAGTTTGTAAAGTTCCCTTTAAGTTTGGGGTGCTACATATCAGAATGCCCAGTAGCGGGGACAGAAAGCCAGGAACAATCTGAAACACATTGCAGGCATATTCATCCTTGTAAATGTTCATTTATGATTTGCCATTCTGTTTGATCTGTGAAATGGGATATGTAGCCTAATAACTTGTTAATGTCTTTGTTTTCCCACAGACTAGTCAGCTGGAGAGACGGTCAATGCCAGCCATGGGCTACATCACACACACAGTCAGCGCACCAAGCTTGCATGGGAAAACGGTACAGCTTCTGTCTTGTTCGTTTATCTTCATCACACACCCAGTTTAAACTATTCTCTGCTTTATATTAGGACTATTAAAGATTAATGCTGAAGGGAACTTCGATGTAATACATTTCAGACAGAAAGCGGCACCATTTTCAGCTGGTGGATTCAGTGGTGTTCTGCTCTGAAGGGCCTTGTGTGGGTAGCGGGGAGAGAGGAGCAGGTATTGTGGTAGGATGCTTAGGCCCACAGCTCTCTGGGGCCTGAAGAGCTGAGCCCTCACTGCTGCCGCCCTGGTGGCCAGGTGTTGAAGTGCTCTCTCTCTGTCCCTCCCTCTCTTCCTCTCCCTGGCCTGGGCCTGACCCTACTGCAGCCGGAGGAGCTGACCCTGCTGCTCATTCAGCTCAGGAGTCACCAGGCCAAGATGGCTGGTGTCCACGGCGACGCCCTCCACCACCTACATCACAACGGCCTCCTAGGCCCCAGCCTGCAGGTCAGGCCCCCTCGTATCCTCCCCCCTGCAGCCGCCCTGCCCTGCAGCCCCACTCCAGTGATTCGTGGATCCCCAGCCCCCAGCCAAATCCCCATCACCCGCAGTCTGTCTCTGCTAGTGTTTTGGTCCCAGCTCCATCATTCATTGGACTGTGTGGTGTGTTGGTCGTGTCTTGTTGTGCTAGTGGCTTAGGTGCCCCCCTGGTAGCATGGACTGTCTGCAGCTATAGATACACCACCCTGTTAGCATGGACTGTCTGCAGCTATAGATACACCACCCTGTTAGCATGGACTGTCTGCAGCTATAGATACACCACCCTGTTAGCATGGACTGTCTGCAGCTATAGATACACCAGCCTGTTAGCATGGACTGTCTGCAGCTATAGATACACCAGCCTGTTAGCATGGACTGTCTGCAGCTATAGATACACCACCCTGTTAGCATGGACTGTCTGCAGCTATAGATACACCACCCTGTTAGCATGGACTGTCTGCAGCTATAGATACACCAGCCTGTTAGCATGGACTGTCTGCAGCTATAGATACACCAGCCTGTTAGCATGGACTGTCTGCAGCTATAGATACACCAGCCTGTTAGCATGGACTGTCTGCAGCTATAGATATACCACCCTGTTAGCATGGACTGTCTGCAGCTATAGATACACCACCCTGTTAGCATGGACTGTCTGCAGCTATAGATACACCACCCTGTTAGCATGGACTGTCTGCAGCTATAGATACACCAGCCTGTGGCCTCACTCATCTGTCGGCATAATGTAGCACTCCGTTGAGCCTTATAGAGACGTGTTTCATTTGATTTGTTAAAAAACAAACATGATGTTGCTCCCAAGCTTCATATCAAGCATGTTGCCTGTTGACTATGCACCATGCCTGCCTTCACGTACATATACTGTAGCCTTATCTTCTGTTGTTTGAGGTCTTTGCAAACCTGGATAACTACAATGAGAAATGTATTTTCTTACACATTTCCCCTCTAAGTCCTGGTTGTACAGAACTGTGTGTATCTGAGAGGTCATTCTTATTAGTGTAAAGTGATCCTGGGCATACAGGCTGGTTCAGTAGTGTGTCTCTCTAGAGCAGGGGTAGGCAACTAGATTCAGCCGCGGGATGATTTTTGTTGGAGCGAATGGTCAGGGGGGCTGGAACGTCTCTTTTTTTAATTTGTGGGAATACTTGGGAACATATTTCCTAAATTAAACTGAATTCCTGGTGATTTTACAGTCTTTTTGGACCAAAAAATGAAATACAATAAAAAAAGAAGATGCCTGTTGCTGACCCCTGCCCTAGAAGAGCCAGTCCAAACACACTGCTCTGTTCTCAGACCTGCACACCACAGTGAAGCTGTAAACATGCTCAATGACAACCATGCTCAGTCTCTCTCCATCAACGCTTATGTTCTCTTCATCATCATGTAGCCGTCATTTACCCATGCCAGAGATCTGGTGGCGAACTGAATTATAAGCAGTATACTGCCCTATGAAATGCTTAAGCTATTTTTGTAAGCATCCCTAAACTATACTGCTCAAAAAAATAAAGGGAACACTTAAACAACACATCCTAGATCTGAATGAAAGAAATAATCTTATTAAATACGTTTTTCTTTACATAGTTGAATGTGCTGACAACAAAATCACACAAAAATAATCAATGGAAATCCAATTTATCAACCCATGGAGGTCTGGATTTGGAGTTACACTCAAAATTAAAGTGTAAAACCACACTACAGGCTGATCCAACTTTGATGTAATGTCCTTAAAACAAGTCAAAATGAGGCTCAGTAGTGTGTGTGGCCTCCACGTGCCTGTATGACCTCCCTACAACGCCTGGGCATGCTCCTGATGAGGTGGCGGATGGTCTCCTGAGGGATATCGTCCCAGATCTGGACTAAAGCATCCGCCAACTCCTGGACAGTCTGTGGTGCAACGTGGCGTTGGTGGATGGAGCGAGACATGATGTCCCAGATGTGCTCAATTGGATTCAGGTCTGGGGAACGGGCGGGCCAGTCCATAGCATCAATGCCTTCCTCTTGCAGGAACTGCTGACACACTCCAGTCACATGTCTAGCATTGTCTTGCATTAGGAGGAACCCAGGGCCAACCGCACCAGCATATGGTCTCACAAGGGGTCTGAGGATCTCATCTCGGTACCTAATGGCAGTCAGGCTACCTCTGGCGAGCACATGGAGGGCTGTGCGGCCCCCCAAAGAAATGCCACCCCACACCATGACTGACCCACCGCCAAACCGGTCATGCTGGAGGATGTTGCAGGCAGCAGAACGTTCTCCACGGCATCTCCAGACTCTGTCACGTCTGTCACATGCTCAGTGCGAACCTGCTTTCATCTGTGAAGAGCACAGGGTGCCAGTGGCGAATTTGCCAATCTTGGTGTTCTCTGGCAAATGCCAAACGTCCTGCACGGTGTTGGGCTGTAAGCACAACCCCCACCTGTGGACGTCGGGCCCTCATACCACCCTCATGGAGTCTGTTTCTGACCGTTTGAGCAGACACATGCACATTTGTGGCCTGCTGGGGGTCATTTTGCAGGGCTCTGGCAGTGCTCCTCCTGCTCCTCCTTGCACAAAGGCGGAGGTAGCGGTCCTGCTGCTGGGTTGTTGCCCTCCTACGACCTCCTCCACGTCTCCTGATGTACTGGCCTGTCTCCTGGTAGCGCCTCCATGCTCTGGACACTACGCTGACAGACACAGCAAACCTTCTTGCCACAGCTCGCCATCCTGGATGAGCTGCACTACCTGAGCCACTTGTGTGGGTTGTAGACTCCGTCTCATGCTACCACTAGAGTGAAAGCACCGCCAGCATTCAAAAGTGACCAAAACATCAGCCAGGAAGCATAGGAACTGAGAAGTGGTCTGTGGTCCCCACCTGCCGAACCATTCCTTTATTGGGGGTGTCTTGCTAATTGCCTATAATTTCCACCTGTTGTCTATTCCATTTGCACAACTGCATGCGAAATTTATTGTCAATCAGTGTTGCTTCCTAAGTGGACAGTTTGATTTCACTGAAGTGTGATTGACTTGGAGTTACATTGTGTTGTTTAAGTGTTCCCTTTATTTTTTTGAGCAGTGTATTTAGATAGCAGCCCTACACTACAATCTAGTTTGGTGTAAATTCTCATAATATAACTGAATCAATCTGCCTGATTTTTCTGTCCTATTTTGCCTCACTAATATTCATTTGACTGTGGTGATATGATCTCTCCAATGAGAATGAATTAGAGATATAGAGTTGTGCTGTAACAGCGCCTGACTAGTCTTCCTATACTATAGTCTCCTAGCATCCTTTGCAGCTTTCCGTCTTGTGATCTGTCTCTCCACTCCTCATTGTCTGTCAGGCAGATGATACTTACATGCAACTGAAGAAGGACCTGGATTATCTAGATCTGAAGGTGGGCCCCAAGAAAAAAGATCATGTAAATGATAATTCATCTCTCTTCCTCCTCTCTCCTCTGTAGCCTGCATCCTGCTCTTCCTTCCACTGTCTACAGTATCAGTCTCTTCCTCATTCACACACCTCCTTCTGCTGCTCTCTCCTCTTCTTTCTGACCTCGTTCCTCAGGGCTGTGTGGTTTAGGTTGATGTTGGAATTTAAACTGTCTTCTGTGTGTTTTAGCCACTGTTGTTTTTGTTACTAATGCTCTGTATACTGAGAATAATGCTATGCTGCATTCATCTGTGTGTCTTTACTATCAATTCAGCAAAGAAAACATCTTGAGTGCAATATGACCTCATACATAAAATTATATGATTATTGGCTACAGTATAAATTATACCATTTTCTATATTGTGTCAAAGCTAGCTATTCTTGCAATTGGATACAAGTACATTGGGAATAGTACATGTTCTCCCTGAAAACATGGGGTCAAAATAACATACCTCCACTGATGGGAACTGAAGTTTCAAGCAGCACAGTACTACATGTCAAAAACTACATTTTGCATCATGTAAATTTCACTTCCCATCAGGCAGTGCTGCTAAAAGAGACCTACAATGGGCGCGTTCGACATTGCAGCCGACATTAACGGCGAGTCGAGACTGACTGATCTACAAATCACCTTGCATCCTACAGTAAATAACTACACAATATTATTTGTAGATCAGTCAGTCAGTCACAATTTACCCATGATACATCACGGATTTGATGCACTCGAACCCGGAAAATATTGCTGCTGTGCGGCTTCATATACACTACCAGTCAAACATTTTAGAACACCTACTCATTCAATGGTTTTTCTTTATTTTTACTATTTTCTACATTGTGGAATAATAGTGAAGACATCAAAACTATGAAATAACACATATGGAACCATGTAGTAACCAAAAAAGTATTAAACAAATCAAAATGTATTTTATATTTGAGATTCTTCCAATAGCCATCATTTGCCTTGATGACAGCCTTGCACACGCTTGGCATTCTCTCAACCAGCTTCATGAGGTAGTCACCTGGAATGTATTTCAATTAACAGGTGTGCCTTCTTAAAAGTCCATTTGTGGAATTTATTTATGCGTTAGAGCCAATCAGTTGTGTTGTGACAAGGTAGGGGGGACAAACAGAAGATAGCCCTATTTAGTAATATACCAAGTCCATATTATGGCAAGAACAGCTCAAATAAGCAAAGAGAAACGACAGTACATCATTACTTTAAGACATGAAGGTTAGTCAACCTGACAATTTCAAGAACTTTGAAGGTTTCTTGAAGTGCAGTCGCAAAAACCATCAAGCACTATGATGAAACTGGCTCTCATGAGGACCGCCACAGGAATGGAAGACCCAGAGTTACCTCGGCTGCAGAGGATAAGTTCATTAGAGTTACCAGCCTCAGAAATTCCAGCCCAAATAAATGCTTCACAGAGTTCAAGTAACAGACACATCTCAACATCAACTGTTCAGAGGAGACTGTGTGAATCAGGCCTTCATGGTCAAATTGCTACAAAGAAACCACTACTAAAAGACACCAATAAGAGAAGAGACTTGCTTGGGCCAAGAAACACTAGCAATGGACATTAGACCGGTGGAAATTTGTCCTTTGGTCTGGAGTCCAGTGTCTAGATTTTTGGTTCAAACCGCTGTGTCTTTGTGAGACACGGTGTGGGTGAATGGATGATCTCCGCATGTATATTTCCCACCGTAAAGCGTGTTATGTTAGGAGGTGTTATGGTGTGGGGGTACTTTGCTGGTGACACTGTCTGTGATTTATTTAGAATTCAAGGCACATTTAACCAGCATGGCTACCACAGCATTCTGCAGTGATATACCATCCCATCTGGTTTGGGCTTAGTGGGACTATCATTTGTTTTTTCAACAGGACAATGACCTCCAGGCTGTGTAAGGGTTATTTTAATAAGAAGGAGAGTGATGGAGTGCTGCATCAGATGACCTGGCCTCCACAATCACCCGAGCTCAACCAAATTGAGATGGTTTGGGATGAGTCAGACCGCAGAGTAAAGGAAAAGCAGCCAACAAGTGCTCAGCGTATGTGGGGACTCCTTCAAGACTGTTGGAAAAGCATTCCAGGTGAAGCTGGTTGAGAGAATGCCAAGAATGTGCAAAGCTGTCATCAAGGCAAAGGGTGGCTATTTGAATAATCTCAAACAAATCAAAACATATTTTATATTTAACACTTTTGGTTACCACATGATTCCATATGTGTTATTAGTTTAGTTTGATGTCTTCACTATTATTCTACAATGTAGAAAATAGTAAAAATTAAGAAAAACCCTTGAATGTGTAGGTGTTCTAAAACTTTTTACTGGTAGTGTAAGTCTAATTCCAGCTTCAGCAGAATGACCTCGTGTGTTGTAATGATTCTACATTCTGCTATCAGAAATTCTCATCCATTAACAACAGTACAAAGCATCTGATCCTCCTGAAGTGATTTGTATGTTTAACACCACAAACCTTAACTAACCTTCTGTTTCTTGGAGTGGGGAGTTCTATTATCGATGTAACACCTCTCTATTTCCTGTTTTAAAACAGATCAAAAGTATTGACCCGTTGATCGTTATGGTACACAATGTGTTAGAAAACACACCTCCGGGTTTTGGGTCCAGTTGGAATGTAAGGATGGTGTGCATACAAAGAGTGAGACCATTCCACTGCTTCTCCTAATAGAATGTGTATACTGCACTCCTCACCTGCCCGTGTTTAATGTGATGAGGGGCCATGTTAGAAGAGAGACCCACCTGTGACTGTAGTGCATAGCTTGGCCTGCTGGGTACTGTAGTCCATCATGGTGATGCGGTGTCAGTGTGTGCTGCCTGACTGATGTGGACTCTGTCTCTGCTCTCTGTGAGAGGGAGTCCCATTGCATGCAGTTAAACCCTGGATTGCACTTTGTTTCACAGCCTTTCTTTTCCTTTTGTTTGGCTTTTAAGCACTAAAGAGACGACCCAAGGGTGCTCTTTGAGAAACGTCCGTACTGATAATCATTTAACAGAATCAGAGCTATAAGGTCAGATACGTAACCTGTGCTTTGGTTATAATTGTAAACACACCTACATCTCTATGCTCTTTGAAGTGGATTAGCAGAAATCATTAGCTCTGTTTGGGTATTAAGTCAATTGAAATCTCTTAGCGAAAGAAACTGAAGACACTTAGCGAAAGACACTGAAATATATCTCATATTTCTATCAATTCTAACTGGGCCAGTTCACTGACGTCTCTGAGATATGTATTTGGCAAGTCTGATTTATCGCTGTAACAGAGAGGATCTGAAGGAGGTGCCATATTTCCTGATAGTTCCTCCCTTTCTCTTGGTTCAAAAAGAGGACACGGTCGTTAACTAAACCCACTGACACACTGCCAGGAAAGAGCAGCTTTGTGGTTCTTCGTCGTGGCCTCTCTCTTAAATGCACAGATGCTGTTTTTGACCATAAATATATTTGCACAGCTTTTAAAGCAGTCATATTGCATTTACTTGTGCATACTACTACCCAAGTCTTTTTTTGTTGAATCATTTTTGCATAACTGTTCTACATTGTGGTTTCTGCAATCCCAATGTCCTTAGCAAGGTCTCATGCTGTTGCTTGATAATTGCTGTAATGTTGTTGTTCAGTGTTATCTATTGAATGTTGGTTTTAATATTTAAGCTAGTTGAACTTTTTTTTGCAACTATTACTGGGAGAAGTAAGGTTGTATTTGTGCCTTTGGGGCATTGCAGGTTACAGGGCGTGAAAGTCTAAAAGACAGACCATCGAGACCTGTTAAGATAGCAGAGAGCGATGTTGATGTAAGTATATTGTCCCTTAACCCCCCCTAACCAAACCTTGTCTGATAAACACCCAGTTTATCCATCTCTCTCCTTTTCTTCAACATCTATGGTTTTTCACATCTTTACAAGCCTCTACAGAGACAGTGAACTGAGGATTTGAGAAGTTGGTATTCTGTAGTTGTAAACAGAGGGTGTGTAGGGAGGGAGGGAACGGAGCAGAGTGAAGATGCAGCACTGTGGGGACAGACAGCTTCACTGTTAAAGCCTGAGAGTATCCACGAGGGTTTTTATTTCCAGCTCTCAATTTAAAAGGAAAAATACAATTAATGGGATTTTAGACATAGAGCTCTTACATTTTTCAGTTTGATTTCTGTCATCCGGCCTTTTTAGTTCTTTGTTTGCTCAGAATGGAGGTAAATAAACTGGATGTCTTGGCTTTTCATCATTAGCATTGTTCCAGTTTAACAATTGGCGAATTTGTTTGAACAATGAATATTTCATGCAATTAAAACAACAATATACGGCTGTGAAATAAAAAACAACTTAATTATTAATTGAACAGAATGATAAATAGAGCTGAAGAATAAACACTCAGTGTGTGAGAAAGATTGTAAACTAGGCAGTCTTATTTTGTTTTCAGAAACATATAACCCATTTCTGCGGGGAAACAAATATGCCAGTCTCAATAAGCACTGTTCTCTTGAAAAGTGAATTTCAAAATATGGATTTTTGATTATGATTACTTATAATGGGCATTACCATTCCCCACAAGCAGACAGTATAAAGCTGTATTTCTTTATTTTCACACAGAGAAGATGAAAAGAGGTCCTCAGGGCATTTCAAAGAGATGGGTCTTATTGACATATTTCCAGACAGAGCAGACTACAGTAGACTATCAATTCATTCTGCTGGGCACTGTGGTTTGAATAATGTTTACCAGAAGCTGCTGGGCTGGGCAGAGGGTCCCTGTTCTAGCCATAGACCTAGTCTTCTTAATAGACCTTATCAATCTCTGTTCTCTGTGCTGCCTGCTGCTGTTCCCTGTGCAGGTGAAGTTAAGTCGACTGTGTGAACAAGACAAGATCCTTCAGGAGCTGGAAACAACGATACGCACGCTCAAGGAAGACAAGGTAGTGTGTTTGTGTGTGTGTGTGTGTGCCTGGGTATGTATACGTGTGTATTAGCTCCCCCATATGGTCCGGTCGTGAATACCCCATGCCCCCGTGGTGTCCTGTCCTACAGGACAAGTTGGAGTCCGTGCTGGACGTGTCCCACCAGCAGATGGAGCAGTACCGGGACCAGCCGGCCCACCAGGAGAAGATATCCTACCAGCAGAGACTACTGCAGGAGGACGTGGTGCACATCAGAGCTGAGATCTCTCAGGTGTCCACGGTAAGGCCTGCTCAGTCTGACCTAACACAGCCTGGCTCACTGGTGTGACTGACCACAGTCAGCCCCATTGACTGACCACACAACCTCCCTCTCTGTCTTTCTCACTCTCTATCTCGCGCCCTCTCTTTCTCTCTCTCGCTCTCTCTCTATTACTCTCTCTTTCTCTACATCTCTCTTGCTCCATGCAGGAGATGGAGAATGTGTGGAACGAGTACAGCAGCCTGGAGAGAGATGTAGACTGGTTGAGGACAGCTCTGGAGGGCCAGATGAACCGCAGTGGTCTCTCTCAGGTCAGGATCACACCACAACCACACCACAACCACACCACTGCAAACACATACTCTCGTACAGATTCCCAGAGGGATGGGAACAACGTCTGTAGTGTTTGTGTTCATGGTTGTGTGTGTGTTTGTCTATGAGCAGAAGGAGATGTCCCAGATCAAGAGGGAGTTGTGGAGGATTGAAGACGTAATAGCAGGTCTCAGCTCCAGCAAAGCCAACTACCAAGTCACCATCTCCTCTGTGACTAACCCAGGTGAGAGGAGGGCTGTGGCTCTGCCTCCGCTTGCCTCTACTAACACACACTGGAGCTCAGGACGAGGTAGAGAGAGAAATGGACGCTACTTGTCATGTGCTTATATATTTACAGGGGACAAAATGGATGAGTTGATTATGGTCTGTATGTGTATTTGGCTTTTGTGGGTGGAGTGTTGTTATCTTGTGTAATTTTAACGTGTATGTTGTGTGTGTTGGGGGGTGTTTTACGTTTGTGTTTTTGTGCCTCCAGAGAGAAAACTTGTGCCTTCCGTGTCACCGTCGTCAGTGCCTTCTCTGTCTGCCAGTCCCTCCCTGGGAGAGATGAGACTGGCCCAGCAGCACAGCCCCCACCTCAGCCCCACAACCCCCACCCCCACCTCCACCCAGCACACCACCGCAGCCCTCGCCATGTCTGTGCCAAAATGTGTGAGTGGCCCCCGCTCCTCTCCCACTCGGAGGACATAGTGTTGAATGTTATCCTATCTGATAGTAAATGTGATTGAATATGATGGTAAAGGCTATGCTGGTTGGTTGTTTTCTCTGCAGGCAGATGAGGGCGCCCCTCCCCGACCACCACTACCTCAGCTATACAGTCCTGAGGACCACGCCCCGGCCGTGCCTCCACTGCCCAGGGAGACCAGTGTCATCAGACACACGTCTGTACGAGGCCTCAAACGACAGTCTGACGAACGCAAGCGGGACAGGGAGATCGGCCAATACACCAACGGAGACAACAAGGTGTGTGTTTGGAGAGGGCTATGGAGCCGTGTGTCTGTGTGATACTGATCTCTGTCTCTGTGGGCGTCAGGTGGAGCTGCGCACCTTCCTGAGTGAACCTGAGCTTCTGGGAGTGGGAGGGTCTGGTCACATGAGGATGGGGGCCTTGGGGCATGATGGTGGCTACCAGACCCTACCAAGCAGAGGTAAGTAGCTCTAGGTCCAGCACATGTAATGCACCTTGATGTAATGTAGAATAACATATTTGTTTCTTTGAAGAAGTCTTCCTCTTCAGAATAAGCAAACAGCTTGGAAGGCTAAACAGCTTGTTTTTCTATAGTGTTCACACCAGCAGCAAATATGTGCTTTGCAATGTACCCACTGAACATGCTTTGGCTCTTGTGCTCACTTGGGGGTTGTGTTTTCATATTAGCTGTCTTTCTCTCAGGGCCGGCTGGCTCCTCATCCAGGCTAAATCAGTCCACAAACATCTCCTCATATGTTACCCTCAGAAGAGGAGCTTCAGCTGCCTCAGGCCTGAAGGTAAGACTCCAACTATTTCTGACTGACTAGGAGTCAAGAGAGAAGGTGGAGAGGCAGCACAAATATTGTTCATAAATCCTGTCATGGCTTTTACTTTTGTGGAGCTGACACAAGCTGACTTGATTAGATGCAGCATCTAGTACAAAACGCTGAGTACATAGAAAAAACTAGGTCATTTTCCATGAAGAAAACTTTTGAATTATTTCAGCTGGCCAACATTATTGTTATAATAATCGAACAAGTTTAGAAATGTAAATTGCTATTGTTGAGAAATGTAGGCTAGTGTAGTAGTGTAAGTCGATACTGTATTACAGTAGTGGGATAATAGCCGCTAGTGGTATAGTAACAGTAGAATTATTGACTGTTGTAGTAGTAGTAGTATGGTGTTGCTGAAGCAAGGAACACAAATAACTCTAAGTCAGAAGTAGGTTAAATATTTAGAGTGGTCTTGTGAAGCAGGTCACACTGGTAAGTCAGAAGTATGTATATCAAATAACTAGAGTGTTCTTGCAGAAGCAAGTCGCACTAAATAGTGATTTTCATTCATAGAATGTGCTCCCCTACTTCTATAATTTGACATTTCTGAAAGTTCCACGGCAGTTAATTCAACAGTGTGAAGTTAGCTTAATTAAGGTAGGTGATGCGGTTACTAAAACAGCTGTAGCTCTTGATTGGTATAAGTTATTCCTGTTTTGATTTCCGATTTGAATAGCCGAGAAGTAGACTAAGATTTCGTACGCTCTAAATTGTTGTCCAAGTCAAAACAGCAGCTGTTTCAAAACATTGAGAGAAAAAGCAGTTGATGCGGTTACTAAAGCAGCTGTATCGTTTGATTGGTCGAATATATTTCTGTTCTGGTTTCAGATTTAAATAGCAGAGACGCAGACTAAGATGTCCTTCTCTAAGTTTTTGTCTAAATTGTTTGGAAAGTCACATTGTTTACAGTGAATAGAATGTTGGAAGTCTGGGAGTTTTTAATTTTTAACAATGAGAGCTTTATAATGTTGAAGAAATCCCATTGAAGTGGATGACTTTTTGGGGGGAAGGACAAAAAGCTTAATAGTTTAAAAAGTATACATTTTATCAAAAAGCTGTATACAAGAACACTATTCCAGACCGGTATGCATGTTTTAAATTTTGAATGGGGTTTCTAGCTTAATCTCGGCCTGCACTCCCAGACACTGAGTTCTCGGTCCATGATGCGACATTAAAGAGGTTCTCCTGTACTTGTGTACACTTTTTAGCCAGTAGATCTGAAAGCTGCGCTCACAAGTCAAAAGTGGTCCCCGAAAATTGCGTACTACGTCACATACACTATATATACAAAAGTATGTGGACATCCCTTCAAATTAGTGGATCTGGTTATTTCAGCCACACCCGTTGCTGACAGGTGTATAAAATCGAGCACACAGCCATGCATTCTCCATAGACAAACATTGGCAGTAGAATGGCCTTACTGAAGAGCTCAGTGACTTTCAACATGAGACCGTCATAGGATGCCACCTTTCCAACAAGTCAGTTCGTCAAAGTTCTGACCTGCTAGAGCTGCCCCGTTCAACTGTAAGTGATCTTATTGTGAAAGTTTGAATGCTGCATGAAACATTGTGTTCCAAAGACTTCTAAGCAAGTCACATTAAAGAGCAACTGCCCCTAAAAAGCAACTTTTCATTTAGAAAAAAGCCTATGTGGCCTAAATATTAGTCAGAAGCATTTATTCTACTGTAAAAATGTATTACAAAGTGTAAATATAATACTTTTGGTCATAAAGTGAGTCTCGCCCAAAACTGAGTTTTGCACCTGAGTATGTCACAACGTAAATGAAGGTTGGTTTTATTTAAGTCCTGTCCACATGCTCAGTTCCGAGTGCAGCTGCACACGACCCGATCGTAATGCCCTTGGTAAATGGGGTTTGACTTTGCAGATCGCTATGGGACAGTATGTAAACATTCCAATAGCTCAATGACTTAAAAATCTCAAAACACTATAAATTGGAGAAATTCATATACAACTATTAAAAGCTAACATAAAAATATTGTCTAATTTACGTTGTAGTTTATTGACGGTACCTAACTAGACGGGAGATGGGCTATCCAAAGTCAAACCAACTTTGTCACAGTCGCACACCAGCCAGATAAAGCTAATTGGCGAAAGAATTTGACTCTTCCCACCTGCGAACACACACACACAAAACACCCACATCAAACTACACCCCGAAATCAACTCACGTTTGAATTCAGTCATGGCCGCTAGCTTTTCTTAATGAACCAAATCTAAAACGAGGCCAAATCAGGAATTTCAGCCACCTTTTAAATAACCTATCATCTACAACTTGAGGGGGTGCAAGACAGCCTATGCAATGCTAATGAACTACTGGTTTAATGACATGCTACGGAACTTTGGCGACTACTAAGTATTTTTAAACCTCCCGCTTTGGGCTTGATGTGTCAATATGTAGGTCATAAACGCATAATATGAGCAGAATTACTGTCTTAGTTCAATTAGCCACGAAATCCCGAGTTTGAAAGCAAAAGAAATTCTGGAAGCTGCGCTGCTACATTTTACCTACATTGTTCCCCACAGGCACATATCTACATGACCAAAAGTATGTGGACACTCGTCAAACATCTCATTCCAAAATCATGGGCATTAATATGGAGTTTGTCCCATTTTTGCTGCTGTAACAGCCACACAACTTCTGGGAAGACCTTCCACAAGATGTTGGAACATTGCTGTGGAGACTTGCTTCCATTCAGCCACAAGAGCATTAGTGAGGTCGGGCACTGATGTTGGGCGGTGTTCGATGGGGTTGAGGTCAGGGCTCTGTGCAGGCCAGTCAAGTTCTTCCACACCGATCTCAACAAACCATTTCTGTATGACCTAATTTTGTGCACGGGGGCATTGTCATGCTGAAACAGGAAAGGGCCTTCCCCAAACTGTTGCCTCAAAGTTGGAAGCACAGAATCGTCTAGAATTTCATTGTATGCTGTTGCGTTAAATTTCCCTAAACTGGAACTAAGGGACCTAGCCAGAACCATGAAAAACAGCCCCAGACCATTATTTATCCTCCACCAAACTTTACAGTTGGCACTATGCATTCGGGCAGGTAGCGTTCTACTGGCAACCCAGATTCGTCCGTTGGACTGCCAGATGGTGAAGCGTGATTCATCACTTCAGAAAACGCGTTTTTACACTGCTCCAGAGTCCAATGGCGGCGAGCTTTACACCCCTCCAGCTGACGCTTGGTATTGCACATGGTGAACTTAGGCTTGTGTGCAGTTGCTCGTCCATGGAAACCGATTTCATGAAGCTCCTGACAAACAGTTCTTATGCTGATGTTGCTTCCAGAGGCAGTTTGGAACTCAAAAGTGAGTGTTGGAACCAAGGACAGCACTCGGCGGTCCCGTTCTGTGAGCTTGTGTGGCCTACCACTTTGCGGCTGAGACGTTGTTGCTCCTAGATGCTTACATTTCACAATACCATCACTTACAGTTGAACGGGGCAGCTCTAGCAGGTCAGAACTTTGACGAACTGACTTGTTGGAAAGGTGGCATCCTATGACGGTCTCATGTTGAAAGTCACTGAGCTCTTCAGTAAGGCCATTCTACTGCCAATGTTTGTCTATGGAGAATGCATGGCTGTGTGCTCGATTTTATACACCTGTCAGCAACGGGTGTGGCTGAAATAACCAGATCCACTAATTTGAAGGGATGTCCACATACTTTTGTATATATAGTGTATGTGACGTAGTACGCAATTTTCGGGGACCACTTTTGACTTGTGAGCGCAGCTTTCAGATCTACTGGCTAAAAAGTGTACACAAGTACAGGAGAACCTCTTTAATGTCGCATCATGGACCGAGAACTCAGTGTCTGGGAGTGCAGGCCGAGATTAAGCTAGAAACCCCATTCAAAATTTAAAACATGCATACCGGTCTGGAATAGTGTTCTTGTATACAGCTTTTTGATAAAATGTATACTTTTTAAACTATTAAGCTTTTTGTCCTTCCCCCCAAAAAGTCATCCACTTCAATGGGATTTCTTCAACATTCTAAAGCTCTCATTGTTAAAAACTCCCAGACTTTTTTGCATCTTGATCTAATGTAAAATGATGGTGGCACCTAAACTCTCTCCCTTCGGCCTTCTCTAACCCATTCCTCGTCTTTCGTTTAAGCTGTCCTTTCTTTCCCTCCTGCTCTCTTTCTCCCTCGCCCTCTCTGTCTCCCCCTCTTCCTTTGCAATCCTCTCCCCTGCTCCCTCCCTCCCGCTCTCTCTTGCTGGTGTCGTGAGCTGTGTTAATTTATACCCTCCCTCCCTCCTCTCAGGAGAGACCAAAGAGTGCCTTGGAGCGTCTGTACTCTGGGGATGTGCTGCAGCAGCAGAGCAGGGGGAGGATGAGTGCTGAGGAGCAGCTGCAGAGGATGAAGAGGCACCAGAAAGCTCTGGTCCGCCAGCGCAAGAGGACCCTGAGTCAAGGAGAACGCCAGACCTCTTCATCACGAGCCTCCTCCTCCTCATCATCACAGCAACGCCCCCTTTCCGCAGACCTGGGTTCAGTACGTTAGAGCTAATCCTCACGCCTAAAGCATGACCATTAGAGCTACAGCTACAATGCATGCAGAAGTAACAATGCATGCAACCACTAATACATTTCAGTTGCGTAGGGTTTTCATAGTGCCGTTGATGTGAGTTTGAGTGTGTGAGTTGGTCTGAACTAGCTGGTGCAGCAGGTAAGTGGGTGTGAGAATTGACTGCTGTGATTGTGTGAGAGGTGAGAGGTGAGAGATGCTGTGGTGTGACATGCAGGTGGAACTACTGCTGTTCTCACCTAGGAAGTGAAGGACTATGAATATGCAATAACAGAAAGGACAGAATAGGTGGGGCCCCTGATTTCAAATGTCCTTGACTCCATCGCAAGAAAATGATTGAAAGGATTGAGAGATATTCACATACTGCATTTTAGACTACAGTCGGTCTCTAATGAAGTAGACTCTGCTATGATACTGATCATGGTAATGATTAACCTCACTTCCTCAACTCTATTAAAGGCCCTGGGAGATATGGAAACGGCATTCTTATATGTCGGCCATCTTTAACTGTGTCAAAGGGCTTTTTGTTGGTTAGCTTGTGAGAATCTTTATGTGAATTATTAGTACTGAACACTGATGCATTAATGCAGCTTCAGTAAATCAGCTTTGTGGGGGTTGATTGTAGTTGATTGATTGTGCTACACTGAATCATATCCCTACTGCTGCATTAACGACCCATAGCCATTACCTCTCTCCTCTCTACACCCACCCCTGGCTAAACAACAAGTGTTCTCTCAGCATTTCTCTAATGTTACCTCAATACTGGAGATACACACAGCAGCTAATAACTCTCTCAATCTCTCCCACCCTGACTAAACTGCAGTTTGACCTACTCTCAGGCTCCATGACAGTGTTTCAGTCTGTGTTCCTATCACTCCACTAGTGTAGCCCACTGCTAAGATACTAACCACATACCCTTCTTCTAGAACGGTCTGTCATTCTCTAACCAGGTCTCATTGTGCTGCTCAGACAAAACATACATAATCCTGCAGATTAAAAAAAATATACTTTTTACATGATTTATTTTCACTGCCATTTTAAAGAGCTCTCTAATCATTATAAGTGTGGATATAGACTGCTGGATTAAACATTTCTAACATCATCTACTGACTCATCAGCATATATATTTAAATTCCCTGGTAGTTTGACACGATGCAACATCCGTCTAATACTGTTCTTTTTAGTCGATTAGTCTTTGTATATAAGTAAAAGCTTCTAAGGAGTGACTTTAGCAATGTGAATGCAGTTCTGATTGTGGTGACTTGTAGATCTTACCACCACTTATCCCTCCTTGTTAACTGACTCTACATACAGCAATGCCTAATGTAAAGTACATGTATCCGTGTGCCACTACCTTTATCCATTGTGCCAATCATTTACAGTCGTATCAGAACTCAAGTCAGCATATTATTTCTCTGTTTATCTGCAAATGGAGGATCATCTACTAAGCTCCCTCCCTCTTCTCCACATATTTCATGTAGAGGTTTGCAAATAAGAAATAAACACACATTTTCCTAATAAATGCATGCTTGCCATGTGTTTTTTCTTCATTGCATGTCTATTAAATATGTATTTGTGGTATTTACTGCACTGGATATTTTTATTTTTGTCTAGTAAGCACGAGGCCTGGGACCAATATGTACATGTAAATGAATGTAGCTAGATGGATCCCTCTCTTGTCATCTTCTCCCCAATCACTGACTGCACAAGTAGAGTGATGCATGCTGTGGTCTGAGAGCTTAGCACTCGTACTGCACTCCCATCAACAGTCCTGTACACGCTGGTGGTTTTGCCTGTGGAGAATAGTGTTGCATTTGTCATATTGTATGCCATTGTATGTATGTTTGAATGGAAAACACACATAAATGTCATTTTTTTAAGGGAACATGCACAATATACAGTATAGCTACAGAGAAGAACACATCAATGTCTGTAGAGTCTCACACTGGATGTTGCCATGAAATTGTAGCAACAAATCCTGAGTCAACAGTTGGAAAGGGGACTAATAATGTGGTTGTTTTGGTGTGTAACTGTTGTGTCTGTGAAGCAGCAGTATGGTAATGTTGGTGTTTAACTGTTGTGTCTGTGAAGCAGTAGTATGGTTGTGTTGGTGTATCACTGTTGTGTCTGTGAAGCAGCAGTATGGTAATGTTGGTGTTTAACTGTTGTGTCTGTGAAGCAGCAGTATAGTTGTGTTGGTGTATCACTGTTGTGTCTGTGAAGCAGTAGTATGGTAATGTTGGTGTTTAACTGTTGTGTCTGTGAAGCAGCAGTATAGTTGTGTTGGTGTATCACTGTTGTGTCTGTGAAGCAGCAGTATGGTAATGTTGGTGTTTAACTGTTGTGTCTGTGAAGCAGCAGTATAGTTGTGTTGGTGTGTAACTGTTGTGTCTATGAAGCAGCAGTATGGTTGTGTTGGTGTGTAACTGTTGTGTCTGTGAAGCAGCAGTATAGTTGTGTTGGTGTATCACTGTTGTGTCTGTGAAGCAGCAGTATGGTAATGTTGGTGTTTAACTGTTGTGTCTGTGAAGCAGCAGTATAGTTGTGTTGTTGTGTAACTGTTGTGTCTATGAAGCAGCAGTATGGTTGTGTTGGTGTGTAACTGTTGTGTCTGTGAAGCAGCAGTATGGTAATGTTGGTGTTTAACTGTTGTGTCTGTGAAGCAGTACTATGGTTGTGTTGGTGTTTAACTGTTGTGTCTGTGAAGCAGTAGCATGGTTGTGTTGGTGTTTAACTGTTGTGTCTGTGAAGCAGCAGTATGGTTGTTTCGGTGTATAACTGTTGTGTCTGTGAAACAGCAGTATGGTTGTGTTGGTGTGTAACTGTTGTGTCTGTGAAGCAGCACTATAGTTGTGTTGGTGTGTAACTGTTGAGTCTGTGAAGCAGCAGTATGGTAGTTTGGGGGGGAACTGTTGTGTCTGTGAAGCAGTAGAATGGTTGTGTTGGTGTGTAACTGTTGTGTCTGTGAAGCAGTAGTATGGTTGTGTTGGTGTGTAACTGTTGTGTCTGTGAAGCAGTAGTATGGTTGTGTTGGTGTGTAACTGTTGTGTCTGTGAAGCAGCAGTATGGTCATGTTTGTGTTTAACTGTTGTGTCTGTGAAGCAGTAGTGTTTGTGTGTAACTGTCATGTCTGTCTACCCCTCCTCCTCCAGTGGAGGCGAGAGCAGGAGTTTGACCTGCAGTTGCTGGAGCGGGCGGTGCAGGGGGAGGAGGCGCGGGGAGTGGTCCAGGGCGAGGAGTGTCCAGCGGAGCACAGTGATAGACCTCGGTCCCAGTCAGACGAGTGGCTGACCCTCCACTCTACAGCCACGTCCACACTTACCCGGGAGGCGGACCTGGAGACGCTGGACTATGACCTGGACCTCAGCCGAGAGGTACAACCTGACCCTCACCACCTCCTCCATCAAACCTCACCAAGTCAGAGCTGTTCACTTTAACATTTCATTAAGGACTTAGTACTTTCACGATGTTGTTTAAACAATTGAATAGGCTTGTTTTCAGCTTCAATGGTTATATTCCCTAATCCCTACAGTAATGGTACTAGAGTTGAATAGCTGTTAGTAGAAACGTCTACTGTGTGTGTTTCTCTGTGTGTAGCTGGCCAAACCTCAGAAGGTGTTAATCCCTGAGCGCTACGTAGACACAGAGCCTGAGGAACCTCTCAGCCCTC
This sequence comes from Salmo trutta, assembly GCF_901001165.1. Lineage (NCBI taxonomy): Eukaryota > Metazoa > Chordata > Actinopteri > Salmoniformes > Salmonidae > Salmo > Salmo trutta. Next base: position 24,728,836 of record NC_042968.1, read on the forward strand.
AGGAGGTGGAGGCTCGCCATCGCAACATGGAGCGCATCAAGAACATTCTGGCCAAGTCCAGGTATATTACAGCAACACCACTACTCACTGGGCCAATATGGAAGATCAGTTTGACAGGCCATTCAATTCATTGTGTAATGGTGTGTGGTGTGTGTGTCTGTGTGATTAGTGTTCAGATCCTAGCGGGGCCCTCTGTGGCGGTGGACAAGACAGAGGTGGTGGGTCTGGACTCAGCCATGCTGAAGCAGGAGAGAATCATCACTATGTCTTACGCCCTGGCTTCAGAGGCCTCCCTGAAGAGCAAGCAGGTCGCAGGTAATACCAACACACACAACTGGACACACTCTGTAGTAATACCAACACACACAACTGGACACACTCTGTAGTAATACCAACACACACAACTGGACACACTCTGCAGTAATACCAACACACACAACTGGACACACTCTGTAGTAATACCAACACACACAACTGGACACACTCTCTGTAGTAATACCAACACACACAACTGGACACACTCTGTACTAATACCAACACACACAACTGGACACACTCTCTGTAGTAATACCAACACACACAACTGGACACACTCTGTACTAATACCAACACACACAACTGGACACACTCTCTGTAGTAATACCAACACACACAACTGGACACACTCTCTGTAGTAATACCAACACACACAACTGGACACACTCTGCAGTAATACCAACACACACAACTGGACACACTCTGCAGTAATATCAACACACACAACTGGACACACTCTCTGTAGTAATACCAACACACACAACTGGACACACTCTGTAGTAATACCAACACACACAACTGGACACACTCTGTAGTAATACCAACACACACAACTGGACACACTCTGTAGTAATACCAACACACACAACTGGACACACTCTGTAGTAATACCAACACACACAACTGGACACACACTCTGTAGTAATACCAACACACACAACTGGACACACTCTGTAGTAATACCAACACACACAACTGGACACACTCTCTGTAGTAATACCAACACACACAACTGGACACACACTCTGTAGTAATACCAACACACACAACTGGACACACTCTGCAGTAATATCAACACACACAACTGGACACACACTCTGTAGTAATACCAACACACACAACTGGACACACTCTGCAGTAATATCAACACACACAACTGGACACACACTCTGCAGTAATACCAACACACACAACTGGACACACTCTGCAGTAATATCAACACACACAACTGGACACACACTCTGTAGTAATACCAACACACACAACTGGACACACTCTCTGTAGTAATACCAACACACACAACTGGACACACTCTGCAGTAATATCAACACACACAACTGGACACACACTCTGTAGTAATACCAACACACACAACTGGACACACTCTGCAGTAATATCAACACACACAACTGGACACACACTCTGCAGTAATACCAACACACACAACTGGACACACTCTGTAGTAATACCAACACACACAACTGGACACACTCTGTAGTAATACCAACACACACAACTGGACACACTCTGCAGTAATACCAACACACACAACTGGACACACTCTGTAGTAATACCAACACACACAACTGGACACACTCTCTGTAGTAATACCAACACACACAACTGGACACACTCTGTACTAATACCAACACACACAACTGGACACACTCTGTAGTAATACCAACACACACAACTGGACACACTCTCTGTAGTAATACCAACACACACAACTGGACACACTCTGTAGTAATACCAACACACACAACTGGACACAATCTGTAGTAATACCAACACACACAACTGGACACACTCTGCAGTAATACCAACACACACAACTGGACACACTCTGTAGTAATACCAACACACACAACTGGACACACTCTGTAGTAATACCAACACACACAACTGGACACACTCTGTAGTAATACCAACACACACAACTGGACACACTCTGTACTAATACCAACACACACAACTGGACACACTCTGTAGTAATACCAACACACACAACTGGACACACTCTGTAGTAATACCAACACACACAACTGGACACACTCTGTAGTAATACCAACACACACAACTGGACACACTCTGCAGTAATACCAACACACACAACTGGACACACACTCTGCAGTAATACCAACACACACAACTGGACACACTCTGCAGTAATACCAACACACACAACTGGACACACACTCTGCAGTAATACCAACACACACAACTGGACACACTCTGTACTAATACCAACACACACAACTGGACACACTCTGTAGTAATACCAACACACACAACTGGACACACACTCTGTAGTAATACCAACACACACAACTGGACACACTCTGCAGTAATACCAACACACACAACTGGACACACTCTGTAGTAATACCAACACACACAACTGGACACACTCTGTAGTAATACCAACACACACAACTGGACACACTCTGTAGTAATACCAACACACACAACTGGACACACTCTGTACTAATACCAACACACACAACTGGACACACTCTGTAGTAATACCAACACACACAACTGGACACACACTCTGTAGTAATACCAACACACACAACTGGACACACTCTGTAGTAATACCAACACACAACTGGACACACTCTGTAGTAATACCAACACACACAACTGGACACACTCTGTAGTAATACCAACACACACAACTGGACACACTCTGCAGTAATACCAACACACACAACTGGACACACTCTGTAGTAATACCAACACACACAACTGGACACACTCTCTGTAGTAATACCAACACACACAACTGGACACACTCTGTAGTAATACCAACACACACAACTGGACACACTCTCTGTAGTAATACCAACACACACAACTGGACACACTCTCTGCAGTAATACCAACACACACAACTGGACACACTCTGTAGTAATACCAACACACACAACTGGACACACTCTGTACTAATACCAACACACACAACTGGACACACTCTCTGCAGTAATACCAACACACACAACTGGACACACTCTGTAGTAATACCAACACACACAACTGGACACACTCTCTGTAGTAATACCAACACACACAACTGGACACACTATGTAGTAATACCAACACACACAACTGGACACACTCTCTGTAGTAATACCAACACACACAACTGGACACACTCTGTAGTAATACCAACACACACAACTGGACACACTCTCTGTAGTAATACCAACACACACAACTGGACACACTCTCTGTAGTAATACCAACACACACAACTGGACACACTCTGTAGTAATACCAACACACACAACTGGACACACTCTGTAGTAATACCAACACACACAACTGGACACACTCTGCAGTAATACCAACACACACAACTGGACACACACTCTGTAGTAATACCAACACACACAACTGGACACACTCTGTACTAATACCAACACACACAACTGGACACACTCTGCAGTAATACCAACACACACAACTGGACACACTCTGTAGTAATACCAACACACACAACTGGACACACACTCTGTAGTAATACCAACACACACAACTGGACACACTCTGCAGTAATATCAACACACACAACTGGACACACTCTCTGTAGTAATACCAACACACACAACTGGACACACTCTGTACTAATACCAACACACACAACTGGACACAATCTCTGTAGTAATACCAACACACACAACTGGACACACTCTGTAGTAATACCAACACACACAACTGGACACACTCTCTGTAGTAATACCAACACACACAACTGGACACACTCTGTAGTAATACCAACACACACAACTGGACACACTCTGCAGTAATATCAACACACACAACTGGACACACTCTGCAGTAATACCAACACACACAACTGGACACACTCTGTAGTAATACCAACACACACAACTGGACACACTCTGTAGTAATACCAACACACACAACTGGACACACTCTGTAGTAATACCAACACACACAACTGGACACACTCTGTAGTAATACCAACACACACAACTGGACACACTCTGCAGTAATACCAACACACACAACTGGACACACTCTGTAGTAATACCAACACACACAACTGGACACACTCTGTAGTAATACCAACACACACAACTGGACACACTCTGTAGTAATACCAACACACACAACTGGACACACTCTGTAGTAATACCAACACACACAACTGGACACACTCTGTAGTAAAACCAACACACACAACTGGACACACTCTGTAGTAATACCAACACACACAACTGGACACACTCTGTAGTAATACCAACACACACAACTGGACACACTCTGCAGTAATACCAACACACACAACTGGACACACTCTGTAGTAATACCAACACACACAACTGGACACACTCTGCAGTAATACCAACACACACAACTGGACACACTCTGTAGTAATACCAACACACACAACTGGACACACTCTGTAGTAATACCAACACACACAACTGGACACACTCTGCAGTAATACCAACACACACAACTGGACACACTCTGCAGTAATACCAACACACACAACTGGACACACTCTGCAGTAATACCAACACACACAACTGGACACACTCTGCAGTAATACCAACACACACAACTGGACACACTCTGCAGTAATACCAACACACTCTGCACCAGGTCTGCAGAAATCATAACACTAATGTGTCTCAGAGGCTGGGAGAAACTCATGACTACATGGGATAAAAGAAAAGGACTGTTTGATGCTCTCAGTGACTTCTTTGAATTTGTATTCATAAAAGGTTTCCAACGTTTGGAAACATTCATAAAAGGTTTCCAAACGTCAAATGATATTTTGTCGAAGGTTGATAGACATACCTGAATGTTCTGAATAACTGGTCATCTTCTCACTACAAACTTCCACAATACGTTTTAGTCTTCACTTTTCCAACCTGAACGGAACTGAACTTGGTGGTAGAACTTCTGCCAATCATGTGTCATTTCCAATAACTATACTTATGATTAAGTACCTAGTCCTCCCCTTTTTGGTTCTTGGACAGATTCTAAGAGACTGACGCTCTTGTGTGGATGTTCGTCATGGCAGGGCCAAACACTTTCAGAAATGATTATCTTTCAAGTATGTGTCTGACAATATCAGTCAAATCTACCTTGCATCACATTGACATCCTCTGGATAGCTGAAGACGGGATAAAGAGAGGGTAGCTCGCTTTCAAGAGTGCTCTGCGGATGATGGAGGAGGGGAGGGAAGAGGTGCAAAGCCGGGCTATCAGGCCGTTCATCTCCTAATAACTCAATATTATTTCTTCTAAGTGTGGGCCTTATGAGTAAAGACAGAGATAATTGCGATCCGTGTCTAATCTTTCAGACGGGGAGGATTCTCTTGATGAGGCTATTTTGTGAGGCTGATCAATGACCCAGTAAGACTGTGCTCAGGCTCTCAACGGCATCCTCCCGTAGCTGGCTCTTTGAACACGGTTCTAAACCCTCATAAAAGACACCCAGATCACTTTTCATCTTTACCTTGCAGCAGGCAGGTTCACTCTTCCAGTAGCATCATCAGTAGCAGCCCTTTAGACGAGTTGCGTCTCTCTCTCTCTCCTCTCTCGTTCTCTATCTGTCTCTCGCTCTTCTCTTTCTTTCTCTTCTCTCTCTCTCTGTCACACAGACTTACACTCAAGTGTCAGGATGTGATGGAGCTGAATATGCACAGAAGAGCAGAGTCAACAATTCTAACAATCTTTCCAGCGTAGAGAAATGTCAGAATACATCACACGAGGCATCTTGTCAGTAGAGACCAAATCAATGTTTTTTTTCAACTCTTTGGTATAAAAGGAAGGTGTGTGGGTGCACTTTTCAAATCCCTGAATTGAAAGAAACTTCTTTCAATGGGATTATGTATAATTCAGAAATAAACATTGGCATTTTATTGACATTACATTTACATTTTAATCATTTAGCAGACGCTCTTATCCAGAGTGACTTACAGTAGTGAATGCATACATTTCATACATTTTTTCTCCGTACTGGTCCCCCGTGGGAATCGAACCCACAACCATGGCGTTGCAAACACCATGCTCTACCAACTGAGCCACACGGAACATGCAGCTACATGATAATTGATTGAAGTGACATCTTATATTTTATTGTTTTGCTGTACAGTGTGTTTAATGTTCAAGTTGGATTGGTGTCTTGTGTGTTATTGGGCATGGTGGGAGTGGCCCCAGCCAGCCCCTGTCCCTGTGTTGTGGTATTTGAGACCAGTCTCAATACCACATGTCGGGTGTCTCAGTCTTGTCCCTGTGTTGTGGTATTTGAGACCAGTCTCGAGACCACATGTCGGGTGTCTCAGTCTTGTCCCTGTGTTGTAGTATTTGAGACCAGTCTCGAGACCACATGTTGGGTCTCTCAGTCTTGTCCCTGTGTTGTGGTATTTGAGACCAGTCTCGAGACCACATGTCGGGTGTCTCAGTCTTGTCCCTGTGTTGTGGTATTTGAGACCAGTCTCGAGACCACATGTCGGGTGTCTCAGTCTTGTCCCTGTGTTGTGGTATTTGAGACCAGTCTCGAGACCACATGTCGGGTGTCTCAGTCTTGTCCCTGTGTTGTGGTATTTGAGACCAGTCTCGAGACCACATGTCGGGTGTCTCAGTCTTGTCCCTGTGTTGTGGTATTTGAGACCAGTCTCGAGACCACATGTCGGGTGTCTCAGTCTTGTCCCTGTGTTGTGGTATTTGAGACCAGTCTCGAGACCACATGTCGGGTGTCTCAGTCTTGTCCCTGTGTTGTGGTATTTGAGACCAGTCTCGAGACCACATGTCGGGTGTCTCAGTCTTGTCCCTGTGTTGTGGTATTTGAGACCAGTCTTCGAGACCACATGTCGGGTCTCTCAGTCTTGTCCCTGTGTTGTGGTATTTGAGACCAGTCTCGAGACCACATGTCGGGTCTCTCAGTCTTGTCCCTGTGTTGTGGTATTTGAGACCAGTCTCGAGACCACATGTCGGGTCTCTCAGTCTTGTCCCTGTGTTGTGGTATTTGAGACAAGTCTCGAGACCACATGTCGGGTCTCTCAGTCTTGTCCCTGTGTTGTGGTATTTGAGACCAGTCTCGAGACCACATGTCGGGTGTCTCAGTCTTGTCCCTGTGTTGTGGTATTTGAGACCAGTCTCGAGACCACATGTCGGGTGTCTCAGTCTTGTCCCTGTGTTGTGGTATTTGAGACCAGTCTCGAGACCACATGTCGGGTCTCTCAGTCTTGTCCCTGTGTTGTGGTATTTGAGACCAGTCTCGAGACCACATGTTGGGTGTCTCAGTCTTGTCCCTGTGTTGTGGTATTTGAGACCAGTCTCGATACCACATGTAGGGTCTCTCAGTCTTGTCCCTGTGTTGTGGTATTTGAGACCAGTCTCGAGACCACATGTCGGGTCGCTCAGTCTTGTCCCTGTATTGTGGTATTTGAGACCAGTCTCGAGACCACATGTCGGGTGTCTCAGTCTTGTCCCTGTGTTGTGGTATTTGAGACCAGTCTCGAGACCACATGTCGGGTCTCTCAGTCTTGTCCCTGTGTTGTGGTATTTGAGACCAGTCTCGAGACCACATGTCGGGTGTCTCAGTCTTGTCCCTGTGTTGTGGTATTTGAGACCAGTCTCGAGACCACATGTCGGGTCTCTCAGTCTTGTCCCTGTGTTGTGGTATTTGAGACCAGTCTCGAGACCACATGTAGGGTCTCTCAGTCTTGTCCCTGTGTTGTGGTATTTGAGACCAGTCTCGAGACCACATGTCGGGTCGCTCAGTCTTGTCCCTGTGTTGTGGTATTTGAGACCAGTCTCGAGACCACATGTTGGGTCTCTCAGTCTTGTCCCTGTGTTGTGGTATTTGAGACCAGTCTCGAGACCACATGTCGGGTGTCTCAGTCTTGTCCCTGTGTTGTAGTATTTGAGACCAGTCTCGAGACCACATGTCGGGTGTCTCAGTCTTGTCCCTGTGTTGTGGTATTTGAGACCAGTCTCGAGACCACATGTCGGGTCTCTCAGTCTTGTCCCTGTGTTGTGGTATTTGAGACCAGTCTCGAGACCACATGTCGGGTCTCTCAGTCTTGTCCCTGTGTTGTGGTATTTGAGACCAGTCTCGAGACCACATGTCGGGTCTCTCAGTCTTGTCCCTGTGTTGTAGTATTTGAGACCAGTCTCGAGACCACATGTCGGGTCTCTCAGTCTTGTCCCTGTGTTGTGGTATTTGAGACCAGTCTCGAGACCACATGTTGGGTCTCTCAGTCTTGTCCCTGTGTTGTGGTATTTGAGACCAGTCTCGAGACCACATGTCGGGTGTCTCAGTCTTGTCCCTGTGTTGTGGTATTTGAGACCAGTCTCGAGACCACATGTCGGGTCTCTCAGTCTTGTCCCTGTGTTGTGGTATTTGAGACCAGTCTCGAGACCACATGTCGGGTGTCTCAGTCTTGTCCCTGTGTTGTAGTATTTGAGACCAGTCTCGAGACCACATGTTGGGTCTCTCAGTCTTGTCCCTGTGTTGTGGTATTTGAGACCAGTCTCGAGACCACATGTCGGGTGTCTCAGTCTTGTCCCTGTGTTGTGGTATTTGAGACCAGTCTCGAGACCACATGTCGGGTGTCTCAGTCTTGTCCCTGTGTTGTGGTATTTGAGACCAGTCTCGAGACCACATGTCGGGTGTCTCAGTCTTGTCCCTGTGTTGTGGTATTTGAGACCAGTCTCGAGACCACATGTCGGGTGTCTCAGTCTTGTCCCTGTGTTGTGGTATTTGAGACCAGTCTCGAGACCACATGTCGGGTCTCTCAGTCTTGTCCCTGTGTTGTGGTATTTGAGACCAGTCTCGAGACCACATGTCGGGTCTCTCAGTCTTGTCCCTGTGTTGTGGTATTTGAGACCAGTCTCGAGACCACATGTCGGGTCTCTCAGTCTTGTCCCTGTGTTGTAGTATTTGAGACCAGTCTCGAGACCACATGTTGGGTCTCTCAGTCTTGTCCCTGTGTTGTGGTATTTGAGACCAGTCTCGAGACCACATGTTGGGTCTCTCAGTCTTGTCCCTGTGTTGTGGTATTTGAGACCAGTCTCGAGACCACATGTCGGGTGTCTCAGTCTTTTCCCTGTGTTGTGGTATTTGAGACCAGTCTCGAGACCACATGTTGGGTGTCTCAGTCTTGTCCCTGTGTTGTGGTATTTGAGACCAGTCTCGAGACCACATGTTGGGTGTCTCAGTCTTGTCCCAGTGTCGGAAATGTTTTTATTCGGTCTTGACTTTGTCTCGGACAATGAGGACTTGTAACTTCTGGCCGACACCAATCAGCTTCCATTCAGTCAGCCCATAAAACCACTTTGCCAGGCCAAATATATACACTCCTTTCATTACACATAAAAATGTTATGAAACCTGGGCTTACTACTTTACTCGTAACATTACTGTCCTTTACTTTTGTTGAAACATATCCTCAAACTTTGTCACGCTCGTCAGAATATCCTTGATTTGCTGGTAGGGAGGAGTGGGAGACATTGTTTGAAAGTTGCGCTCTCACTATTAGTAAGGGGAGACTTGGGGAAGATATAATACTGTATGTTTTGTCTTTGTATCTATTATAGACCTGTTTGGGTAAGTGATCCTTAGTGGAGTGTCTCTCTGTTTTCCTGAGCAGCATATTGTCACCATTCTGAATGTCTACACCATCCATATGTTGTTCTGAAATATCAACACAGAAATACTGGACAATTATGGTTGCGATTTGACACAATTACAACAATGGTCTTGAATTGGAATCACATTTTTCTGGTCGCCCCCCTCCAAAGTCTTGGTTTTGAATCGGTCTCGCTTTAGGTGGTCTCAAACACAACACTGCCTTTGGATTTGCCAGTGCTGCTCCTAATGTGACTAATATCCTGTTCTCCTCTTCCTCTCTGTCTTCCTCTTCTTCTTCTCCCTGTATCTACTTCTCAGTAGTACCACTGCACCCTAACATCCCCATCGTGCCTCCTCCTCCACTTCCTCCTCCTCTTCCTCCTGTCTCTCAGGCACCTCCCCCTCCTCCTCTAAGCAACGGATTTCACTTCTCGTTTGTCTAATCAGAGAAAACAAAGTAAGGACTAACAGCATGCTAATGGCATTGAGGCTTCACTAATTCTCCCTAACATGGGTGCTGCTTCACACCTCTCTGTCTGCATGATCACCGCACTGTTGTAATTCTGAAGGTAGTAGATCACCCCTCTCATTATCGTCAGCATACCTACACATCTGCAGGCAGCCAGCTAATCTCAATGTGCTAATCGTCTGTAAATTGTTTTTGTAACTTTATCTAAAATGTGTGTTGGGCAGGGTAAGGGGGCAAAACAAATGCCACTAGCTACGTGAGCATTGTGTGCAATTAACAAAGAAGTGAGACACCTTTTGCTTCAGCACCTTGACAGTGGAACAAGTGTTCACAGCTGCATTCCACAACACCAATTATCCCACCATCTGTAGACTGCTAACAGTATTCACCAAAACATGTAGAACAGGGAGAAAAATAAAAGTGACACTATTTTGAATGTGCAAACACATTGGGACTGATCATGATACTGTGTAAGTGTGTCCAGTTAACTGGCACTCTCAGGCTCTCTACTGTACTGGCTCAATCATGCACCATCCGTTGGCTATCCTTGACTACTAACCCCATCCCCTTCCTTATCCATGGGACTCTGCAATATATGTGGGACTGTGTGCATGTCTTTGTGTGTATTTGGTGTTTTCCACCTTGTTGGTGTCTGTCACCAACCCTGTCCTGTTTCCTTCCTCATCCATGTGTGCTGCTCAGCTGAAAGGGTCAGGGTCAGAGGTTATGATGTGTGGACATTTGGAAATGCCCAAATGACACCTTATTCCCTATATAGTGCACTACTTTTGACCAGGACCCATAGGGCCCATGTAGTGAATAGGATGCTATTTGGGACGCAGAAAATGTGTTTGCAGATGGTTCAGTATGCACAGCCTAGAATCTGCACTTACATATTTGGAAAGGAAATTGTTAGACAGTAAACGACAGCTATGTTTGTTTCCAAAGGATACCTAAAGATACAGCTCCTATATGTGTTCTAAAAGAAACAAGCTGTGTCCACTGAATCAGTCTCACACACAGTAGGATGTTGTTGTATGACTTTGTTGTTTCCACCGCTTGGTTTAACAGTACACTGTAGCATTTCATTCAGTTGCTTCAAGTTTGTTGTGATGTGAGTTGAGTTTATGAGGGAAATAAATGACTCAACATTCTTCCACTATGTGACATGCTGTACAGAAAGACAGAGAGCAGAGAATGTTTACCAGTTCACCATGTAGTAAGGTACAATGATCCATTAATTCCATATGTGGTGTATGGTGGCTTGGGTATTTTGGGTTTTGTCTTTCTTGCTTTCAAAAAAGGTGGTTTTCTCATGGTTTCCTATGAGACTAATATTCCCTTTTAAAGATCTGGTGTGTTGTATGATGCACTTTATGTTGTGGTGAGTTCTGCTGCATCATCTACATTATGGCTGGGATGTGTTTAGGTTAATAACCTTTACCCATGTACAGTACTGTACTTTGGTATTCAGTAAGACCATGGTATTTGATTAATATATATATATATATATATATAATATATATATTTATATTTTACTAGCCTAAAATCCTGCTAATACTGTTTGATTGAATCCCAGCTAAGAATGTATTCTTCATTTCCTCCCATTCTTCCATTCTGCTTGGTGTTCTAGAATTTCTCATATTCTTCCTAAACTAACTTTATGTGTTTTGTTGATTTTCCCTCAGCCAAAGCGCTTTCTGGACACTGAGGTGCTGTTCCATGATGACAATACAACCTGGATTCTTGAAGAAAGAAAGACTTGTTTGGTTGTGACAGTTCCACTGTTCTACAGTAGATGGGCGTTAGTGAACATTTAACCTGCCCTCAGTAGCACGCAGCAGGACTTACTCGCTGATGCATTTTTACTAGCTAAAATGAAGTAACTATTTTCTTAAGAAAATGTATGTCTGCCGTGGAAGCTGCTGTGCATATTAACTTTGGAAGTGTCTAACAGATGTTAATCCCATAATAGAACATGTTTTATACACGTTATTGCACTTTTAGCATTATACTGTATCATAGTAAAGAACTGAAAGAGATATTTTCAAGGTGAGAATGTTTTGTCTTGCAGTGTGATGTGAATTTGGAGGGAACTTGTATTTTTTCAAAAAGGTTAATGAGAGTATTCACCAACTGGAAGGTCGATATGAACATGTGTCATGTTGATTGTATTTTTGTCAAAACTCAGATGATATTCTTACACCAAATCACTTGAAATGTAATTTGTGTTTGTATCTAGCACTGCCAGTCTCTAATTGGCTTGCCAAATGGATTTTATTTTTGCTTACAACATTGGGAGGAGAATAACATTGAACATAATATTTTCTGGATGGCTTGGGCAGGTTGCACAATGATAATTATTAAAAATGTAAATATTAAAGATATTAACAATGCTTTTTGCCTCATCAAATGTTTTGTCTTCAGACAACAGACTCATGCAGTAGTCATAATAACCGGTTTAAAATGATTACGGTATACTGAGGTATTCAGAGAATGTGAACCCCCAAAACTCTTAGGTTTTATAGCCTATTGTACAGCATTGAATTTAAATCATATGTTATTGCGTCAGTTTAATAATTGTACTACTCTGTGGATGACAGTTGAATAATATGGTTGACTGTGTTGGAATCTTCAAAACCCTTTATCTTGTGCCAGTTCTGATAACCTTCTCTTCATGCTGACCAAAAAGTACAAAATGTAGCCTCATCACAGCTCCAATGATTCTCTTTGAACATTCCTATTGATTGCTTTGACCTGTTACATTTCATTCTATTATCTGAGAAGGGAATACAACTTTACAGGCTCAAACCAAATGAGGTAAACTTTCAATACAAAAACCTTGAAATGTTTCTTTAGTTCAAAGCTTCTCTTTCTAAAAGGGCATTTTTTATTCTGTCTACATTCTCAACTGGGAAGGTGGGTAGTAATAACATTGGTGTATCTGAAGCATAGAATTTATATATTTAAATGAAAGATCTTTTCCTTTGTAAAAGAAACCTCTTGAGACGAACATGGCATTGAACTTATGAATCAAAGCTGATGGAATTATGAATCTAAGCCTTTTGCAAGTTACTTTTTCACATGTTCTGTAAATGGAAGGTCAGCTATATAAAAGTCATGACTAGAACCAATTGCAATTGTTCTGTCAGTCTTATACATAATTCTACAGTTCTAACATATTTGTATAGCATGTTCTGCTATCTTGCTTATAGGCTAGGCTTCTTTGTCTGGTGGACCAGTAAACTGCTCTCACCTCCCTTGTGAGATCTTTATCTTTAATTGGAGAGTAACTACATACCCTTGTCTGCATCGTGGTACTCTTTGAAAACACCTGTGAGAGGGGATGCACCTCCCAGAGCTCCACAGTGGGAGCTGCCACATCTCCTCTCTCTCCATGCCATCTCGAGGAGTGGGAGTGTAGGCCCCAGAGTGCCTGCTAGCCTGGTGGGTATAAGACCCATCACATCCGCTATTCTGCTTATTTTGCAATAAATGGCCTGTTTTTTTTCCTCCTCCTGCAGAAATTCAACCAAGACCATCCACTGAGGATTGTGGCATTTCCATTTATTGACGTTTGGCTGCTGGTTCATATACATTTGTTATGCTATGCTCTGGACTTCAAAGAGAATGAAATAGAGCCTATTATGCTAATTCTGTCTTGTTCTGTTCAACGTAATCAAGGCCTCACACATTAATCCTTTACAAAATGTTCCTCACTGACTCTAGGAAGAGGTTTTCAAACGTACATGAATAGAAAAACGAATTCCTGACTTTCCCAGATGACTCCAAAAACCCGTAGCTGAGCAATTGGGGGGGAGACAACCTTTTGTTATTTTGAAACTATAAATGATTTGAGAACTTGATATGAAATCCAGAGTAAACAACTGTGAAAAACAGTGAAGGTTTCTCTTCCCACATGATTGTTACAGGGTGGAACTGTTTGTTGGTAACATGCCCCATGTTAACCTTTGCCGGTCCCAGGAATAGCTCATTTCAATAAAGGGCATGGCCCTGGGTATTTAAGCTTGAATATTTGTCATTCACAATATTCCATGACCACTAGAAGGCTGGCATGTGCAGGGAGGATGGTCTAGTAGTGAAAGCCCAGTCAGTGTCTTTATTAGATACCATAAGAATCCTGACTGGACTCTGATTGTACATGAGCTGAACCAAAGGATCCAACACAAAAGGTACTTTGATTCTAAAATTGTATTTTATGCTCTTTTATCATCTCAAGATCAATATACATGCTTTAATGAGGGATGGGCTGGTGTTCAATTATTGAACAGTTAAAAATGATTGAATATTCTCTCCCAACAGACTGTACATGCCTACATTCTATGAAAATAATAAAATAGACCAGTAACTTTTTAAGACTGATATTTATTAGTATGTACGTTGTCTCATTCTCGCTCAGTTTATTGCAATACAACTTATTCAATGGTTAAAACAATGTACTTGTACTTCAACACAGCCTTTCAGAGTAGACATATACACTTTCTTCAGAAAGTATAAACACCCCTAGACTTTTTCCACATTTTGTTGTGTTACAGCCTGAATTTAAAATGGATTACATTGAGATTTGTTGTCACTGGCCTATAAACAATACCCCATAATGTCAACGTGGAATTATGTTTTTAGACAAAAATGAAAATCTGAAATGTCTTGAGTCAATAAGTATTCAACCCCTTTGTTATGGCAAGCCTAAATAAGTTCAGGAGTAAAAATGTGCTTAACAAGTCACATAATAAGTTGCATGGACTCACTCTGTGTGCCATAATAGTGTTTAACATGATTGTTGAATGACTACCTCATCTCTGTACCCCACACATACAATTATCTGTAAGGTCCCTCAGTCAAGCAGTGAATTTCAAACACAGATTCAACCACAAAGACCAGGGAGGTCTTCCAATGCCTCACAAAAGAAGGGCACCTATTTGTAGATGGGAGAGAGCGAAAAATGACATTGATTATCCCTTTGAGGATGGTGAAGTTATGAATTACATTTTGGATAGTGTTTCAGTACACACAGTTACTTCAAAGATACAGAATGGCGCTAAGCACAGGCAAAATCCTATTGGAAAACCTGATTCAGTCTGCTTTCCACCAGACACTGGGAGATGGATTCACCTTCCAGCAGGATAATAATCTAAAACACAAGGACAAATCTACACTGGAGTTTCTTACCAAGAAGACAGTGAATGTTCCTGAGTTGCCGAGTTACAGTTTTGACTGAAATCTACTTGAAAATCTATGGCAAGAACTGAAAATGTTCTTCAAGCAATCATCAACCACCAATTTGTCAGAGCTTGAAGAATTTGAAAAGAATAATGGGTAAATGTTGTACAGTCTATGTGTGGAAAGACCTTAGAGACTTACCCAGAAAGACTGCTTCTACAAAGTATTAACTCAGGGGTGTGAACACTTATGTAAATGAGATATATATGTATTTCATTTTCAATAAATGTGCGAACATTTATTTCAAAAAAATTCACATTGTCATTATGGGGTATGGTGTGTAGATGGGTGAGATTTATGTTAATCCATTTTGAATTCAGGCTGTAACCAAACAAAATGTGAAATAAGTCAAGGGGTACGAATACTTTCTGAAGGCGCTGTAAATACTGCATATGATAACAGGTTTATGTAAACACAGTTGTTCTACCCTATAAATGATTGATTATGAATGTTTTAAAAATGCTGTGTTAAAGAAAACAATGAAATGCTCTCATGTTCCTTAAACGGCTTGCATTTACAATACCTACAATGAATTAGGCTTTTTGTGTACATGAATGAAGCAGATGCCCTTGGGCTTCCTCTTTGATCCAGCAGCAGCTCAAACTTTGTCTGCCTCTTAGCAACACATTTCACTTCAAATTAAGGCACAACTCTGTCTGCAAGCACAAAAGAAAAAACCTGCACCGTGCTGAAATGTATTGCAGTGTTGGTTATTGGTACAAATGAACATTAGATGAGTAGTTTTAATAAGGCTCACTTTCACTCTCTCACTTTGGGTTGTATAGAGGATGTGTTGTGCAGATGTGTGCCATCTTCAGGCCCTTTTAATCCTCTACGAAGCAAGCATTATGAAGATGATGATGATGATGATGACGAGAACACACCCTCACCATAAAGACTGAACATTTCCCAATGGTTTAATAATTGAATGTTTTAAGGTTTTGGTTACTGCTTGTGTGTAAAGGGCTCTGTTTTCCAACTTTTCATATCATGCCATAGTTGATCTTATTCCACCATTTCATCTACAGCAGTTAATTGTTCAGTCATCGAGTGTTTGTGTGTTTGTTCAGGTATTGTAAGCCTTTGACTTTTAGTGAACCTTTTATGTGAGGGGCAACAACCCACATTTTCACTCTGCTGATCACTGACGGAAGACACACTGCTAACATGGTAAGAATCTCACACATTTTTCAACCCTCTTCAAGCCCCACCCCTGAGCTAGCAATATGCATTAGTGGAGTTTGTGCAGATAGTAATGAATTGGTAATTAAGTAGTTCAATACAGAAATATGATGTCCTTATCATTATGTAATTAGACAAAACATGTAAATTCCCTTATTTAAAAATTATGAATTAGTCGTTCCCTGTTAACCTAAAAGGAAACATTTGATTTTATTTGGATCTCTTTTAGTCCCCATTTGGACTAATCTTCCAAGAGTCCTTAAATATTAAAATACAATTTATATACGAACACATTTTCACATATAACACACTATTACAAACATACATAATATACTAACGTAATAAAAATAAATAATCAATCTAAAAAATATGAATTCTTCATCTACTGTAATCCCACAACATTTCTGTGTATTATATTTAAATTGTTTTAAAATAATGTTTAAATGTATATATTGAAAGGTTTCTGGTTTGCTCAGTTAATTTATTCAATTTCTTTATTGCTCTAAATCGAAATGTTCTTTTGCCTATTTCTCTTTTCTGTCTGGATAACGCATAGATGGTGGACAATCTATTCCTAGTATTTACGGAATGTCTGTCTCTTACCAACTGATTGCCGTTGTGAATTGTACTTGGCCGTTTTAAATGATGTATATTATGAAATAAAATAAGCATGTTTTTTTCAATTATCTTGTCGATTGATGACCAACCAAGAACATTGCGTATGACTGCAACAGAAAAACCATATCTCCACCGTAAAACAATCCTTGCTGCTTTGTTCTGTGCAATCTGCAGCCTCCTAACTTCACTTGATGATGCATTTCCCCAGACCACAGAACAGTAGTTCACTTGACTCTCAATTAAAGCTTGTGTTATTTGCTTAAGAATTTTTCCTGGTAAATATTTAGCTATCCTTCTGATTATGCATGCTGTTTTAATATTTTTTTTACATAGATTAGTTATTTGAGATGACCATGATAAGCAGTTGTCTAGCTGCACTCCTAATAGTTTGGTTTCTGCCACTTCTTCAATTTGTACTCCTCCCATACTTAATTGTATCCCATGCTGTTTTGGCCTTTTCCTAGTGGAACAGACCAACATAACTTTGGTTTTCTTGGTGTTTAAAACAAGTTTATTCTGGCAAACCCACTCCCTAATATTCTCCAAATCTCCTTGTAAAGCTTGCTGTACCTGTTGAACCGATTGTCCTGCTGCATAAATTGTAGTATCATCTGCAAATACAGTAGCTTGAGTTTCAGCTAGGGCATAGGAAAGGTCGTTGGTATATATTAAATAAAGAAGTGGCCCAAGGCAGCTGCCCTGCGGTATTCCACAGTTTAAAGCATGAGGGGAAGAAAATGAACCATTGATATAGGTGGACTGTTTCCTGTCAGTTAGATATGACTGTACCCAATTCAATGCTTCAACATTAGATCCTGACTAAACTTTGAGGAAATTTGGAGTTACAAGTAAGAGATTTGGGTCAGCTAATGAGAACAGAGTGTCCCACTTTACAGGTCCAATTGAGAGAAGGAGGATTTGCATGTATGCAATTTTTGTTTGAGTTAATTACATAACTTGGCATTCATTAATAATGAAGTGTGGTGGATGTCGGCCTTTATGCCTGGTTCATGTCCAGATTGTGGAGCGTTCATTGAGTGTGTCAGTTTGTGAAAGCAATAGAGCACCCACCCACCCACCCTCCATCAATAATGCCAGTTTACAGACTGGTCATCATACATGCTGCTCTGGAAATATGGTAAGTGATTTAATCTTTCTGACCTTTCTCTTTTGGCATCTGGAGTCAAATAAATTAGCAATAACCTATTTAGTATGTGCCAAGTCAAATAACATTGATACATGTATCAATGTATCTTATTTTTGCTACATAGCTATGGTATGGTATTACCTTAAGAGCTAACTGTATGTAGGCCTATGAAACATTATTGAACATTATAAACCAAGTAGTTTCGGTCCTGGATTCTGATTGTCTGAAAGAGCATTTCAGCCGTGTGTATACAGTATCAGACAATATACCACGGATATGAGGCAAAAATACTTGTTTACTGTTCTATTTGTGTTGGAAACCAGTTTATAATAGCAATAAGGCATCTCGGGGGTTTGTGGTATATGGCCAATATATGGCCTTATTGCTTAATTATGAACCTTGAGAATACATTTGAACCATGGAAAGTAACTGTGCCTGTTAGCACTGTATATAAAGGAAGGTTTGTGAACACTCAACTTACGCAGGAAAGTGTTTACCTAAATGAATCATTATTGGAAAATAACCCCTATTTACACATTCCAGGTGAGTGCATTTAACTCTTTTTAACACTGTTGAAGTTTCCTACATTTTTTTAAATATATTTTTTACAAACATTCTGCTGGCAAGTTGTAGCAATGTTTTTTTGATTTTTGTGTATTTTATAGAATCATTTATTTGCCAATCATTTGCCAATTATCTGAAGACTAACACAGTTGAGTGCAGTCAGTAGCCAGGATGTTAAATACTACATACCTTAAACTTGCAATTAACTTTGACCAAGAATTACAAGGAATACTTTGGCACACTTTAAAATGAATGTCCTCAGTCATGTTTACCATTGTCAACTTCAACCTGTTAGGGTTTTATCTCAATAAAGGAATGGCTAACTTTATGACAGCTCCCAAAGCATCAACACCTCAACTTGAAAAGGGCCTATGTTCAGTGCAGAGCATTATAGTCAAATATGTTGCACACATGTCCCTCCCATAAAGCTATTATCTATAATTAAAATGTTTCTAAAGTCTTGCCACCAACACAAAACGTCATAATGAATTGGTTTTCCGACCACCAACAGTTAATTCATCCCTTCTTGTTTCCTGCCACATAATATGTTGCAGTTTGTTATGTTATGTTCTTTATGGTTCCTCTGCAATGCACACCATCCTTTGCTTTGTCATTTTATTGAGCTCACATATTTTTGAAGGTAGTGAGGCGGTGTTTATTGTTCAAAAGGTTACAGTTTAGACCTTATGATCTGGGTTTCCTTTTCGTCTATTGCTTTACTACAAAGGGACATGCCATTTTGACTCTGACAGTATGTGCAAATCATATCCATTGTCTGTGCACATTTCTTTCAATAAATTATTCTATCACTAATCTGAATTGAAACCCTTTTTTCTCAACTTCCGTTGCAGTGTCACTTGTTTCCTGGATGCCTCTGTAATCATGTATGATTTAAAATGAAACTGCCATGAAGCTAAACTCCGACATGAAGCTAAACTCCGACATGAAGCTAAACTCCGACATGAGGCTAAACTCCGACATGAAGCTAAACTCCGACATGAAGCTAAACTCCGACATGAAGCTAAACTCCGACATGAAGCTGAATTCCGACATGAAGCTAAACTCCGACATGAAGCTAAACTCCGACATGAAGCTAAACTCCGACATGAAGCTAAACTCTGCCATGAAGCTGAACTCCGACATGAAGCTAAACTCCGACATGAAGCTAAACTCTGCCATGAAGCTAAACTCCGACATGAAGCTAAACTCCGACATGAAGCTAAACTCCGACATGAAGCTAAACTCCGACATGAAGCTAAACTCCGACATGAAGCTAAACTCCGACATGAAGAACTCCGACATGAAGCTAAACTCCGACATGAAGCTAAACTCCGACATGAAGCTAAACTCCGACATGAAGAACTCCGACATGAAGCTAAACTCCGACATGAAGCTAAACTCCGACATGAAGCTGCCGTATATGTAACGTGTTGTTGAATGGCTCTGGTGCTAACCCAACAAATCACATGGCAACCCCCTCATATCCTCTGACAGAATTGTGTTCTCTAATTAACCATGCAGAACAGGAGAAGAACACGTGTTAATTTAATGTAACAAAAATGTTGATTTTCATGCACTCTCCTTTTCAAATATTAATAGGCTAGACTTGCATTTCAAGATGCATCAAGTAGCTCAGGATATGCAAATGTGATGTATGCTGCTGCCTTACCCCAACCAGTTGGACTGTCACAATCTCTCTTTATGCAGGCAGTTGCCTGCTTAAGAGCACCGGAACACCAAGAGCCAATAATCTGCACTTCCTTCAGTTGACCACACACACAAAAAAATGATGTATCCATGTAATCAACAGTTAATCAATTATAAATTAATTGATGTATTCAAGAGTTGTAAATTATCAAATTAGTTGCATCTTATTATTGTAGTTATCTCCATAGCCATATCTGGCCACATTTAGAACACTAATTAGCACAGTGAACCAGAAAACATGTTAAGCCACATTCAATGAGACCAGATGAGTCATGGTGTAAGTTTTCATCATGTTACAGTAAGATATTTTGAAGCTTTTTAAGCTGACAAATTGTAACTATTATTTATTTAGTCTATTGAATTGCGTTGTTTTAGTCGCTTGGAGTTTAATTCAAAACGGCATCAACTAATTTGTCTACCTCAAACCATGTCTTGCCTCTCTCTGTGTTACAAATTAACCCTATTTACAGTGTTTCATGAGCGAGGCGCAAGAGGAAACTCCCAAAGTCACCGAAAGGTGGCGTATGAGTCACGTCTAACAAGTACGCTTAACTGCTCTTTGAAAGGCTCTAGTTTACCTTTCTACTGTTAAATAAATGAAACACGAAAATATAAAAGGTTACATGAAATATATGTCTGTAAGAACTTTAGTTAATTAATTAATCATTAAAACACATTGCTCTCAGCAATATGCATCGCACACATACATTTTTCATAATCAAAAATACAATAGGCCTCTTGATTTCAACACAGTGTAGGCCTATGTACAATATGACTACGAATAGTTACACAGCTAAGATAAGATGTTTTAATTGTCTTTAACATTAACCACACTGAAATTCTAACTAATTGAAATAACACATTTGAGTCTTGTACCTCTGAGGGAAATCCAAAATGTGGCAACATCCTTGTTTTTAAAATCATGAGGAACTCTTGCCTGCATCGTCATTAAAGAGCAATGCGTTTCTTCGTTCTCATTTAAGATCCAGTAGAAAATTCACGCAAAGTCTCCTTGGACCATTTTATAATAAAACAAGTGTTCTCCATCATTACTAGGACTTACACTCCTTTGTTTCTGTAGAACTTATCAATATTAAAAATATATGAAATGAAACAATACCTGAGTATTATGCTCCAGGTGTTTTGGGGAGCTTGGTGAGCATTCGTTTTTTCCTTAGCAGATGAACTGGTTTGAAGATGAACTGGTTTGACTTATACATTTCTATTTCAGAACAAAAGGAGAAAACGCACTTATTGTGAGGAAAGGTTTGCAGTGCGTTTGGTTTGCTGAGTTGAACGTAATGCTCCAAATTAATAATAAAAAGATGTGACGTGTGGATATGAGTTTCTCTTGAACAAAAGGAATGTGAAAATGTGAAAATGAAATTCAGAGAAGAGCCAGAGCAGATGCGATGAGATTTGTGAAGGGGCTGTATTCTCTCTCTCTCTCTCTCTCTCTCTCTCTCTCTCTCTCTCTCTAGTTCCCACGTCTTCTCCTCCCCTCCTCTTTTTATCCCTATGTGACTCTTCAGTTAACAAACAGTATTTTCTACTGCTTCCGTCCCTGTCATTGTAAGTACAACACTGTCTTATTTACCTATTGAATGAATGAAACCATTGTCCTGCTATTCTTGAAGGCGAGTGTTAAAGGTTTTGTCGTACTTTCTTTTGTCCACCTATATTACAAACTTTTTCCTTTACATTTTTAATAAGCTATCGCATTGTTCCTTATGTCATATTGTTGTTGAAGGGATTCATTTTAACTGATGATGGTGCGTGATAGTGATTGTTGAATCTGTTGAGTGTAGATGAAGACAGCGCGTAACTCTCAGTGCGCTGCAAGCTTACCTCTTACCTGTAGCCTACATATCGCCCCGCGGTGGACCGTTACTTTTCTTCACTTTAGCCTACCTACCTTTACAGCTGACAAAGGTGTTAAACT
Source organism: Salmo trutta (assembly GCF_901001165.1). Lineage (NCBI taxonomy): Eukaryota > Metazoa > Chordata > Actinopteri > Salmoniformes > Salmonidae > Salmo > Salmo trutta. The sequence goes on from NC_042968.1 coordinate 24,751,362, forward strand.
ATTATTCCTCAGAACAGTTGTCCATCTAATATCGAGCTATATAGCCTACCGTTGAAAAATGTTTGTTCTATATGTCGTTAATTATGTCCGCTAGAGTTTGGTCTATACAGCCCATTGATAAAGGCTATGTATTTTTTTCTTGTCTTTTACGATTTTGAGGATACATAGCAGGCTACTGTAGAACTCTTGAGAAGTGATTTTACTCCTCTAATTTCAATGGAATTGTAGCCTATAATAAATGCCATGCATTCTATTTAAGCCTTTGAAATATTGTATATTGAATGTTCAAAGGGGCGGAAAACATTTGCTTGGTAGGCCTAGTGACCCAAATATTATTTAGATATAAAAAATGGCACTTAATTTTCATTTGACAATGTAGCCTATTATATGTAAAGTAATAAGTAAGTGTTCTGGTGGGCTACCAATATATTTTTGACATTTATGCTTCTCGATTGAAATACTTTTCTGAAACACGTTGACATAGCACTAGTTGTTTTAATCATTAATACCATGTTTTTTTGTTTGCATAAACATTGAAGTCTTTGTCAACCAAAACAAAACTTCAAAGTCTATAATCTATTGTGTGTATTGAAAAGACAATAGCACATCGATCTGTAATGTTATGTGTATGCATCATAGGATGATTTCTTATGAATAGGAAACCATGGGATAATCAATAACTTGCAGTACATTATTGGTTTATTTTATAAAAGTGATATATTGGGTTGTCAATAATTGAGTTATAACTAACACCATAAACCCTGCTGATATTGATATTATTTTATACAGATCAGACGAATAGAAACAGACTGGCTCCCTATTTGAGAGAGATTATCATCTTATATTTGAAATTGTGGCTAATTTTTTGGGGGGAAATACTTTATTAATTGCCTTATGCTTTCCTGTATTAACTTATACTTCGTCTATATAATGCTTAAATTAACAATATAGGCTATAGGCTACAATGTATCAATGTATTCCTACTACATGGCTGTTATCGCCTATGCCAAATATCGTTTGTCATAAAGTGACACTCGAGTTCTTTACACGTCACTTCAAATCAAAGCTTCAGTGGATCTGTTAGTAAGGCCAGCAGTGTTATATTATAGGTACAGTATAGCTAACCCCTAACCGAGTCGTTTTCTGTCTTCAACTCTGAAGAGCGTTTCTGGCATGTGCTGTTGATAAAATTGTTCCATTCATTTAGAGTAAGGCAAAATACAAAAAAGAATTCCTTAAATAGTCCACTTTACAGGTAAATAGGACAATAACTCTTATTGGAGTTTGTTCAAGTGCAAATGATGTTGTCTCGACTTTCAGTTGTGCTGCTGTGTAATAATCGGATAATTTTTGTATTTAATCAAATCAAGAGCAAAATCTCCCTGTCTAATCACTCACTAAACTCTCTCTCCCTCTCGCTCTCTCTCTCTCTCTCTCTTTCGCATCTCTTGTCTGGGCTGGGAGGGGGAGTCCTGCCTCTTTGCCTTCCTCAGATCAATGCCCTGGCCACTCACTTTCTGATGTTGCACGACGGGAAATGCTTTGAATACTTGCGACATGGCCGCTCGCATTGATTGCCAAGATTGACAGCTCTGCATCGTCTTTTCTTGTTTCGGAGAGAGAGGGAGATAAAGAGGATAGATAACAACAAAAGCTCCTTGCAGTTTTGACAATTAAACTTCATAGAAAGAACGGGATCCCCTCATATAGCCAGTGGGAACCACAGCAGACTTTAGTTGTCTTTCCGTTTCTCTACAGATAGTAATCGTTATGTTTTAACGTAATATAACGCGAAACACACGACTCGGGATACGATACCGTCAGGACCTGCATCTCTCTTTTCTCGACTGATCTCAAGGTAAAAACGTGCTTAGTTTTAACATGTTGTATCGTGTTTTCATGTAAACTGCGTTATTTAGCCTGTTTTTGTTGGTACGTAACCGAGTTCTCCTCATTCGGTGTCAATAGGGGTGTTAAAACTGTTTTGTCTCTCGTTTTTCTGTAAGGGGAATATGATAACATTATTATTTATTGCTTCTCAATCGCGAGATTCGTGGTAAACGCAATAACGAAAGCAGAGTACATGAAAAGACAAGCGCAAGCGTTCTCTGGAAAGGTTTGGATAGCTACTGTAACAATGATGCCCTGTTTTATTTACCTACACACGATACTTGTGTAACTTATAAGTTACATTCAATCGTGCGTCTCGAGGTATTGATATCAACAGCTCTATATTTCACTTGGATGAGCAGTTAGTTACTGATTTAAGCAACATACAGCGACAGTAGACTGTATGAATTGCGCGCAACCCTTTTTATTTCATTGTTGGTTACGCATCCGCAAAGTCTTGTCGCGAAATTCAACTCTTAAAAATAATCTTCAAGTTATATGTGTTTTGTTATGGTGTTGCTAACTTCCTCCTGTGGGACTGGGAGGCAATTGCACTTTTGTCCACAGAGCGGTACTATTCATTGACAATGACGTGCGCATTGCTCTAGGTCCCCTTCCATACCCTTCCTTTCTCCCTGATCTTTCTGGATGCGAGATTTACAAGTTTCTTCGAACTTGAGCATATGGTTTATTTACTTGTCTTTCTTCCAAACTCTAAGTAGTCTATATTCATCGTTCGACCTGAATTATAATTCAGTGTAAAACATTTATATTCGTAATTGTTTCCTATGTTGTAGGAGGTTGGGAATTCACTCTGCCTTAACTTTAGCTGGAGGTCAGGCAAATTGACCTTAAAAGAATGCATAAACCATAAATGAAATCCAACTACTCCTCGAAAGGCTATCCCATTTAGAGACGATATACCTGGACAAGGCTTCCCCTACAAGCCTACAAAGCGCTGCTCTCGGACGGTTTTAGGGACTAACGTAAGTTATCTGGTGTAATTATTTTTGTCTCTTTTGCACTCTTGTCTATCCCTTTCATGGACAGGTGTGAATCTGGCTATAGATACATTGCAGATAATTGGATGCACAGGTTTAATTGTATGCTAAATATTCTAAATAATGACATTTTATTTGTTTCTAAGTGTGTTATAGATTGGATATAGTTTTTTGTTTCTAAGTGTTATAGATTGGATATAGTTTCCCTCGTTTTTTTTTTAACAATAACTTTTAACGCATATTAGGCTATAATCAGATATTTTGCTATTTTAATATCACATATGGCTTTTGAAGGTACTTAAGATTTTGACAAAAACACGATTGTATACCAAGGTAGTGGGAGGACAAATGCAACGCAGTTCGTGTGAACTTGTCTGTTGTGTGAAGATAGCCCATCATTTACAAGGTGTTTCCCAAAATGAGACACTCGCAGTCTCAGATAAAGCTTTTTTTTAATTTATGCACAAGCAGTGATAACAATTGAATAGAAACAGAGAAAGCAGACAATGGATAGCTTAGTTCTTAAAGTATGAGAGGAGGAATACAGAGGATATCTCTGTCACTGCAAATCTGGACTCTATAGCCTAATGTAGCCTAGACCTATCGCTACCGGGGAATATTCCTATGCTCCTTGTTTTTCTTAACATTTGAAATAAATACAATAGGATTGCTGTGCCCACCCAGTAGACGGAATCTGAAACCTTCATTAAAGAAAGCTTCACTTTTCTCCTATTTTACTTCCAAATAGTGTCCAGTCTGTCAGAATAACCCGGTGTCTAATAATAAAATCATATTTTAAGTGAGAGGCTGCATGGGTGAAGAACAATCGTCCGGCTTGTTCCTCTGTTCGGGTGAAGTTGATCTCGTAATGGTATTTTCTTTTGAACAGTTGCTGTTAGTTGAGAGTGCAAGTTCCCTCATAAGGTAAGGTGGCACCGGAGCCCAATGGAAGTCTAAATGGCACATTTATAATTAGACTGCCGATTCAGCACATTGTCCTGATTGCTATACAGGGACATTCGGCACTGTCTGGCTGCTCAATATGAGATAGTTTTTCCTCTGACGGACAGTTTAACACTGCCTGTAACAAATTAGTGAGGAGCAAAGGATTTCTGTTGATGGTTCACTGCACGGTTGTTTCAACTCATATTTTATCAGGGAAATAAAAAATGACTCCGCGATTGCCAGGTCCCTTTTCTCTCCGTTTCTGCACATCTTTGTTTATTTTTTACGCACTCTAAATACTCTAAAAGAAACGTAGGCTACAGTCACCCCACACTGCAATAAAATGGATGAACATTACAATATAATATGAATAATATGGTAGATGTAATCGATTTTTATAATTGAAACGTACCAACGTTTTTATACACATGCATTGACTACAGATAATATTTTTAATTGACCTCTTGCTCTATGTGTTGCGCATTGATTGTCAAGTACTCAATGCTGTTATTGAAATTAAAGGTTATATTGATTAGGTCTATATTATCCAGAATGTTGGATTATTTGTTTCACTTTTAATACGATGATGAAGGTTGATTTAAATGTTTTATTAACCATTTTGGTGCATATTTTGCATTTTGATTAAGATTTATGGTTGTACATCTCACCTATTGTAACATTTCATGTATTTCCTACTGTTTGATTTTTCAGGACTGTCTGCACGTGGACTTCAGAGGAACTTGTGGTTTTGCGAGAGAGAAAAACATTTCCGAACTGGATCCGGCATAAAGATATCGACTCCCTGACGCATATGGTGCCAGTAAGTTCAGAGATTTCGAAGTGCATTTTGACATACCGAAACCGCATGCTTCACAGCCTGTGCTCGGCGCTCTTTCACGGTGGCTCTCTTGTTTAAATAGATCCCCATTCAATCCCAGATCAATAGAGTTGCATGTTGCGAGACGAACTTGGGAATTGGAAACTCATTTTCTGTCATTAAACGACCGCGAATGATGAGCAAAACAATAACAATATTTTTTATTATTAGAACAAATGTTATCCTATTTAGTAGCCTAATACTGTTACATACGTTAAATGTATTGCTTTTGATTAGACAGTGCAGAAATATTGTCATTATTGACAGCGCAATCTAGACCTGCAATGTGAGTTTATAATACACTTGACCACAATAGTTATCATATTTTGAAAAATATGTGTGAGCACAAAGCATATGCAATGCTTGATTTTAGTTAGTGAGTCTATGGAAATTATGTGGTTTTAGATCTCAGTAAGACAGCATGCAGAAGGGGATGTTATTTATTCCATACCAGGCTATTGCTAGTTTAAAGAGTATGTTGTATATATATTTTGTCAATTATTTTGTGCTTTGTATATCATGCACAGCAATTAGCTTCATGAAGCTGGGTAAATAGGTGTAGTGTCAGTAGCCTACCATGTGTGTTTAATTGAATGTTGATGTGCTCTCTAAGGAGGCAGGGTGTAGACCGGTGTAGGGTCAGTAGCCTACCATGTGTGTTTAATTGAATGTTGATGTGCTCTCTAAGGAGGCAGGGTGTAGACCGGTGTAGGGTCAGTAGCCTACCATGTGTGTTTAATTGAATGTTGATGTGCTCTCTAAGGAGGCAGGGTGTAGACCGGTGTAGGGTCAGGAGCCTACCATGTGTGTTTAATTGAATGTTGATGTACTCTCTAAGGAGGCAGGGTGTAGACCGGTGTAGGGTCAGGAGCCTACCATGTGTGTTTAATTGAATGTTGATGTACTCTCTAAGGAGGCAGGGTGTAGACCGGTGTAGGGTCAGTAGCCTACCGTGTGTGTTTAATTGAATGTTGATGTACTCTCTAAGGAGGCAGGGTGTAGACCGGTGTAGGGTCAGGAGCCTACCGTGTGTGTTTAATTGAATGTTGATGTACTCTCTAAGGAGGCAGGGTGTAGACCGGTGTAGGGTCAGTAGCCTACCGTGTGTGTTTAATTGAATGTTGATGTACTCTCTAAGGAGGCAGGGTGTAGACCGGTGTAGGGTCAGTAGCCTACCATGTGTGTTTAATTGAATGTTGATGTGCTCTCTAAGGAGGCAGGGTGTAGACCGGTGTAGGGTCAGTAGCCTACCATGTGTGTTTAATTGAATGTTGATGTACTCTCTAAGGAGGCAGGGTGTAGACCGGTGTAGGGTCAGTAGCCTACCATGTGTGTTTAATTGAATGTTGATGTGCTCTCTAAGGAGGCAGGGTGTAGACCGGTGTAGGGTCAGTAGCCTACCATGTGTGTTTAATTGAATGTTGATGTACTCTCTAAGGAGGCAGGGTGTAGACCGGTGTAGGGTCAGGAGCCTACCATGTGTGTTTAATTGAATGTTGATGTACTCTCTAAGGAGGCAGGGTGTAGACCGGTGTAGGGTCAGGAGCCTACCATGTGTGTTTAATTGAATGTTGATGTACTCTCTAAGGAGGCAGGGTGAAGACCAGGCATTACAGTCCTCCGTCAATTTAAAACTGGAGCATTAAATTAACTTTGAATGGTTCCCTTTCAATTACATGATGTGAGCTGGTCCTTGGACTGTTGTCTCAAAGGGGTATCTTATCTACTGTGGAATACATTACTACTCTTATCACATAATGCTTTAGTTCATCACTCTATTTACTATGTGTGTGTGTGTGTGTTTATTTATGTGTGTAATCTATATATGTGTGTGTCTCTCTCTCTGTGTGTGTGTGTGTGTGCACACATGTATGCATGTACCGTACGTACAGAATGTTGAATGTATGTAGGCCTATGTATGTGTACACAGTATTTGACATTGATGACTAATGGGTTTGGTCATTTGAAAATATTTTAGAATGATTTGAAAACATTTACACATGTCTTTCTTGTATGTTTTTGGTATGTGCATTTTGCATCAATGGTTACTTTTATTAAGTCTGATCTGTTAACTGCTACATCAGTGCCACTCCATAATAGCCTCAGAGACAATTATTATAGGACACAATGGATATGAATGGGATATATCTGTGTTTCAGTAGTTTGAAATATTAATTGACAATGAAGACTGAAATAAGAAAATAAGAATAAGAAACATGTATTGAAAGTGTACTGTTGTTCTGTCTGTGGATTATTTTAGCCCTTGCAGTAAAGGCTTCATCTGGTTTCATTAGTGATTATGCTTAAGACAGAGTTCTGCATCCTAGAACCATGAGGTAAAGTTAATGGAATTGGTTTAATTGTATGGCCTTTGTTTATCCATAGCTAATTCCCTTGCCAAACTGAATTCTTTGCCCTCAAGATGATATTATGACCTGCATATTGCTATTGCTCTAATAGCATGAGAAATAACAACATTCCAAGATCAATAACATTTGATGTAACAACTTGCCTTTATAAATAGCCTACATTATGTAGTACTTAACAGCAACTTTATGAATTTGATAAGTTGAGCTATATTAGATATTTAAGTTGGGCCAAATGATTATGGGTTAATGAGGTAAAATGATACGAGTGAATTTGCGCGTGTGTGTGTGTGTGTGTACGGTGCACGTCTGTTCCTTCTTGTTGTACCCCAGACACTGTGCTGTGCTTGGCTTGTGATAGTCTGTCTGGGGGGTCATCCATGACAGATGCAATCTTCACTTAAGTCTCTCCTTTTTGAACTTTTTGTTTTTCCAATTGAGATTTTGAATCAGTCAGTGCGATAGTAATAGTTGCCGCAGTTACAGTATGAATAATGAGAGAGATGTTGCTCCTTGGATGCAGGCTGGCAGGGAAAGAGCACAGGGGCTAGTTGAGTTGAGGCTTGCTCAGGTACTAGTCCTCCTCTCCTCTCCTCTCCTCTCCTCTCCTCTCCTCTCCTCTCCTCTCCTCTCCTCTCCTCTCCTCTCCTCTCCTCTCCTCTCCTCTCCTCTCCTCTCCTCTCCATGTCTGAGGGGAGTGGAGTGGCAGCCGAGGCCTAATGATAAACAAGATGAGAGAAGCAGGTAAACAACAGCAGGCCTGGTAAAGGTAGGGCGTGTGGCAGCAGAAGGGAGAGGATTTCTGGGGATAATAAATGTGGCAGCGCATGTTGTGACATCTGTCTTTATAAGTGTTAGCTAATTTGCAGCAGAATATTTCAACAATGATCAAAACCGATGGCAACATGTTCGTTACAGGAGTCTTTCTTTTGTAGTCCTCTGATTTTTCTGCTTCAAGTTCTCAACGTGCGTTATTGAAGTGTTGTGGCACCTTCAGATCTGGCACCATTATGATCTTCTTGTATGACACAATTCAAAAAATACTAATGCACAATGATTTTAATTCTCATTATACAAACAAACTGTGAATGCAGTTTTAATAAATGAAGTGAAGACTTGCAATGTAAATGAAACTAAAATGACTTTCAAAGAATCCTCCCATCTTTTTATGCCCTTTCTGGCTTGAGCTGAACACATCTCAAGGACCTTTTCATTTCCAACGTTGACAGTCTGGAGAGGGTCCAGGCTCCATCTCTGAATGTAATGGTTTTGTTCCCAGAGAAAATGTACTCCTCTCAGTACAAACCATTCTCACCACTCATGGGTGATGGGTGAGTCTTGAAATATTGATGAAATCAATGGTTCCAGTGAGACATCAGCATCAAACAATGGGGGCATCCAGAGGCTAGCTATCTAACTGTACAGACACAGATGATTTTCAAGTCTTGAAGATGGATACTGTAGATTAATGATTAGACACATGGTCTTGGTGAGATGCGTAAGTCCTCATACATAGTTATCATCATTCTTAAGATTTTTTTCCCGAATTTTAAGTGAAAATTAGCTAGGCTACAGTATACTTATCTGGGGTTTAACTACACTCCCAAATTGCAGTCTTGCTTTAGATTAGAATAAGGATTCTGAATGTACTGCACATCGGGACATGTCACTGCAGTTGTTTGTATTTTAGCTGCAGTCCAAGCTAAATAGTTTGTTTCTTTATAAAGGCTTTCACTGTTTTCTTAGTAACCTTGGGTCCAGATGACTTCTGCTGTGAGATTACATGAACTACATGCAATTACATTAAATTAAATAGGTTGAGTGCATCCTTTTCTTCAAACTGAAAACCATCAGCACCTGTATCCCATTACATGTTGAAGACCAAGGTACAGTACCACAGAGAGATAGAGATTTCCCTATAGATCCAACCAGACCTCTAGTATCACATTAGCTATAAGTGTTTGGTAGGGAACTGGGTTTGAACATTCTGATTTAAAAATGAGCATTAGTATTTTACACGGGTATAAATAAAGCTAAACCAATGTACATTTTGAGCAATTGTATCACTTCACATGGACAATATCATTTCATAACTCACCAAAGGGGTACAATTTGAACTGTTTCATTCACTCACCCACTGAATATGTTTCACGTTTGGACTGCAAAATAATTGGACAATTTCTTTTAATCCAAAGCATATTTGTGCATAATTAAGATAGACTTCAAAATGGAACAGCCTCTCTTTTTAAAAATCACACATTAATATGTAGAATGAATTGGAGGGGCCTTGGTGGCCGTGTGTTTTTGACACAGGGCTGTTTCTGTAGGGGACGGTAATCAGTAGCACTGTCAGCTGGAGGAATTAGTACAGCTCATTGTTTCTATGAGTCACATGAAGATTTGCACAGTCCATGTGTGAAGACGGCTGGCTCTATTTCCATATCGAAGAGGCCCACAGTGCTGCCTGTAATTAAAATGCAGTGGTTTTGGAGCCCTTGCTCGGCACGCAGTTAGCACAGTACACTGAAGCAGCTGAGTGTTGTCGTCTTTCCCGAGCAGTGTGCAAGCGGTCGACTCCTGCATGCTTCTCTCAATACACCTATCATTTTGTACAAATGTGAATGTCAGTCCACGCTCCTGTTGTGGAGAGTTTAGTTTTCTTTATCTAGCCTCTCAGTGTGGCTGCCTGTTTTATTTTAGCCCTCAGAATAGACATGATTTAGTGTACGTTATTGTCATGTCAACCGTTGACATTGCCAGTGACATTTCATATTCTATATGCACTGTATTCATTGGCAGTATTTATTCATAACCTTTATTGTGGAAAGGCCATGAAACCCCACTCTTGAGTTCCATGATTTACATGACTTGTTATTAGTTAGTGACCTTGTTGCAGATTTCTCCAAACGGGGCCGGGGTCAACAGTTCCTTGTTGGTTTGTTCGACAGTGTACTGTGGTCCCTGTCCTTCCTGAATTGGAGAAGATCTGAGGTTGGGTCTTGTGAGAGAACGAGGGAAGAGAGATTACTGCGATGTGGGCCTCTATGCTGCTCGAACACAAAGGCCTCAGAACAACCCTTTCCTTGTGATCCCCCCATTGTGTTTGGATCAGGCCTTCCCTTGGGCTGGCCGCTGCCAAGGACTTAGCACAAAAGGACACTATGGAAATATCAAACTGGAAACCAACATGGGCAGCTCTCTGGGTGAGAGTGAGGTACCAGGAAGAAAACTTTGTTTACCCGTCACCCTGTTCTAATTAGAATGTATCACATTCAGGATGCATTTTGTCCATTGATATTAGCATTTACAAGGAGGATTGGTGACACTAGTAATTAGGAAAACCCGACTGGATAAACTTACTGGGAATGATGTAAGCCCCATGAATAGTCTTACTTGGAAATGTGAAATAGGAAATTCCCTTTCCTCTTGAAATATTTTATGCATAGGTTCGTAATGAGCTGAAATTGAAATGAAATGAGCCTTTACTACTTAAAGGGATACTTCAGGATTTTGGCATTTTTATGTCTCTGTGTCCAGTATGAAGGAAGTTAGAGGTAGCATGCTAGCTGACACCCATAGACTTCTAGTCATTGCACTAACACTAGTTAGCATTGGCTCAACAAACTACCTCTAACTTCCCTCATACTGGACAGAGACATAAAAAAGGTGTCCACAAGTTAATCTGACTCTGGGGAAGTAGATAAAGGGCCTCATTGCCAAAATCCCGAAGTATCCCTTTAACATTAGAGCATATACAGTAAGGCAACCATGTTTTATGGAAAACCACACGTGTTGTATTTAATCTTTGATAATTCAGCTTCTTTGGGTCTGAAAAATAATTGATCTTCTTCTTGCATCTGCCTGTGGGTATTCCACAGTGAAGCTGGGGTTAGCATGGTACTCTTCTGTTTTCGCAGGTCCCTGTTCACTGCAAATGCACAGAGGTTAGACATTAGCCAGTTCCTGGAGGCTGACAGCTAGCCTGATATCTGCCAGCTCCATCAGATATGAGATGTAAAATATGCTCCACGATTGTGTCTGTGCTGCGCTGCTCCCTGCTCTCTGCTCCGGAGTAAAGCATGCTGGGAGCAGTTTAGTTGACACATGACGCTCAGCACCACTGATGCTGTACAATACTGGGGCTCTATTTGTTTTTAGGGGTCTCCACTGCCATCCACATCTTTATACATTGCAAAACTGTCACCAAATGATAGATCACAAAGTTTACTGTGCAGAGTAATGACACGAGGTCACTAATTGATCAGATATGATTTGGCACCTTGATTTACAAGGCAACACCCGAGCTTTGACTTCACCACACAGCAGCTTGATGGGGAAGACTGTGTGGAGTATCAGCCCATATTAAACAGCTTGCCCCTCCACGTGTCACTGAAGAATTACGTAAATGCAAAATAAAGTCCTTGGGCCTCATTTATCAATCATGCATAGGCACAAATCTGTGCCTAAACCATGCGTAGGATCATTTCCACGTAAAGTGTGGGATTTATCAATAGGAACTTTTGATTGAGAGTGTGTGTAAATGTAGAAACCGTCATGATCATGCGTATGCACAGCGCATAGTGGTGGAATAAGGGAACTGCTTACCAAGCGTAGAATGGGAGAAATATATGTTGAACATTTTTTAAATTGTGAGAGTAATTTTTATTTTTTTGGATTTAATTGTATTTCCATTGTGAATTCCTCAATCAGCCAGACTAACCGGTGTCTGTATGTACTTTTATAGCCTCGCTACTGTATATAGCCTGTCTTTTTACTGTTGTTTTATTTCTTTACCTACCTATTGTTCACCTAACACCTTTTTTGCACTATTGGTTAGAGCCTGTAAGTAAGCATTTCACTGTAAGGTCTACACCTGTTGTATTCAGCGCACGTGACAAATAAACTTTGATTTGATTTGCAACATATCTTGACAGGCTATATATCATTTGAACACATCAGTCCATGTGTTACGCTAATAATCCATATAAAGTACAATCATTTGTTAAATTAGAGGCACGTGTGAAAGTAAAACCATTGTTGAAATACTATTAAAGACTGAAATAATGGGAAATAAAATTAGAGATGGCTGATCTTGCTCTGTTGGAAGATTCAGTACACTCTTCATTTTCCCTAGAGCATGTTTTTAGAGACAGGTAGGACTGTTCTGCAGAAAGTATAGATATCTTTTCCAAAAACCAATCTCTAGGATCTTTGCAAGGATTTAAGGCCTACTTTAGAAAGGCAAACGCATACCATTCCAGTGCACATCAAAGTGCTATCAACCCTCTGGTTTTTAGCAATGGGCACCTTTCAGCGAGAGTTTGACGATCGTCATCTCACATCCCTCGATGAGCCAATGTTTTGGATGCAATCATCAGCAAAACAAACTGTAACATACAATTTCCATACACCATCGCACAACAAGTTGAAGTCAAGAGGGGTTTCTTTGCCATCAATGGGTTCACAAATACGAACGGAGCAATAGACGGCACCCACAACGCCATAAAAACACCATCCCAAAACGAGTTCATCTATGTGAACAGAAAATGTTTCCACTACTAATGTGCAGGTGACAGGTTATGAAATGCGCAAAAAAATGCTGCTGAATGTAGTGGCCAGGCGGAACGCACGACTCGTTCATTCTGCAGAACAGCAGTGTTGGTCTACATGCCTACAGGAACGCACGACTCGTTCATTCTGCAGAACAGCAGTGTTGGTCTACATGCCTACAGGAACGCACGACTCGTTCATTCTGCAGAACAGCAGTGTTGGTCTACATGCCTACAGGAACGCACGACTCGTTCATTCTGCAGAACAGCAGTGTTGGTCTACATGCCTACAGGAACGCACGACTCGTTCATTCTGCAGAACAGCAGTGTTGGTCTACATGCCTACAGGAACGCACGACTCGTTCATTCTGCAGAACAGCAGTGTTGGTCTACATGCCTACAGGAACGCACTGTTGAGGATGGATTGATTTTTAGTGAGTTGCCAACTCATTTGAAGTATATTTGCCATCGCTAAAGCAACTTGAATTTTCCTAATGGTCCTCTCTTTGTAGCTATGTTTTTATTTTTACTAGTCAAGCCACAACTGAGCGAGCCAAATAAAATATTTTGGCACCTCTATTTAAGTCTCTGAAAAAGTATTTTTTAAATTGCGCCTTTGTCTTCAATTGTACGGCCTTATATATTCTCCACATGTTTTACATTTTGAGGATTTTGACCATATATGGTTAATTAGGAGCGTTTCGCAATGCAAATAGCCAAGGTCGTACACGAGCACTGAGGCTGAAAACAATTGGTATTTATCAATGGTTATCTCCGACCGGTGTGCGTATCATGCTTCTAGGATAGTTTGACAAATCACTCTTTTTCTATGGGTACGAACATTCTAAATTCCATTCGTAAGTAGTATTTTAGAATAGTTTCTATGCGATATTAATAAGTCCCCAGAAATCTGAGACATCAGCGCATGCATTATCTCCATTCTCCATCTTTTAGATAATACATTGGAAAAAGCTTACTGAGAATGGTTCGTACAATCGCTCAGGTCTTTTACAGTATCTCTTTTTCTATGGATAGATGCTAACATTTTCCTAGACCCAGAGATCTGGACCTAGTGGCAAGGTCTAGTACTTATTAGTTGCTCACATATGGAATAGGCAATGTGGCTAACAATTTCCTGGGAAATTATTTGGAAAAGCTGGGATGTATTGAGCCAAAGTCAAGATTCCCTACACTTTTTGTGTGGAAACCGGGAATGCATAATACCAAAAATAAATGAAAGTGACAAAGGGGGGGGGGGGGGGGGGGGCTCTTGTGGCTCTTGTGGATGACGTTCTGATGAACCAAAATGTCTGCCCTGGTACAAACCCAGGTCTTTTGTTTCCTTCTTCCATGATTATTTACACCGACTTGGATTTTTTACAGGGCTTTGCCCTCGATGTGCGTCATGAGAAAATGGCTTCAGCAGACTCAACCACAAGCTCTCTCTCTCTCTTTCGCCTTCTCTGAGAAAATTAGAATGTAGTTATTGCATCATATATAATTTACTCATACCTATGTTCAGAAAGAAAGAGGGGGAGAGGGAGCAAGAGAGAGAGAGGCAGATAGAGAAGAGAGGGACAGAGAAAGAGAGGCCCTCGTAGTGTGGAGTGGTGAGGAGACGAGAGACGGAGGCTGAGAGCAGCTTGTCTGAACATTCCTCATTGTGAGGACTCAGCAGATAATGATGTTAGTGTTCGTCTAAGGTAATGTACTCTGTGTCGCCCCAGACCTCTCTGATACTGTGGAAGTGGACTGAACTGAGTGTACTGCTACTGGAGCAGATTGAACTGGAGTTGTTTTGAGGACAATGCTGGTCAACCCTCCTTCAACAGTAGGCTGTATTAAAAACTGTATTTGGCTACTTGAGTGAGTACTCACAGTTTAAACTGAGTGCTAGAAATGTTTTTGTGTTGCTCATCAGTATAGGGAGCTGTGATTGGTTGAGCCCTCTACTGAGTCCATCTCTCTCAGAGCTACAGCTTATCTACTTGGGGCCTCTCTAGAATGGAGAGTTTGTGTCAATACAGTATATAAATAAATATCCTAGAAATGTGTTTCACATGACAAAGTCCTACTGCCTCACCAGTCATTTGGCATAGCAGGGGCAGGAGCTGTCATATTATTCTCTCTCTCTCTCTGTCTCTGCCAGCACATATTAACCACAGCACAGTATAAACACTATGTCGGAAAATATGAACATTTTGCTTCGACCCAAGTGGAAAACAAATCGAAATTGAATTAAAACTCATCCACTCTCTCATTAGTGAGTCAGGGGAAAAAAAACTTTCTTTAGAAACAAAACTATTTTAAGTGGGGGAAAAAACTTTTGCTTTCAGAGCAGTCAGTTTGTTTAGGACATGCTCAAAGAGGCAATTTTTACTCCAAACTACCAATGTAAAAACAGAATGGAGTTGGGCAGTGAAACAGAGTGAAGTGACTAATGTGTCTGTTAGCTTTCACTGCACTTGTCCATACACACAGATATAGTGCTCACTCTGAGGAAAACCCAGACTGCTGGAGGGATGGGGAGGGTGGCTGACGAGAAGGTTGCACAAGGGGAAGGGAAGGCGAGGAGGGGAAACGAGGGGACGGGGTGTCCTGGCTGAGGATTAGTCACACTAGACTGTATGGGCTGCGGAGGGCCACCGCCAGCTTACTGATGTTAAGGACAAACACATGCATGACTTTACTGAGACACAAACTGAAAGTATGACAGGGTTGAACTTATTCAACCCCAGTGGCCGGAGGGTTTCTCCTGTAAATAACCAATCATTTACATCTCTCCTCACAGTGAAAGCAAGTTTATAGTGTTCAATTGAATTGCGGCTACCTAATAAACACCATTATTACACTGGAACAAACCTGCTATCATTAAGCCCTTCTCATATGGAAGCAGGAGTGGTCGCTCTATACCAGTTTAGAGAGAGAGACGGGGAGAGAGTTTTGTGCCTGAATGTGAATAGCGTTGGTGGAACACACAGACACACACACACACCACGCCAGACCCTGGGTTGTGGTTTAATATCACAGTAGAGGAATGCTTTATGTCCTTGGTTAGGGGTGGGGCTGATGGTAAGCAGGGGAGGGATGTTCCTCCTCTTCCTCGGTGAAGCTACATTTATTGGTCACCATCTGCAAGGTGGAGGAGTTTGGGCTGCGGCCAGCCTAGAGTAGAGGCTTCTAATTAAACCATCATCATGATCAACTTGTGGTCAGTGATCGTCCCCAATGCTGGCTCTCCGAGATGAACATGGAATCACTGAGGCTTTCCTTGAAGCCTGTGTTGGACTGAATTAGAAAGAGAGAAACGAAACAGAGGATAAAAGTGCTACAGAGCACTTTTTCTCTTGGCAGGCAGAGAAAGTCCTTCTGCCATATCCACTCAGGTTTAAACAATTACCGACATCATAAGAAACCAGAAGAACCTTAGTCTGGAATAGTCATCGCTTTTGCCTGGCCTAGCTCGGTTTCAGGCATGGCGTAGCCAGCGTCACATGTTGGAGCTCTCAATAATTTAAATGAGTGTAAGAGGGTGTACCTCAAGTCTCTGTATCTATGCAGCCCGAGGAGCTTTCCTTTGAGGTTGACAGCCTTTAATATAGTATTTCATGGTTTGATATGTGAGTGACACAAAGCTGCTCCAAGAGGACGGCAAAATGGTTTATTAGGGCCTAATTAGAGCCCTGTGATTAAAGGGGAAGTGACTGTGATTAGGATAGTTGAGGACTATGTGGAAAATGGATGAATATTCAGAGCGGAGACGAGCAATAACGGCTGTGTGTGTGTGTGTGTGTGGGGGGGGGGGGGGGGGGGGGCTGGCTGGTGCAGAAACCTGACTGCCTGGCTGGCTGACTGACTGCTGTGTAACCACATGCTATGATATCATCTTTACGGCAGAGCTCATCTGGGGGCTTTTCAGCTTTAGCTATTGGGCAGAAAATGCATGCACAGATATGTGGTGCCCTGGTAATGGTAACCTTCCAGGTTCTGGTTCCTACTGCCTGGCTCTCTTTTGGAAAGTATATAAAAGGAGCGCTAACTTTCCCTACGTGGAAGAATCCGTAAAGCTGATGTAGTGCTCTTACAGGCCTTGTGGAAGAATCCGTAAAGCTGATGTAGTGCTCTTACAGGCCTTGTGCGTTGCCCTGTGATTACAAAAAAAGGAAAGGAGGTACTAGGTTTGAAGCTTGTTTTGGTATGCTATCAGCCCGGCATGCAGGAGTAATGCAGTGGACTTTCACAGCCAATTGAACATGAAACCGTCAGGAATGTGCAGCAAAGCCAGGTCTGCTCCGAGCTGCTAGGGGAACTAGCTAAGAATCACACATTCTTGTGAACTTCAAAGTATGCACTGTTTAAGCAAAGAGATAAGTGGCCTTATTATTAGCAGTTTTATTCAATGGGGAGATTAGTATTGGTTTCTCTTTTCTTTTCAACCTGCATACTTCGAACACTTTCAGATGTGATAACGGCAATTTATAAATTATTTCTGGGAGTGCTCTGAGGCTATCATATGGACAGCAAAACCTTGCGATTTTACAATTTCACAACTGACTTCATCCTTAAAATGACGGTTGGCTAACCTGCCTATTACTCTCTTTGATTTCAACATTACATGCTTTTGCGCTCTGAGAGGTATTCATAATAAGCTTACACTTCTCTGACTTTATTGCTAACGGCTCCTTATCTCCCAGCTATTCAAGAAAGAGAAGTCATTTTTCCAATTTCCAACATTTTACTGTTAGGTCACAGCCTGCTCAAACCACCTTGAGGGGATTGTTGTGGCAAACAACACACACACACACACACACACACACACACACACACACACACACACACACACACACACACACACACACACACACACACACACACACACACAAAGGCACACACTCACACACAAAGGCACACACTCACACACAAAGGCACACACTCACACACATTCATGCACACGTGCTCCCAGGAAAAATATATAAATCTTAAATAAATATGGAATGTTACAGATGTGGAATTCCCTTAGCCTAAACAGATACTGCCCTAGGTGCATACTTGCCAACTGGGAGCTTTCAGAAGTCACATCATGTCCACATTATTTATATGTCAGGGCTATTATATGTTTTATCTGGAGAACTAATGTTTATTCTTCATTTTCCTCTGATGAGATGGAATCAACAGTATGATGAGATGGAATCAACAGTATGATCAGATGGAATCAACAGTATGATCAGATGGAATCAACAGTATGATGAGATGGAATCAACAGTATGATCAGATGGAATCAACAGTATGATGAGATGGAATCAACAGTATGATGAGATGGAATCAACAGTATGATGAGATGGAATCAACAGTATGATGAGATGGAATCAACAGTATGATCAGATGGAATCAACAGTATGATCAGATGGAATCAACAGTATGATGAGATGGAATCAACAGTATGATCAGATGGAATCAACAGTATGATCAGATGGAATCAACAGTATGATGAGATGGAATCAACAGTATGATGAGATATAATCAACAGTATGATGAGATGGAATCAACAGTATGATCAGATGGAATCAACAGTATGATCAGATGGAATCAACAGTATGATGAGATGGGATCAACAGTATGATGAGATGGAATCAACAGTATGATGAGATGGAATCAACAGTATGATGAGATGGAATCAACAGTATGATGAGATGGAATCAACAGTATGATCAGATGGAATCAACAGTATGATCAGATGGGATCAACAGTATGATCAGATGGAATCAACAGTATGATGAGATGGAATCAACAGTATGATCAGATGGGATCAACAGTATGATCAGATGGGATCAACAGTATGATCAGATGGAATCAACAGTATGATGAGATGGAATCAACAGTATGATGAGATGGAATCAACAGTATGATGAGATGGAATCAACAGTATGATCAGATGAAATCAACAGTATGATCAGATGGAATCAACAGTATGATGAGATGGAATCAACAGTATGATGAGATGGAATCAACAGTATGATCAGATGGAATCAACAGTATGATGAGATGGAATCAACAGTATGATGAGATGGAATCAACAGTATGATCAGATGGAATCAACAGTATGATGAGATGGAATCAACAGTATGATGAGATGGAATCAACAGTATGATGAGATGGAATCAACAGTATGATGAGATGGAATCAACAGTATGATGAGATGGAATCAACAGTATGATGAGATGGAATCAACAGTATGATGAGATAGAATCAACAGTATGATCAGATGGAATCAACAGCATGATGAGATGGAATCAACAGTATGATCAGATGGGATCAACAGTATGATGAGAGTGTGTTGCTCTTATTATAACTCTGGGTATAGTCTTGCTAATGGATCAGTGTTTACTTTACATCCACAGAAAATATATCCCCAAAAGTTTTTTTCTTGCATCACGTCGATCATGTTCCCCACACTGAAAAGCACAATTTTGCATGTCCAGGCGTTCACTTACATTTTTTTTACATCTCTGTTTCCTCTGAATGTACTCCTCAAAGCACGCTCCGCTTGGAAATGTCTATTCATATAAAATGTAAGATATATTTTTTTACAAATAGTGAGCGGCGAACAGTAGTGGTCACAGAGGTCTCTTTATATTTAGTTTGGAGCATTGTCAGTTTTCCTAGGATGAAAGTAATGGGAACCATGTGTTTGGCCGGCTAAAGAAAATTAGCGACCTTTCATGTGACCCACCTGTCGTGCTTTCAGCACCTTTAATGCTAACCTCATGTTACTATCATAAGGAGAGCCAATCTGTGTCAGGCACTGGGGACATGAGGAGAGCCTCCTCACACAGGGCCCCTGGTAACAGCTCCTGATACACTCTACTAACCCACCAGCACAGCAGGCCTACTGCCTAACCTAGCACAGAGACTGTGTCTACACTTGAAACTTACAGTTGAAGTTGGAAGTTTAAAAAAACTTAGGTTGGAGTCATTAAAACTAGTTTTTAAACCACTCCACAAATTTCTTGTTAATAAACTATAGTTTTGGCAAGTCATTTAGGACATCTACGATGTGCATGACACAAGTAATTTTTACAACAATTGTTTACAGACAGATTATTTCACTTATAATTCACTGTATCACAATTCCAGTGGGTCAGAAGTTTACATACACTAAGTTGACTGTGCCTTTAAACAGCTTGGAAAATTCCAGAAAATGATGTCATGGCTTTAGAAGTTTCTGATAGGATAATTGACATCATTTCAGTCAATTGGAAGTGTACCTGTGGATGTATTTCAAGGCCTACCTTCAAACTCAGTGCCTCTTTGCTTGACATCATGGGAAAATCAAAAGAAATCAGCCAAGACCTCAGAAAATAAATTGTAGACCTCCACAAGTCTGGTTCATCCTTGGGAGCAATTTCCAAACGCCTGAAGGTACCACGTTCATCTGTACAAACAATAGTACGCAACTATAAACACCATGGGACCACGCAGCCGTCATACCGCTCAGGAAGGAGACGCGTTCTGTCTCCTAGAGATTAACGTACTTTGGTGCGAAAAGTGCAAATCAATCCCAGATACTGGAGGAAACAGGTACAGAAGTATCTATATCCACAGTAAAACAAGGCCTATATCGACATAACCTGAAAGGCCGCTCAGCAAGGACGAAGCCACTGCTCCAAAACCGCCATAAAAAAGCCACACTACGGTTTGCAACTGCACATGGGGACAAAGATCATACTTTTTGGAGAAATATCCTCTAGTCTGATGAAACAAAAATAGAACTGATTGGCCATAATGACCATCGTGCAAGCCGAAGAACACCATCCCAACCGTGAAGCAAGGGGGTGGCAGCATCATGTTGTGGGGGTGCTTTGCTGCAGGAGGGACTGGTGCACTTCACAAAATAGATGGCATCATGAGAAAGGAAAACTATGTGGATATATTGAAGCAACATCTCAAGACATCAGTCAGGAAGTTAAAGCTTGGTCACAAATGAGTCTTCCAAATGGACAATGACCCCAAGCATACTTCTAAAGTTGTGTCAAAATGGCTGAAGGACAACAAAGTCAAGGTATTGGAGTGGCCATCACAAAGCCCTGACCTCAATCCTATTGAAAATTTGTGGGCAGAACTGTAAAAGCGGGTGCGAGCAAGGAGGCCTACAAACCTGACTCAGTTACACCAGCTCTGTCAGGAGGAATGGGCCAAAATGTACCCAACTTATTGTGGGAAGCTTGTCGAAGGCTACCCAAAACGTTTGACCCAAGTTAAACAATTTAAAGGCAATGCTACCAAATACCATTTGAGTGTATGTAAACTTCTGACCCACTGGGAATGGGATGAAAGAAATAAAAGCTGAAATAAATCATTCTCTCTACTATTATTCTGACATTTCACATTCTTAAAATGAAGTGGTGATTATAATTGACCTAAGACAGGGAATCTTTACATGGATTAAATGTCAGAAATTTTGAAAAGCTGAGTTTAAATGTATTTGGCTAAGATGTATGTAAACTTCCGACTTCAACTGTACATGTGACTTGTGCTATCAGAATATGAAGGTCGATTTGAAAAGACAGGTCATATTGTGGTCGGATTGTGTTCAGATCTGGCTAACCATTTCAGGAAGTGGTCAGGGACACATTTTGTGCAGATTTCTCCTCAATCTGGATGCAATCAGGCTACCGAAAGCGCATACAGTGGGCAACGTCATCAGCACTCTGCCAACAAGTCTCCAGAAAAGTTGTTTTCGGAACGAGAGGCACCTTTTTTCATTAATGTTGGAGGAAATACTTTCCTAGCCTGTGCGGAATATGTTTGCTGGCTTCATAAATGCTAGCCAGCTGTCTTATTTAAAAATATATATAATTTGTGTGGGAGAGTTATGCTAACCTGTGTGCAATCCCTTTAGCTTTGCTAGCTAGATTTCTGGCTAGTTACAGAGGTTAGCTGGCTAGTTAGCTACAGTAGTTGGCTACTGCCATCTAGTTGTTGTTGTTGTGTTATCATCAGATTTTGCCTGTTCCACCGTTTGCAGAATGCATACTGGCATTTGGATATTTCCTGTGGGAAAAGGTAATCCGGACACGGTAGACACATTTAAATGTAGGTGAAGAGGCATGACACGTTCAGAATTCCATCATCACAACTCCATGATCAGAATAAAAAAGCTGCATGAACTGTCAAGTCTATACACGATCAGAGCAGCTACCTAACAAACAAAGAAACAAAAACAATCACCAAACAAATATGAAGATCTCCACAATAAGACGAGGCAGAAATGTGCTGGTGGAGCCTCTAAGCCTCTATCTTAGACTTGGTTCCCACCAGCATCAATCTCAGCATTTGTCAGTGTGCTGTAGTTATTTGCTACAGACTGGCAGGCAGGCAGCACAGAGAGTCTGGCAGTATAGTACAGGCTCCTAGCCCTGAGCCTGGAGCCCTCCCTCCCTCCGGGGGGAGCTGGGCTGCACAGCTCCTAAGCTTTAACATGGTCTGTGCCATGTTGTAATGGGCTCCCAGGGCATGATTGGAATATAATAACTGTTTCACTTTGTTTTTCTTACCCCCCTCACTCTCCACAAATGTAAAATGTGCCCGGCTACATGGGATATATAGTAGGAGCTGTGATGTAAAATGTTATTGCTGGATATGCAGACTAGGAACATTTGGATTATTTTCCAAAATCTGCCGGGCAGAAAGCATTATGATGTCACAAAGACCACATTGTAGCCAGTTTGAGTGTACAGAGCTGTGTTTCCTTCTCTTTCTCTCTTGTTCTGTACATTATCCGGCCACCTTCTGTGCTCCCTGCCCAGGCTACAGGCTTACTTCATGCCCGTTTCCTTTTCTTGTGCTGTGAATCAATGCACAATGGCCCTATAGGACCACTTACATAATGGAAAAAGTACATATATCTTTGCACAGACAAAGTACAGTTTGAAAGGTTTAGTAAGCTTCAATTACACTATGACATTATTATGAATTATGGTTTTCACCCTGTTATGTGAATAGTGATTGTATTACAACATGGTTACACATGTTATAATAACAATGTCAACATATTTGATTACAGAGTTTATTACAATATCCAAGTATTTGTGTGTAGTAGAGTATAATGTGAACACACACACTCATGGTCTTTGGCTGAACCAAGTGATCTTGTGTTATCGCTCAATGACTTCAATTACAGTATGACCAGGAGGCCAATATGTTTCCAGCCATCCTCTGTCTGAGGCCTGTAGCTGTCTGACAGGGACCATCTGATTGGCTGTGTACAATGGCAGCATCATGGGAATGGAAATGCATCCAGTAGTTAAGTGAACAACCATGCATCTTCTGTTTTCACACTAATTGAATGTGGCACTAAAATATGCTGGCAAGAGGCCCTTACCTTGTTTGACTTATTTATTGCCTGACTGGAGAGGTAATTCAACCTCCTCATTTCAAAGGCTCTTTTTGGTCCAGAAAAAGAGTGTAAAACTCAATTAGGCTAGTGATCAGTGACTGAAACACTACATTTGTTTTCCTGTGAGGGGGAAGCAGAGCTGGGGAGTGGAGGAGAGCAACTAGAGCCCTGATCTCTTAGCTACTGTACCCCCCCCCCCACCGCTGCCACGCAAAGCTACAGGGTGAGGGGAGAGGGGAGAGAGAGCCCATGCAGTCCCTGCCATGTCACACGAGATTTGTGTCCTCCTTTTAAATCATTTCCCTCTTTAGAAGATTAAGAATGCAGAAATATTCTCAAAGCGATCATTTTCCCTACTCCCAAATGGACTAGTGCATTTGCAAACGCCACTATTAATTGCTGGTTTTAAAGAAGACAAATGATCCCTGCAACCGTAAATAAAAACAAAAATCAGAGGTTATCATTTTAATTGTTCAACTGGCTGTACAGGGGCCAGTGGAGCCAGCACAGAGCATATGCACCAATCATCATCAGATTTACAGCCTAACCTACTTGGAAGGCAATATCAGTCTTACATGCTAATTGTTGTACCGTTGTTTATTCTTCATCTAGATATTGCTCTGGTATCTCAGAACACAATGTACCATTCCCAATGTACTCTATGGACACCGTGGGAATCCTGTTTATTTCCCTTCCAACCTTTTCATCTCAGAGAATACTGTTGTTCAACAGAGCCTTGCTTTGTGACCTGCTTCTTCTGTATCAGTCTTGGTCAAGAAGTTCACCACTAGACACATTTATCAGGATGCATGGACTTGAATTGTAGATCTAAACATTTATGACTACATTGCAAATGCATGACTGAAATGGCAACACAGACTGTGCCTGTGTGCTTCTGTTTGAAGAGGGACAAAACAACAAGAATCATTTGCGGCCACCGATGTGCCTTGTTCTAACCTGATCTTTTCTGGATCAATTGTTTCCTTTCTGGTTTAATTCACCATGTGATTGACTTTCAGTGCTTTACTGTTGGAAAATATCCACACTGAGCCGTGCTGCCTGAAATAGGGAAGTCATTTGAATACAGATGCTCACAGCTTAGGCCTGGTCACAGGATGCCGCTCCGAGTCAGGAGACAATTGCAGGTTGATTATGTTGCTACTGACAGAAGTTGCAACTCCTTTGTGCGGCTGAGATATTTGCATTTAAATGCTTATTGTAGGCATCTAAAAAGCATAAAGACTGATTGTAGCTTTGGCTGCTGGGTACTAGCAAAAAAGAGAGAATTGCAATAAGGGAGATTGACATGGAAATTAGGAAATTATTTTCGAACCGAAGGTTGAAATAAATAAGTAGGTCTGTGTTGTTGTTTTGTGGTGGTGGTTTTCATTCTTGATTTGTATTGAGTGGGTCCGTTGTCAGATTGCATGTTTGTAGTAAGACTGCGTTTCAAATTGTTTGTATCTAATACACAGTAGAATGATTCTTTCTGATTGAGGTGTTTTCTTGGATATCTTTGTATATACCACAACATTTTGTCAATGTATTTTTCCCTGCGTTTGCTTCATACTGCATGTTTGTGTGTGACAAGCTCTGTGTATTCCACACTGTGTCAGTCATCTGTCCATGTGATTGTGTGTGAATGTGTTTGGTGCCATTTTTATGGTTTTGAGAGCTGTCTGTGTGGATGTTGAATGTGTGTTTTTATTAGCTTTCACAAAAGCTGTATGTTTGTGTGAGTGACTCTTTCTATGGTATCCGTGTGTATATGTGTTTGACAGGCTCTGATATGATGACAGAGTGTGTCTGTGCCGGGTGCCCATAGCCGAGTGATGCCCCTGCTGATTCTGTGCCTCTGGCCCTTTGTCCTGCAGCACTCAGCGTGTCTGCTTCCTCAGGAGACTGACAGGCCTCTCCAGTGTGACCACACAAAGGACCAGCCTTCTTTGAGGTGTTAAAAACTTCCATTTATGCATCTCCCTGGACAAAAAGCACCAAGCCCATTTGAGTCCGGTGGCGACACAGGCAGACATTGTGGCCACGCTTCCCCAGCACTCATTTCACAGATTCTGAAACCAGTATGTGGTGAACAGGATTTGAGGGGCTAAAGTGCCCCACGAGGGCCAGGCGATAAGAGGGAGAAACACCACCACTCAGTAAACTAGAAGATGGGGCTGTGGAAAATAAGTACATTACCTGAGAGAGAACTATGCTTGTTTTCAGAACCCCCCACTCAATAGGAGAGAGAGAGAGGGAGAGAGAGAGGGAGAGAGAGAGAGAGAGAGAGGGAGAGAGAGGGAGAGAGAGAGGGAGAGAGGGAGAGAGAGAGAGAGAGAGAGAGAGAGAGAGAGAGAGAGAGAGAGAGAGAGAGAGAGAGAGAGAGAGAGAGAGAGAGAGAGAGAGAGAGAGAGAGAGAGAGAGAGAGAGAGAGAGAGAGAGAGAGAGAGAGAGAGAGAGAGAGAGAGAGAGAGAGAGAGAGAGAGGAGAGAGAGAGAGAGAGAGAGAGAGAGAGAGAGAGAGAGAGAGAGAGAGAGAGAGAGAGAGAGATTGAGAACGGGGAGAGAGAGAGAGAGAGAGAGAGAGAGAGATTGAGAAACGGGGAGAGAGAGAAACGGGGAGAGAGAGAGATTGAGAAACGGGGAGAGAGAGAAACGGGGAGAGGGAGAGAGAGAGAAACGGGGAGAGAGAGAAACGGGGAGAGAGAGAGAGAGAGAGAAACGGGGAGAGAGAGAAACGGGGAGAGAGGGAGAGAGAGAGAGAGAGAAACGGAGAGAGAGAGGGAGAGGGAGAGAGAGAGAAACGGAGAGAGAGAGGGAGAGGGAGAGAGGGAGAAACAGAGAGAGAGAGAGAGAGAAAGGGGGGGAGAGAATATCCTCTCTTAGAGAAGGAAGAAAAGAAAAGCCTTCTGCTACTGTGGGGGAATACATCCCAGAAGCTGAGAATAGTAGACAAATCAACAACCAAAAGACACGGCTATCCTCTAAGTTTACACTATTCTTGTCTTTGAGTGGACAATATGTGAGTGTGAGTCAAAGAGAATTGACAGGCTGCACACCCGGCTGTTACTAACACAGGGGACATGAATACCTCCTGCGGTGGATTTAACCAGGTAGGCTAGTTGAGAACAAGTTCTCATTTACAACTGCGACCTGGCCAAGATAAAGCAAAGCAGTGTGACACAAACAACAACACAGAGTTACACATGGAATAAACAAACGTACAGTCAATAACACAATAGAAAAAGTCTATATACAAGGTGTGCAAATGAGGTAGGATAAGGGAGGTAAAGGCAATAAATAGGCCATAGTGGTGAAATAATTACGATATAGCAATTAAACACTGGAGTGATAGATGTGCAGAAGATGAGTGTGCAAGTAGAGATACTGGGGTGCAAAGGAGCAAAATAAATTAAATAAATAACTGTATGGGGATGAGGTAGTTGGATGGGCTATTTACAGATGAGTTATGTACAGGTGCAGTGATCTGTGGGCTGCTCTGACAGCTGGTGCTTAAAGCTAGTGAGGGAGATAAGAGTCTCCAGCTTCAGTGATTTTTGCTGTTCGTTCCAGTCATTGGCAGCAGAGAACTGGAAGGAGAGGCGGCCGAAGGAGGAATTGGCTTTGGGGGTGACCAGTGAAATATACCTGCTGGAGCGCATGCTACGGGTGGGTGCTGCTATGGTGACCAGTGAGCTGAGATAAGGCGGGGCTTTACCTAGAAAAGACTTATAGATGACCTGGGGCCAGTGGGTTTGGTAACGAATATGAAGCGATTGCCAGCCAACGAGAGCATACAATTGAAGCCTTGGATTGAAGCCTTCTAGTGGCTGGTCATTTCTCTATCCAACCACCTCTGTAAATTGACTTTTATTCTTGTTATTTGAGGCAGAGTAAATCACATGTAATGTATTTGCGGTGCGGCAGGCATATGAAATAACGGTTTGATCACAGAGCTGTCTGCCTCTCTTCACAAACACAGGGAAGAATGTTTGATTCTCCCTTTACCGCACCACTGTTATTCACAGAGTAATAGTGAAACACTCAATAAGACAGAGTCAAAAGCCCTGTCAGTGTTTCAGCCCTCCACAATAAAGACATTATTGTGTGGTGTCACTTTCTCAGCCTCTCCTGACCTGAGTGTGATTGACAATGGTGAGTGTTTCAGGCAGGTCTACTTTGATCGTTGTGACAGGAGGCCTGGTGCAGCTCCATCTTTAATCTGTGCCTGTCGTGTTCACATGAGAGAGAGGCAGAGAGGAGAGAGAAAGAGAGAGAGGGGGGACAAAGACAGAGACAAAGAGCAAATAGAGAGAGAGACACAGTGATGGAGACAGACAGACTGAAATAAAGAGGGAGTGAGGGAGAAAGAGAGAGAGAAAGAAAGAGAGAGCAAGGCAGAAAGAGAAAGAAGGGGAGAGCGGGGAGGCTGTGACAGGTAATAGTGTGCTGAAGCAGCTGTGTCTGGCTGTGATTGGACCGTTTCCAGCACCAAATAACTTAATGATATGGTGGATTTTTTTGCGTGGAAATAAAGCTTGTCTTTGTGAACTCATATTCTTTGGCATGCCTGTGCAGTGTGCACTGTGCCAGAGGGAATGTATAGCTTTCTGTTAATCAAGTTATCATAGGGACATCAGAGCTCTGTCTCCTCAACTGCTCTTCTCTCTCTCCTCCCCCTGTTGTAGCCTGCCAACAGCCAGGTAACTGCAGCCCTGCTAACCTCCCTGCTGACCTGGGCATCAGCTTCTATTAGCCCAGACATGGCTTTGCCCTCCCCTTTTTGTAATGACGGCCATTCATTCACTGCATACTACAGCTATGCTTTTTCTCATTCGCGGTGGGCGATGTGGGGAAAGTGGGTTGATTTTGAGGACTTGGATATTGAATCTGACAATGGCTTGAGCCGAGTGCACTAATAGACATTTCTGCAGCAGAATTCTCACCCCCCTTCTCTCCCCTCCACCCCCATTTCCCCAAGGCTCCCTGCTGTTTAGCCTGGACTGCTGTTATGGGCCCACCTCATTGCCTTATCCCCCCACCCACCCAGCCCTCCCATAGTCCCCAGCCCTGGCTGGGCCACTGCTGCCTCTCTCTGTCTGTAGAGATAACCAGGTCTCAGCCAGGTGGGGACCAACACGCTGATGGCAAAAAGATTGCCTCCATTGTCAAAATAACTACCTCTGCAAAATCCCTACTTTAACATGTTTGGACTAGAAAGAGTGAGGGCTGGAATAGTGCACTGGGGATATTTAGAAAATGTTGCAGATCTGGATACAGCTGTGTTGTGCAGGGGATTGGTTTGTCCTGTACATATTTGCATATGCACCCACGCGCGCGCGCGCACACACACACACACACACACACACACACACACACACACACACACACACACACACACACACACACACACACACACACACACACACACACACACACACACACACACACACACACACACACAGCTGAACAATGTCAATGGCAGTCTCATATGTGTATTCATGTGTGTCTTTGCTTTGTTTGTCCTGTCTGGACATTGACAGAGAAAAATACACTTGTGTAATACCGTTCTACCAACCCTGACCTGAACGCTCATGGCAACTGTATAGTTGTTCTGAAGGTTGGCCATTGATTCTCAGCCACGTGCATATGATGGTCAGCGAGAGAGACATTACCCCGTCATGTGCTGGGTAATCAAGCCGAGCCCCCTGTAGATGACCACATGTCTGGAATCTGAAGGTTCATTTGATTGGATCCTCTCTCTTCGGTGATGTCTGTGGAACAGCCTTCACTTACATATGAAAGGAAGGATTTCAGGCCAAATGGTAGCTCCAGAGGGCATACGTTCAATCTGTAACATACGGATAAATGAAAAGTAACCAAGCGAGAAAGAGAGAGAGAGGTTTTTGTATTAGTGTATAAATTTACTATAAATCCTTCTTTAACACGACAGTCATGTGCGTTTTGGATTATGGCCCTAGAGGCCTGCTTTCACTCGTTAGCCCTGACACACACAGGGCTGTGGTCTGGTGTTGGAGGAGGGTCCTGACACAGGGTTGTGGTGTTGGAGGAGGGTCCTGACACAGGGTTGTGGTGTTGGAGGAGGGTCCTGACACAGGGTTGTGGTGTTGGAGGAGGGTCCTGACACAGGGTTGTGGTGTTGGAGGAGGGTCCTGACACAGGGTTGTGGTGTTGGAGGAGGGTCCTGACACAGGGTTGTGGTGTTGGAGGAGGGTCCTGACACAGGGTTGTGGTGTTGGAGGAGGGTCCTGACACAGGGTTGTGGTGTTGGAGGAGTGTCCTGACACAGGGTTGTGGTGTTGGAGGAGGGTCTTGACACAGACTGTGGTGTTGGAGGAGGGTCCTGACACAGGGTTGTGGTGTTGGAGGAGGGTCTTGACACAGGCTGTGGTGTTGGAGGAGGGTTCTGACAAAGGGCTGTGGTGTTGGAGGAGTGTCCTGACACAGGGCTGGGGTGTTGGAGGAGGGTCCTGACACAGGCTGTGGTGTTGGAGGAGGGTCCTGACACAGGGTTGTGGTGTTGGAGGAGGGTCCTGACACAGGCTGTGGTGTTGGAGGAGGGTCCTGACACAGGGTTGTGGTGTTGGAGGAGGGTCCTGACACAGGCTGTGGTGTTGGAGGAGGGTCCTGACACAGGGCTGTGGTGTTGGAGGAGGGTCCTGACACAGGCTGTGGTGTTGGAGGAGGGTCCTGACACAGGGTTGTGGTGTTGGAGGAGGGTCTTGACACAGGCTGTGGTGTTGGAGGAGGGTCCTGACACAGGGTTGTGGTGTTGGAGGAGGGTTCTGACACAGGGTTGTGGTGTTGGAGGAGGGTCCTGACACAGGCTGTGGTGTTGGAGGAGGGTCCCGACACAGGCTGTGGTGTTGGAGGAGGGTCCTGACACAGGGTTGTGGTGTTGGAGGAGGGTCCTGACACAGGCTGTGGTGTTGGAGGAGGGTCCTGACACAGGGTTGTGGTGTTGGAGGAGGGTCCTGACACAGGGTTGTGGTGTTGGAGGAGGGTCTTGACACAGGCTGTGGTGTTGGAGGAGGGTCCTGACACAGGGTTGTGGTGTTGGAGGAGGGTTCTGACACAGGGCTGGGGTGTTGGAGGAGGGTCCTGACACAGGGCTGTGGTGTTGGAGAAGTGTCCTGACACAGGGTTGTGGTGTTGGAGAAGTGTCCTGACACATGCTGTGGTGTTGGAGAAGTGTCCTGACACAGGCTGTGGTGTTGGAGAAGTGTCCTGACACAGGCTGTGGTGTTGGAGAAGTGTCCTGACACAGGGTTGTGGTGTTGGAGGAGGGTCCTGACACAGGCTGTGGTGTTGGAGAAGTGTCCTGACACAGGGTTGTGGTGTTGGAGAAGTGTCCTGACACAGGGTTGTGGTGTTGGAGAAGTGTCCTGACACAGGGCTGTGGTGTTGGAGAAGTGTCCTGACACAGGGCTGTGGTGTTGGAGAGTGTCCTGACACAGGGTTGTGGTGTTGGAGGAGGGTCCTGACACAGGCTGTGGTGTTGGAGGAGGGTCCTGACACAGGCTGTGGTGTTGGAGGAGGGTCCTGACACAGGGTTGTGGTGTTGGAGGAGGGTCCTGACAAAGGGCTGTTGTGTTGGAGGAGTGTCCTGACACAGGGCTGGGGTGTTGGAGAAGTGTCCTGACACAGGGTTGTGGTGTTGGAGGAGGGTCCTGACACAGGGCTGTGGTGTTGGAGAGGTGTCCTGACACAGGGCTGTGGTGTTGGAGGAGGGTCCTGACACAGGGCTGTGGTGTTGGAGAGGTGTCCTGACACAGGGCTGTGGTGTTGGAGAGGTGTCCTGACACAGGGCTGGGGTGTTGGAGAAGTGTCCTGACACAGGGCTGGGGTGTTGGAGAAGTGTCCTGACACAGGGTTGTGGTCTGGTGTTGGAGGAGGGTCCTGACACAGGGTTGTTGTCTGGTGTTGGAGGAGGGTCCTGACACAGGGTTGTGGTGTTGGAGAAGTGTCCTGACACAGGGTTGTGGTGTTGGAGAGTGTCCTGACACAGGGCTGTGGTGTTGGAGAAGTGTCCTGACACAGGGCTGTGGTGTTGGAGAGTGTCCTGACACAGGGCTGTAATGTTGGAGAAGTGTCCTGACACAGGGCTGTGGTGTTGGAGAGTGTCCTGACACAGGGCTGTGGTGTTGGAGAAGTGTCCTGACACAGGGCTGTGGTGTTGGAGAGTGTCCTGACACAGGGCTGTGGTGTTGGAGAAGTGTCCTGACACAGGGCTGTGGTGTTGGAGAGTGTCCTGACACAGGGCTGTGGTGTTGGAGAAGTGTCCTGACACAGGGCTGTGGTGTTGGAGAAGTGTCCTGACACAGGGCTGGGGTGTTGGAGAGTGTCCTGACACAGGGCTGTGGTGTTGGAGAAGTGTCCTGACACAGGGCTGTGGTGTTGGAGAAGTGTCCTGACACAGGGCTGGGGTGTTGGAGAGTGTCCTGACACAGGGCTGTGGTGTTGGAGAAGTGTCCTGACACAGGGCTGGGGTGTTGGAGAGTGTCCTGACACAGGGCTGTGGTGTTGGAGAAGTGTCCTGACACAGGGCTGAAGTGTTGGAGAGTGTCCTGACACAGGGATGTGGTGTTGGAGAAGTGTCCTGACACAGGGCTGTGGTGTTGGAGAGTGTCCTGACACAGGGATGTGGTGTTGGAGAAGTGTCCTGACACAGGGCTGTGGTGTTGGAGAGTGTCCTGACACAGGGATGTGGTGTTGGAGAAGTGTCCTGACACAGGGCTGTGGTGTTGGAGAGTGTCCTGACACAGGGCTGTGGTGTTGGAGAGTGTCCTGACACAGGGATGTGGTGTTGGAGAAGTGTCCTGACACAGGGCTGTGGTGTTGGAGAGTGTCCTGACACAGGGCTGTGGTGTTGGAGAGTGTCCTGACACAGGGCTGTGGTGTTGGAGAGTGTCCTGACACAGGGATGTGGTGGGGTTTTAGTGGAGGGTCCCTGTAATATAGTCTAGCGGTTTGGCCAAAGACAAAGGAAAGGAAAGGCCACCCTTTGACAGAACTACCTCAGGTGTCCTTGAGCTCTCTGGCCCGGGGCCTTTGAAGTGAGCACTGTTAGTCTGTCTGTTGGGCTTGTTTAAAGGGCTTTCTGTTTGACAGATCAATCCCTCTGCATCTCTAGTGTGGGACATAGATAAATGTTGATTTTTCTTTAAAAGCGGTGCTGTCTGTAATGTGTGGCAACCCCCTGACTGACTGTCCACCTGTGGTTTAATGAGAATGATCTATTTGGCTTATAGCTCACCACCCCCGATGTCTCAGGTACTCCAGTAGTGCAGACAGCTGGTGGTTCTCTATGTGCCGTGTGTGTGTGTGTGTGTGTGTGTGTGTGTGTGTGTGTGTGTGAGAAAGTGTGTGAAAGTGTATGTTTGTGTGTTAGAGCAAAAGATACTGTCCATTCAGTGTGTGTATGTGTTAACTTTGTGTTAGTTTCTGTTTATGTGTGTTGTGTTTCAGTGCGGTTTGTTGTCACCACCCTCTCTGTAACAGCTGAGTAAAAAAATCAGCCAGTTAAAAGGCTCTATGGTTATTGTGGACACAATGATTGGGTGATAAAAGTGTTGGGGGAAACTAATAAACTGAATTTGGAGTTGATTGGGATTCTGTTTTAATGAATCCATGATCGTTTAATTAGGGAAAGGAAGGGTTCCCATCTCTGTGTTATTTCCCCAGCAGCCCGTAGGCTGTGTTCTCAGCAGGAGAAGAGCTGCTGTACTGCATCACACTACAATAGTCTCTGTCTGAGACACTCACAGAGGGATTACAACATTTGTTTCATTATTTGTAATATCACTCTGGTTTTTCTTATTTTTTATAATCATAATGTTTTTTTCTCCAGACAAATGTTTAGTTTAAATAAGACATTACATATTGTCTTATTAATTACAGAATTACATATTGTCTATTTGTCTGTTACTTTCCTCATTGTTTCAATTAACATCACATTAATAATTCAAAGGCTTGTACATTTCTTCCCCCTGCAATTAAAAGAGCTCTCATTTATTAACGGGAATGAGTCAGATGTTATACACTGAGTGTACAAAACATTATGAACACCTGCTCTTCCATGACATAGACTGACCAGGTAAATCCAGGTGAAAGCTATGATCCCTTATTGATGTCACTTGTTAAATCCACTTCAATCAGTGTAGATGAAGGGGAGGAGACAGATTAAAGAAGGATTTTTAAGCCTTAAGAAAATTGAGACATGGATATGTGCAATTCAATATTAGGAAGATGTTCTTAATGTTTTGTAAACTCAGTTTATGTTTCATAAAGAAACACTTGTTTGTTGAATTACTACCCTGGTTATGTCTTTAATACAGTGGGCTATGATAGTCTGGGTGGAGAGCGCTCTTAGTGGGTTTTGAAAGTAAAAATGTGTGTGTGTGTGTAGATGTCTGTCCGTCTTTCTGTCTTTGTTTGTTTCTCTATTTGTCCATCTGCCTGTCTCTCTCTGTGTGTGTGTGTGTGTGTGTGTGTGTGTGTGTGTGTGTGTGTGTGTGTGTGTGTGTGTGTGTGTGTGTGTGTGTGTGTGTGTGTGTGTGTGTGTGTGTGTGTGTGTGTGTGTGTGTGTGTGTGTGTGTGTGTGTGTGTGTGTGTGTGTGCAGTACAGTGCAGAGAGGTGAGACAGTGTGGTGTGGACACTGGCAGACTGCTGGCTAGGACGGCTGGGTCCTTTGAGAGGTTGGACTGTCAGCTCAGAGGTGCTATAAAGATGACAGCAGATTACCATTCAGTCAGGGCCAGTCTGTGGGCCTTCTCTCTCCTATTGTTACTTTCAGTCTCAAGGCTGCACATTCAGATCCATTCTCCCTGGCCTACTCTATTAACCCTCCATCCTCTCTGACTGAGATCTCTTTTCTGTACTTTGACACCAATTGCAAATGTGTTGGTATATTTCTCTGGTCTGCTGTTGGTATCTTTTATTCCCTGCCTAGCCGCAGGAGACCAAGGTACAGTAGCACAAATTACTGGCAGATCAATTAAGTGTGACCTTAAAAACCTCTGTCCTGGTTTAATTGGCGGTGCTGAAGCAGGGTAATTGTATAAATCAGCTGTTAATGAGATCGCAGCTTGTTGTGAAAAACAAGATAATATGAGGAAATGAACATCAATGAGCTTTGTGCCGTTTCAGGCCCGCGTTGTGGCTGTGCACAATGATCACTCCACTTCTCTCTCACTTTGGATGTTGTTGTGGTTCCTGTTTTGGTGTGTTATTTTTCCACTTCCTGGAGGTAGAAATATTGATGTTAAATTCCGGGTTAGATAATGGCTTAAAGTGGTATGTCCATATTGCAGAGGCTTCGGGTTGTTTGTGTTTTCCCTAACAGAACAGAGCTCTGGCGGCTGGGCTCAGAGAGAGACATGCCGTCACTAGCAGAGCATGCTGCTAAATAAATCATTAGCCTGTCGCGCTCGAGGAAAGAAAGTCCAAATTAAATACAATAACCACTTTATATGAAAGCCATGTAATAGTGGAATCTACTGGCTGTAGGACAGATTAATGAGGTATTAGAGAAGTGTATTTTAAACATTGTCTAGGACGTAGTCCCGATCTCTTTCATTAATAAAGCTGTTTTACCTCAGCTGTAGACGTTCTGACCATGGGCCAGCAGTCACCTTCTCCTCCTTACCCCCCTCCCTCCTATCTCCCTCTCTCTCCTTTCCTCTCCAAGTTTGTTTTGATATTTGCAAATAAAGTTATGTTACTGATCGTATCGATTTTCTTTTAATAACGTATCCATAAAATATGTTGTTTTGAATTGAATGTCCTGGGATGGATTGTTTAACTGTTTGGATAAAGAATTAATATACATATTTTTTAAAGATGGACAAAGAGACATTTATATATTTTGTCTGTTTTTCTTATCATTTCAGGTCACTTTCATGAGTTCAAAATCAACTAACCAGTGATCGCTGGGTGCTGGGGATTTAATCTTTCTGTTCATGTAAGTACTCTTTTTCCTCCATTTTGATTTCTTTCTAAAGGCTATCCAGTTAGATTTGTCTTTTACCCCTGGAGTCTTCCATCCACATTGAATACCTGCATTGAATGAAATGCACAAATACATTCTAATATAATGGACGCTACAGAATAAGCTTATATTGTTGCTTCACATGGTCACTTTTACAATTTAGACCTACACTACATGACCAAAAGTATGTGGACACCTGCTCGTCAAACATCTCATTCCAAAATCATGGGCATTAATATGGAGTTGGTCCCCCCTTTACCGCTATAACAGCCTCCACTCTTCTGGGAAGGCTTTCCACTAGATGTTGGAACATTGCTGCGGTGACTTGCTTTCATTCAGCCATAAGAGCATTAATGAGGTAGGGCACTGATGTTGGGTGATTAGGCCTGGCTCACAGTCGGAGTTCCAATTCATCCCAAAGGTGTTCAGTGGGGTTGAGGTCAGGGCTCTGTGCAGGCCAGACAAGTTCTTCCACACCGATCTCAACAAAACATTTCTGAATGGACCTCAATTTGTGCACGGGGAATTGTCATGCTGAGATAGGAAAAGGCCTTCCCCAAACTGTTGCCACAAAGTTGGAAGCACAGAATAGTCTAGAATGTTATTGTATGCTGTAGCATTAAGATTTCCCTCCACTGGAACTAAGGGGCATACATCAAACCATGAAAGATAGTCCCAGACCATTATTCCTCATCCACCAAACTTTACAGTTGGCATGATGCATTGGGGCAGGTAGCGTTCTCCTGGCATCCACCAAACCCAGGTTAGTCCGTCGGACTGCCAGATGGTGAAGCATGATTCATCACTCCAGAGAACGCGTTTCCACTGCTCCAGAGTCCAATGGCGACGAGCTTTATACCACTCCAGCCGACGCTTGGCATTGTGCATGGTGATCTTAGGCTTGTGTGCAACTGCTCGGCTATGAAAAGTAATTTCATGTTGCATCCACAGGCAGTTTGGAACTCGGTAGTGTTGCAATCGAGGACAGACAATTTTTACGCATTACGTGCTTTAACACTCGGCGTTCTCATTCTGTGAGCTTGTGTGGCCTACCACTTCGCGGCTGAGCCATTGTTGCTCCTAGACGTTTCCACAATAACAACACTTACTGTTGACCGGGGCAGCTCTAGCAGGGCAGAAATTTGACGAACTGACTTGTTGGGAAGGTGGCATCCTATGATGGTGCCACTTTTAAAGTCACTGAGCTATTCAGTAAGGCCATTCTACTGCCAATGTTTGTCTATGGAGATTGCATGGCTGTGTGCTCGATTTTATACACCTGTCAGCAATGGGTGTAGCTGAAATAGCCTAATCCACTAATTTGAAGAGGTGTCCACATACTGTCGTATATATAGTGTATTTTGGAGTTGTTTATTCAGGTACTGAATCTGTATTTCTTCAGATTCTGCTTTTATTTCCAGTAAAAAGAAAAATACTGCACACAATCTGAGGTTAAAGTACATTTTGACACCTACGTTCATGTATTCTAGCTTTAGTTGTATATAGAGGTTGAATACAGAAGACCATGGAACTGTGACACGTACATGCATGGTCAGGCTAGCTAATGACGTCAAGGCCTTGTGAGGCTTGTGAACCCTCTGTGAGTTTACCTCAACCTCTGAGGCCCTTAGAAAACTAAACCCAGGTGTCTTGGTTTTTGTCCTCACTTTCCATTTCTACCTCCATTGTAGCATGTATAGTGCTTTTGATTCTATTCTCTACGCTAATGTCGGCTGCTGTTATTGGTAGTTTATGGCTGCGTGTCGTCTCAATAAGAACATTCACAAGAGGGAAGAAAGAGTCCATTTCAGGAAACGCAGGCAGCGCCTCCGAAAACAGCCAGTATATGGCTGCACTATATTGCTACAATATGCCTTTAATGGGAGCTCTCTCTGCTGCTGCCGCTGTTGTAATAAAATTGTATCTGAGAAAATGTTTCTTGAGCAAATAAAGCCGAGAAAGTTTAGTTGATTTTAATCTTTTTTCAAATGTCAGTTGGAGATGGTTTCCGGAGAGGCAGGACTGAATGATATTAATGTGGCTGAGGAGTCCTTGTTGGTCCTGCATAATCAACTGTGGCACTGATAAGAGTCAATCCCATCTCAAAGTTCACGGCCATTTACTAATACCAACGGTTTATCTCTGCCATTTCTCCTCAAACACAATTGTCTTCAGTGCAGATCAATGCTCCCATCTAAAGCAAACTGGCTTATGGTTTTCTGATTTGTTTTGAAGGGAGTGTGGGCTTGTCTTTAGCTCCAGTGAGCAGATAGAATGGTTGAATAACAAAGTCTTAGCAGTGATTACTCCTTTTGTCTGCCTAGCCTGTCAGTCAAGCCATTATCACATCCTGTCTCTCTTTGTTACTATAATGATAGGGTTCACATCGGTCAGCTGCTCAGGTAACAAAAAAAAGAGCCAGATATCATTTCGCTATTTATTTAGTTTAACATCCATCTGGCTGTGAGCTGTCTAGTCCTTTTTTGATTCTATCGTTTTAGAACATATTATAAAATGTCACTTGTTTAGTTCTAATTTATCACCAATTAATACTGCTCAGTGAAAAAAGTTGATAAAGAATGGAAAGAGCATTCATTAGCCAGACTGTATCGCGTGCTAACACTGTGTAACACTGGTGAGCTCCTGATACTAGGAGCTCAGATGCAAAAATTTAATATCCAACGTTTCAACAGCCAAACTGTCTTCATCAGGGTATGATCACAAACACTGCGAGATGACTCGTTTATATAGTGTCAGAAGACACACAGGTGTCTGTAATCATGGCCAAGTGTGGCCTAATATCATTGGTTAATTCTCAAATATACAAATGGCATACAAAGAACAGCATACAAAAAACAAATGGATAGCATACGATCATAGATTCATTTTAGACTACACAAGCTTACAAACTTTTTGGAAGCAAACCACTCGATTTCGTCTCTGCGTTAT
Source organism: Salmo trutta (assembly GCF_901001165.1). Lineage (NCBI taxonomy): Eukaryota > Metazoa > Chordata > Actinopteri > Salmoniformes > Salmonidae > Salmo > Salmo trutta. The sequence continues at coordinate 24,789,342 of NC_042968.1, forward strand.
ATTGGCATCGAACATGTCACCCTCCCGAGGAGAGGGGATGACCTTAATAATTTATTGTTAAAACGAGAGGCTGCCTGGATCTTTAGTTTAAAGACCCTTGCACCCTTCGGTCTCAACATAGACTTTGATCTGAAGCCATTCTTGTGATTATTGTGACTTTGCCATTGTAATTGTTTGTAAGCTTGTGTAGTCTAAAATGAATCTATGATCGTATGCTATCCATTTTTTTTTGTATGCTGTTCTTTGTATGCCATTTGTATATTTGAGAATTAACCAATGATATTAGGCCACACTTGGCCATGATTACAGACACCTGTGTGTCTTCTGACACTATATAAACGAGTCATCTCGCAGTGTTTGTGATCATACCCTGATGAAGACAGCTTGGCTGTCGAAACGTTGGATATTACATTTTTGCATCTGAGCTCCTAGGGTGTGCGGCTCTCCCTTATTTTCAAGTTTTCTACTCCGTTAGCCAGCACCTCGCCTTAATAGGTGTGCGTTTCTTTTCCTTCTAGAGAGCTCCTGATACTACCACAGCTTTACACTTTGTAGTATTAGTAGTAAATAAACCAAAACAACAGTGGTCCCCACTGCTTCCTCTGGAGAGAAAGACCTGGAACCAAGACATTAACATTGCTATTGACAAGTTATAGGTTACCTGTCTCTATTTTGGGAATAAAACGGTTGGTTATTGTTGGACCAAAGGGAAAAAGATAACTACAGTAGCTACTGACTAAAAACAGAAAACATCAGCCATATGGTTGGCATAGGTACAGCTGGTTGAGTAACAGGGTAGGCCTTGTTGTCCACTGGTTAAGTGCATGTGTGTGTGTTTGTTTTTGTTGGAACAGCAAATGCTCCCAAGGATGTGTGTGTTGAATAAAGGACTTGGTACAATGTGTGTATAGACCTGAGATAGACTTTAGAGGTCTCCTACGTTACTTGAGATGCTCCCACTCATGAGGACCTTGATAGTGAATAGCCAATGGAATGAACACCTGAGCTTTTCTCTTCGAAGCAGAAAATAAGGTGCATTGTGGGAAAGATGCTTCTAGAATAACGTAATATAATTGTAAATGTTTTATTAAATTGTTATTCAGTGATTGTACGTGGTTGTCGTTGAACACAGCACCCAAATATTCCCATTTGAAGAGAAACTAGTGGACAGTTAGTACTTTGCTCGCACTGTTATTTAAGAAGTGTCAGTGTGCGTTAGAATAGATTATACCACACTCACTGTGTCTCCCTGTCTTACTGGTTTTAGATGGCCTGTGTGTGATGTTCCTAAGACCTGCTCCACTCCCCTGTGCTCTTCTACCAGCCAGACCTGACACACTCATTCATCTAAATCCTATGCAACTTGAATCTACATGTTTAATTAATCCTAAAACGAGGCGGTGAGTCATTTTGACGGTGTGTGGCTTGTTTTGCGGGACGACGTATTTAGTCACTTCTGTGTGAACTCATTTGGAAACACCCAGGTGTGGAGGGCCGGATACGCTCTTTGTCAGCGTGTGTCATCATGTAATAAGTGATGGACACACAGCAGTCACTCTGGGCTATGCTCAGTCCAGCACTGATGCCCCTCATGGGGAAGATCTGCTGGAGACGTTTTCTGAGAAATGAAATAAACAGCACTTCACCACAAAATGAAAATGAATAACCGTTGGTTGGTTATCTTCTCATCTATTATTTATCAAAAGAGCCTGTTGGTTCAGCCGACTGACCCTGCCTGCGCTGATTATGACCCGTGGTGTAGATGAACAGAGACTGTTTGACAAAGTGATTTTAATTTCATCAGCCTTGGTTTCAATTGCTCCAGAGGAACACTGGGAATATTCAAATTGATTGTTGGCAGATTTATTTACAGTTGAAGTCGGAAGTTTACATACACTTAGGTTGGAGTCATTAAAACTCGTTTTTCAACCACTCCACAAATTTCTTGTTAATAAACTAGAGTTTTGGCAAGTCGGTTAGGACATCTACTTTGTGCATGACACAAGTCATTTTTCCAACAATTGTTTACAGACAGATTATTTCACTTATAATTCACTGTATCACAATTCCAGTGGGTCAGAAGTTTACATGCACTAAGTTGACTGTGCCTTTAAACAGCTAGGAAAATTCCAGAAATTATGTTATGTATCTAGAAGCTTCTATTAGGCTAATTGACATAATTTGAGTCAATTGAAGGTGTACCTGTGGATGTATTTCAAGGCCTACCTTCAAACTCAGTGCCTCTTTGCTTGACATCATGGGAAAAAGAAAATAAATCTGCCAAGACCTCAAAAAAATTGTAGGCCTCCACAAGTCTGGTTCATCCTTGGGAGCAATTTCGAAATGCCTGAAGGTACCACTTTCATCTGTACAAACAATAGTACGCAAGTATAAACTCCATGGGACCACACAGCCGTCATACCGCTCAGGAAGGAGACGCGTTCTGTCTCCTAGAGATGAATGTACTTTGGTGCGAAAAGTGCAAATCAATCCCAGAACAACAGCAAAGGACCTTGTGAAGATGCTGGAGGAAACAGGTACAAAAGTATCTATATCCACAGTAAAACAAGTCCTATATCAACATAACCTGAAAGGCCGCTCAGCAAGGAAGAGGCCACTGCTCCAAAACCACCATAAAAAAGCCAGACTACGGTTTGCAACTGCACATGGGGTCAAATATCATACTTTTTGGAGCAATTTCCTCTGGTCTGATGAAAGAAAAATAAAACTGATTGGCCATAATGACCATCGTTATGTTTGGAGGAAAAAGGGGGAGGCTTGCAAGCCGAAGAACACCATCCCAACCGTGAAGCACGGGGGTGGCAGCATCATGTTGTGGGGGTGCTTTGCTCCAGGAGGGACTTGTGCACTTCACAAAATAGATGGCATCATGAGGGAGTAAAATTATGTGGATATATTGAAGCAACATCTGAAGACATCAGTCAGGAAGTTAAAGCTTGGTCGCAAATGGGTCTTCCGAATGGACAACAACCCCAAGCATACTTCCAAAGTTGGACAACAAAGTCAAATATTGGAGTGGCCGTCACAAAGCCCTGACCTCAGTCCTATAGAAAATGTATGGGAAGAACTGTAAAAGCGTGTGAAAGGAAGGAGGCCTACAAACCTGACTCAGTTACACCAGCTCTGTCAGGAGGAATGGGCCAAAATTCATCCAACTTATGTTGGGAAGCTTGTCGAAGGCTACCCGAAACGTTTGACCCAAGTTAAACAATTTAAAGGCAATGCTACCAAATACTAATTAAGTGTATGTAAACTTCTGACCCACTGGGAATGTGATGAAAGAAATAAAACCTGAAATAAATCATTCTCTCCACTATTATTCTGAGATTTCACATTCTTAAAATAAAGTGGTGATCCTAACTGACCTAAGACAGGGAATTTTTACTTCGATTAAATGTCAGGAATTGTGAAAAACTGAGTTTAAATGTATTTGGCTAAGGTGTATGTAAACTTCCGACTTCAACTGTATCCGTCAGGAAAGATTTTTCGTACAGGTATGTAGATACAGTATGCCTCCATTCACTAACGCCATATAACCCTGATAGATACTGTTAGTTGTAAGGTTTGGTGACATTGTGTTTAACCCCTTTAGATATGACCATTTTTCAATCCCCTCTCTATGAGCTGCCATCCCAGCAACATGCTGTTGTTATCGGGGTTATACCCTCCTATCAGCTTTATTAGATATGAGGCCTGATTTTGATGGGTTGATGTGCTTTATTTGATTCTCTGTAGAATGAAACCTAGTATAGACTTGGCTGCTTTCCTTCCTCACAAGTTGTAGCCCTTGTAGGACAGAGAGAAGTTTCACCTATTAGCTATATAGTGCAGAAAACGGACCTGAGAACATGCCATTAATCTTCTCGCTTCCCCAGCTGTGGAAAGTAATGCATAACTAAAAGTCTGGTAAAATGAATTAATGATTTCAACCATGAACTTTTCTCCCAAAACACCATGAATCGTTTCCGGCTGATAATGCGTTCCGACCCTGGAGTGTGAAATGCCCGTTGCGTTGAGAGTATCCAGTTAATTGATTCGCAAATTATTTTGAAGTTTGTGGTGCCCAGGGGAGTGCTGGACTCTAATGACAGCCATTTCGGGAGAGTTTAAAAACTCTTTCTTTCCAAGCCTGGGTTGGATTGGATTAAGCTAACAACCCCCAAGTCCTGTCTGGAGGGGATGCTGGGGCACGGGTCCCATGTATCCACTTTCTCCCCACCCCGTAACCCCCAAGTCCTGTCTGGAGGGGATGCTGAGGCACGGGTCCCATGTATCCACTTTCTCCCCACCCCGCAACCCCCAAGTCCTGTCTGGAGGGGATGCTGGGGCACGGGTCCCATGTATCCACTTTCTCCCCACCCCGCAACCCCCAAGTCCTTTCTGGTGGGGATGCTGGGGCACGGGTCTCTAAAGTCTGTTCTGTGAAAATGACATGGTTTTAGCAACCTGCATCAATGTTGTCTGTTTGGTCATGAAGATACAGTCATGTTGCTGGATGAGATGCTGAGAAAGTATCCGTTGAGTGTAACATAAGTGGTCTCATCATCGGGGTGAAATCAGAAACGACCACATCAATTCATGACCTCCCTCTTGAGAGACAGACATATTTCGACTGTGGTTTTATGTCAAAGTGGTGGGATTATTGTGCCTATAATGATAATAGGAAGTGTTGAGGTCATCTCTATTGAGTAACCATCTCTGTAAGTACAGTATGCTTTTAGCTGGCGTCTGGTCGCATATTTGATAAACAACACATTGTGAAACATTGGTCATAAGCAATGTGAAAAGCATTGGAATCAAAGTTTGGATTCCATTCACAAAATGTCTTCCATTCCAATGAAGTTGGGCAGATTGGACTGATAGGAGAGATAGCATTTTGATGGATAGAGTGGGTACTTGAAAATGAGCCACATTTCCCCCATGGTTAAGATGTTTATTGTTTGAGTTATGTAAAAGGTGCTACTTCATTTAATGTACTTTTGTTTAGGCTATCTTTGTCAATACAGTACAGAAAAATACAGAAAAAATACTAAGCCATTTTGATGGAGTATAAGTATTCTCTCCTCATGGTGTAATTCTGCCAGGGTTGTTGTCTTTCTTCCAGGGGTCATTAACTTGTAAGTATCAACATACATTTTTTTCTGTAAACTTACATTTACATTTCTGAAGAAGTTAGACACCAACACGAATGGGGAATGATTGACTTGGACATAGTATAATGTCATTACTCTTTAAGTTAATTACATGGCTTCACTGTGACTGGCTTTAAGATGAGAAGAATGAAGGTTGAGAACAGCTCACAGTGAGAAAGCATTGTCAGTTGATCTTTCTGAGAAATCAGCTGCCACTGTCTGAAATAACCACCCTGCCTAATTGATCTCAACATGAAAGTACTGTAAGCTCGGTGAAGTTGTTTCCTTGTTTGTCCTGGAGGGTGGCGCAGGGGTGGCCTGTGGTAATGTCTGCATTATGCTCAGATGGTCTTGCTGTAGTGTAGCCCGACCCAGTACCTAGCGTCCGTTACTCCCCCACTAAGTGGCTGGGTCTCTGCTAATACCAAGGAGCCTGTAATCTGGGCCCATTAGCAGGCGCTGTCATTCAGACACACTGTGTCGGCCTGATTTAAATAAAATGAAATGAAGATGGTTGTTTCTGGTCCCTTGGCTTCAGTCATTGCCATAAACATATGCTCCGTGCCCTGCTTCTCTCCATCTTATTTCTCATTTTAATTTGTTGTGTGGGCTGTGCTAGAAATCACATTTAATACAATCCTCCCAGGGACTCTGTCATATAATAACATGGTAATTTCTGTGTATCCTTTTGAAAAATGAGGAAATTAATTCTTCCTGACATGTTGTAATTATTCCAGTGTGAACGGTGGATAGGCTCCCTCCCCAGCCCCCTATGTGTCGGAGGCAAGCGGCTGCTGGCGGGTGCCGAGGTGCTAATGCTGACCAGCAGCCCGTTTAATTTGAAACATGAGCAGACACCTTTCAACACACCTTCTTAATGTTGGAGTGCCTCACAAATTAATTCACTACTCATCTGGCAGCTCTACCTCAGGGGGATGGAGAGATGGGACACTATCACTATTAGTCAAGGTGTAGTTGTAGCCTAGGTTTGTGTGTGTGTGTGTGTGTGTGTGTGTGTGTGTGTGTGTGTGTGTGTGTGTGTGTGTGTGTGTGTGTGTGTGTGGAGATGGGAGAACCCTGGGGATCCTCTCCCAGTGCTGTCAGTAGGCCACCCTTTCACACATCTCCTCTGGCAACTGAGAGGTCTGAAATGCTCCCACACACATCACTGCCACATGTATGAGGCTGGAGCCTTATCTTAAACATCAACCCCTGTCCCTGCAAACATGCAAGGCTCCTTTCCGCTGTGTTAGTTTCCTCACAGGTAGTCTTGTAGTGTCTTCCCCAGCACAGGTTGAACTTAGTGTCTCTCTCTCCAAGCCAGCAGCAGCAACTCTATCCTGTGCCTGTCAGACAGATCCCTCCTTACCCCTCTCTCACCCCTCCCACCCCCTTCCTACCCACTCCCTTCCTCCTCTTACCACCAGGATCCCACTTTAAATATAACACCCCATGGGATCATGGATTAATTCATTGCCTGAAATTAAGACACCACAGTTGTTCCTATATGAAATATCTTCTGAATGACAAGGCAATTACACCCAGAGCTTGGTTTATGTTCAAAAAGAAATGTAATCGCTGCTCAACAAGGGAATCTTAATATCATCACTGGTCAAGAGCAGAGATACTTAATATAAGCAGCACTCTTCATCCAGAACGCTGCAGAATTTATATGATTAAGCAGAACTAAGAGTGGCACATCCAAGTGTGTGTGTATGTGTGTGTGTTTGTGTTATACTGTGCAAGTGTAATTCTGTGTGAATTTCTCAAAAGTGTGTGGGTATGACACATGCACTCTCACACGCACGTAGACAAAAAGCTGACACCAGACAAATAGACCTTAACTGACCATAGCATTCTCAATTAAACCATCTCATTGACATTCACCTCATCACGAAGTCCTCATTGAATGGTCAGCCACTGGATAGTCAGCAGCCAAATGTTTCCTAATTACCTGGGATTTGTCATTTGTACTTTTTCTCCCTCCATTCTCCTGTTTAAGCCTGACTTGAGGTCACAAAAGAGGGTCACAGAGGACGTTATGATTATGGAGTACAATACTGAGTCATGGAGATGACTATATTTCCTAAGAAAGGAAGACTACGTGCTCTAAGAAAGTAATATACTGCCCTTGTGTATTCTCACCAGAGCCAGCAGGTACTAACAGTACAAAGCAAGGAGGACGAAGGCACTCTTAATCTCATTAAAAACCTTTATTTGTATGGCATGTTCAATGGAACAAATAGACTCAACCTTGAACTCCCTAACCAAGGCCACGCTGCCGAAACACGTCAGAGTTTTAAAATATTTATTCCATTGAACATACCATGCAAATAAATGCATTTTAATTATATGAAGAGTGCCTTGGCCCTCCTTGCTTTTAAAAGTCCAATTTACCCCTTTTACCGAAGAGCACTTTCTATTAACAAAGACCTACTATTGTGTAGCCACGCAGCGCTTCCCTTCCTGTAGTTTGAGTTAGTGCAAGGCATTGTAGACATCCATGCTGTTAGAGAGAGAGGGAAAGTGTGTTTTCCACTCTGATTATGAACAGAATCTAAGGACCTGTGACAGGAAAAAAACAAAAAAACATAATTTATTGAACCTTTGGGGCCGGGTTAAAGACACAGAGCTGTAATTGATTTGGTGTGTGTATGCATGTGTGTGTGAGAAAGAGAGAGCGAGAGTTTGTGTGTGTGTGTGTGTGTGTGTGTGTGTGTGTGTGTGTGTGTGTGTGTGTGTGTGTGTGTGTGTGTGTGTGTGTGTGTGTGTGTGTGTGTGTGTGTGTGTGTGTGTATGCTCGTCTATGAGTGGGAGAAGGGCTTGCAGGCAGCCGTGGCGTCATGCTCTGGGAGAAGAGAGGAGAGCTTTGTGAGCGGTGGGTGGGTCCCCCCATGACTCAGAGAGAAGGAGAGGCGTCAACATGGCCGCCTGGCCCAGAGGAATTAACGTCCCCACACCCTGGTTAATCAGTGCCATCTTGGCTCTACGTCATCACCCAGCTAGGGAGCAGTCTCCTCTTCTCCCCTCTCCTCTCTCAGCTGCCTGGGCTGACATGTAGGCATAGGTTATAGCCAGACTCTCCCATTAATTAAAAGTCACTTTCCAGTGACCAGGTCAGACATGGTGGAGTAGAGTCTGTCTGTAGGTGGCCTCTCTCTCTCCGCTGGGCTCAGCCGCTCTCTCTCTCTCTCAGTCTCTCTCTCTCCGCTGGGCTCAGCTCTGCCCTGAGCTGGCCTGGGCTGTTAATGACTGAAGGCTGGAAGCAGCGCTCCATGCCAAGACCCACATGGCTGTGGTGGTGCATTAATTCAGCAGTCAATTTGACTGGAAGTTTGAAATCTGTGCTAGGTTAGGGGGACATGCTGAAGCTGTGTTAATAGCTAGCTTGTTGTCCATATGGTACTGCTTTAATGGAGCACATTTACTGCAGATGGTGAGAGTTGGTTGGGCAGAGGCAGCTTTTGGCAGAGGTCCGTTCTTCGAAAAGGCTTCTGTGAGTCCAGCGCTAGCTGTCCTTTAACACTGTCTATCCTCCCTATTTCTCATTCACCAAAACGCTACCCTTGAAATGTGGCCTGCTCTTAGTTTAAAACTCCAGGCTCCCCTGTTTTCTTTATGGATCTATGGAGAGGAGCAAATACAATGTGGCTCAGTCACTTTTTCCTGAATTCAGTCTCCAAACCGTACCTGTACTTCCATAGGGCGACGTGCTTCATCTGTCTCCATTACCACAATGGAGTTTTAGACAGCACACACTGCTGAGGAAACACAGGCAGAGAGACAAGAGGGAGGAAGAGAGAAAAAGAGAGAAGGAGAAAGATAGTTGTGAAACAGTAACAGAATGTGTCCAAGCAGCAAGAGAGATGCAGAGGGAAGGAGACAGGCAGGCAGACAGACAGAGAGATAGAGATGGACAGGCAGACAGACAGAGATAGAGAGAAACAGGCACTTCCTGTCCTGGTGGCAGGCTGGTCCTCTGCTAGACAGTGAGCTTGCTGAAGGTCTATGTTGTGGAGCCACTAAAGCATGAGACATGCATTCAGTGTCATGACAAAGGAACCCGGCCTCTATGGCTCACTGTCCATTCACTCAGTGGGTTTTTATCTAGGTTAGTTTAAGTTTCCTGTGGCTTTCCATAGCCTTGTTGCCTGTCTTGCTAACCTGTTATCAAGGAATCTAAACTTCAACTGCATAAACTCCAATGGCATAATCGACTGGCACATGATGTCGCTCTATTATGCAGTTATGTCGTGTGTTTCTCTGTGTTTGAGTCAGTCCCCTTACTAAAGATGAGAAAGAGAGGAGAGAGAGAGAGAGAGAGAGAGAGAGAGAGAGAGAGAGAGAGAGAGAGAGAGAGAGAGAGAGAGAGAGAGAGAGAGAGAGAGAGAGAGAGCGAGAGAGAGAGAGAGAGAGCGAGAGAGAGAGAGAGAGAGAGAGAGGAGGTGCAGAGAGAAGTGTGTGTGTGTTTTTAACACTCTTCTCAGAGTGGTGAGGAGACACGCTTGATTGGTTCGGCATGATTTGACTGTTGTTTTCTCACGTTGTCACTGGTGTGATGTTGGTATTATGTGCCCTGAGAAGAGCAGGGCTGAGTAGAGTGGGGAACAGAGCAGAGCAGGGCTGAGTGTAGTGGAGCGGGGAGCAGAGCAGAGCGGCGTCACTGGCCTAACCCCCTCCTCAGACACCTGATTGTGAGAAAAGTGTCGGCTGAGCCCACTGGGCTTCGCGGGTCCACCGCCCTGCTAAGTGCTGGCCAGGCTAGCCTGAAAGGCACAGTGTCCTTGGTCCTGTCACTCTTTCCATTCTCTCAGTGGCTTTGTCTCCACAGCCTCACTGGAGGAGAGGAGAGGAAAAAACAGCAAATTACACCCATGTCCCAAAAACTGAAAGCATTTAGGGCCAAGATGCTGGATCTCTTTTGCTCTGATGTGTGTTATTTATGATGACGTCTACAAGGGAGTCGACTGTTACAGCAGGAGAAAACACTCATTAGATACAGCAGGTTTTTTTCTTTGCCGCTACTGAGTATTGCGTTTTCTAACATGGGTTTTGAAAAGCACACTCCAGCTTTAGCTCTTGGCTGATCAGATGCTGGTGAGATGGTGATGTATTTTACAGGACAGGGATGTGACGATGTGTAATACCGAGACAATTGAATAACAAGCTGAAACTACACTGTGTGTCTTTCTATGAATGGGTGTGATGACTTGTACATATTTATTTCTGCTGACTTTACCATTGTCAGATAGGGAAGATCCTGGCTGTTTTACAGTCTCTCTGAAAGGGAATTTCCTGGTAATTACTAAATTCACTGAAGTACTTGTATTCCAACCCTTCACCCCACGGCTCCGCACCCAGTTTATTTTCTGTAATAATATGTTGATGATAGCGCTTAAAGAGAAGCACACAGCAGTCCAAAATCACAATATTCTGAAGACCAATAACAGAGGCTAATGAAACCTGTTGGGAATCATTTCAAGCCATGTGCTTCCAAAATGTTTCGGGCGAGGCTTCTGAACGACCTCTCCGAACAGTGACATTGTGAACCACACCCTCCCACCTCCATGGCGGTGCTTGTTCCAGCTTCGGCCCCTGTGGTAGGGCTCCTAGAAGCTACAGAGCCCTCGCCACACATGGACCACAGCTGGACCACCTCTGGCTGCTCCTCCTACCGCTCTGAGCCCTGCCAGAAGCTGGTCTGGCAGGGCTCAGCGGTTACAGAAATGTATGTGTCACTCTGGAGAGGGCTTAGGAAGAAGGCTGCGCTAGGATCAATAGGAAAGGGTTTATTTGTTACAAACATATCATCAGGCCCTTGCTGTATGCAAATCCACTCCCCTCTCTGAGGAAAGACTAGAATGAATGATGTCAATGCAAAGAAGAGAGGATGAGCTTCCTATCCTCAACACTGCCTTAATTAAAGACACACCTTATTAGAAGAGAAAGATGCATGCATTGCTCTGTGTTTTTTGCATGTTGCTTTTTTTCAGTGTTAAAATGGTTCTCTATGTATTTCTCCTGCCGCAGAACCCCACACGCTGACATGGAGGGCTTTCTTCGTAGCAGCTTTTTACTGAGGTTAGTTTCTTTTTCAGTTGTTGTTGTAAAGTTGTGGGTCAGGGGGTCAGGGGGTCAGGGGCTAAACTCATCTGTCCCTTCACAGCTCCAGCTCCCGACACCTACCCTTAGATCACGTCCCTCCCTGGCTGGGTGGGGTCGGTGGGAGGGTTGTGTGTCTGGGAATCCACCCCAGCTGTATGTTGTGAGTGTAGAATAGACACTTCCACCTTTCCCCCTCTAGAGCGCTCTCTGTGGCATGCTCACACTGATACCCACCACACTCCATAGTCAGACTGAAAGCAGTTGTCACTCTAACCTCACACACAGATGTGTAGAGAGACCCCCCCCCCATCTCACCCCTGGGTACTGTGCCTCTCAAACTAAGGTTTCCGTGTTCGTACTGCATGCTTTTGTCTGTCCCATCTTCTAGACTCATGGCCAGGACAGGTGGGGTGGGGGTCAGGGTGGGGCTTGGTTTGTGATGTACTGTTTCCTGTTGTGTGTGTGTTTGTACTTGACCGCAAAGTTAAAAAAAAAGTAACCTTGATGCTATTTTTATTTTAAACCCATCCTGTGAATTTGTGCTGTTATAACACGGAGGAAGTCAATAAGTGAGTATATTCGCCATTGGCTCCTCTTTCCTCTCCTTGTGAACAACCTTCTCCAGGCTTGAATGTTGCAGCCTAATTAATGGTGTCTCGTTAAAAGACGCAGCAGCAGCAGGATCTGCCTTTCAAAGCTGCTGTCAGCCAAACTTTAGTAAAGCTAATGAATCCTCTTTGATTTTTTTTCAAAAGGTCATTTATTTGATTAAATTAACAGCATTTTTTTCCCTCAGAACTGTTGGAACCCGGTAAAATAAAGGACGTGATAATGCCATTGATATAACACAGCTTTAGATCCTATTTTAAAAGACCCTATTAGTATCTAGTTTGAAAGGTTACTATTGAGTGTCCTTATTCTCTACACAGACAGCAGTAAAAAGACGTAGGATGAGCAAAGGAAATTCACAGTCAATTGCCCAGCACACCAGAATGAAGTGAGATTTGAGAGGCGGTATAGATCAGCCATTTAATTCCAAATATAGCACAAAAGCTCTCTGGGTTACCCTATCTAGAATATACATACTCCAAGCAAACATATATCTTCAAAAATCCTATTTATTAGAAATGTCCTTAAATAGACTCTTCTACTTAATTTGCATGTAGCCTCCGTTTCCAAGGCGTAGTGAGTGTTACAACTCCAGTGTTGGCCGGAGGCTTGGGATCATACTCAGGCATGTGTTGGATTATTGAAGGTATGTTGCCTCTAGTCATTTCCACTGGGCCACTAATGCTACAGAGTGGAGGATTGTGTTTGACTCCAGCCACCTGTTGAAGCAGCACCAGTTGGGCAGATATCTAGCTGAACAGAGGGTGGGGGAGGGCTGAAGAAAGCAACACCTCTTAAATCCAACTGAGATTCTTACAGCCCAATAACTTGAAGACCCAAATCGACCCACATAGACAAAACATGACCTTTGACTGCTAGCGTCTTTCGTAGCAATATCCTTTTGTTCTTTGTCGGAATCATTACTCTGAGAGAACACTGCGATTCATTGAAGTAAATACATCATTACGGTTCCTAATCCACATCCTTCTGTCAATGTCTGTTTTAATTAAATGAGAAGAGCCAGTGGAACGATATCACGCACACATGCTCGGGTGATTGGAGGACAGAGGTCTCAACAATCAGGCCAAGATTAAAGGCAGGCTTTGCCTCAGGGTTTGGCCTTTTGCTTGGCCATGGCTTGTTGTGTCCTGGGGAGGGAGGGTCGGAGGGAGAGAGAGAATGGGAGGGAGAAACAGGAGGGGAGGGGTATGGGAGACGGACCATGTTTCTTCAGTGTAGCTAGCACCACAACACATTTTCTTAAGCAACTGAATTGGGTCAAAGCGGGCTCTGTCAGTGCAATTATGTGAAAGTATGACAGCAACTCTGCCTTGTGCCTCGTTAATACATCTATTTCTGTGTAGTACTCTGAAAGGACATGTTGTCTATTAAACTCAGTCGTCTCCCCAGCTGTGTGGCCCAGAAGTTCCACTTCTGCTCTGACAGAGGGGCAGATGTTTAAGATGACTTTTCACATTTCATATCTGCGTCACTCATCTGCGTCACTCACTAACATATCGCTGGGCAGACTAGTCATTATTTTACACTAATGAGTCATCACTTCTTGTTTTGATTCATAATTGCAATAGCTGTAAAATGTACCAATCTCCCATTTTCAGTTTAGAAAATGATGCTGGTTGTTAATGCGCGCTGATGCAGGCAGAGGAATAGTCATTGTGAAAAATACACCAGGGAGAACTTTAAACAGGTTAACTTTATATTAATAATGTAGCAAGGAGCCTTTGTACTGTCTTAGAAAATAATGTCAGTCTGTTTAGATCTCACATGCAGAGCAGTATGTCTGCAACAAAGTGAAAGAATTCACTAAATTATACAGTTAGTGCACAATGTATTTTAGTGGAATAGGATCTGTTCTTACTCACATTAGAAGCCAACTTTGTTTTAGAGAAGCAGTGTTTCAATTTAGCTGCATATTTATGAAGAACATGTGATTATATTTGAGCAGATTATGTGTGTGTGTGTGTGTGTGTGTGTGTGTGTGTGTGTGACAGAGAGAGATCTGTAACAGTCCCTGGCTAATCCCAGTAGAGAGGACCTCCTCCTGCATCTCTCCCATTATTTGATGTAATGAAAGGAGAAAGTGTGTAACATGGAGATTGTTAATTCATTTAGTCTAACAAGATGAAGATAAATGCAACCCACTGAAGGTTGACTAGGCAAAGGGGCCCACTTAGCATTCCTTCTCCTCTCCCCTGCTCTCCCCTGCTCTCCCTTGCTCTCCCCTGCTCTCCCTTGCTCTCCCCTGCCTCACAATGGAGCACATTTAAAAGGTGCAGCTCCTCGTTTGGCCAACCCCACTGAGCTTTCACCCGTTAAATGTAGACGCAAAACATCTCACTTAACATTTCCTTCAGCCCTTACAACTTCATCTACAATTATCACCTTCCATGTGAGTGTTTATTAACCTCAATATGATTGTGATTAAAGCTGAAAATGTATCTATAGATACAATTCTTTGCTTTTTAAATGTGCTGGAATCTAATCAAGATAACACATCTCAGCCGCATTGAGTTGATGTTATTCTCCATGATTATTTATATTGCTTAAAGAAACCTTTTTGGCATTTTAGTTAGGAGGGTTTCTCTGTCTTTTAAGGCTGACCATAGAGCCATTTCGCTTTCCTCAGGGAGAGATGAGTGCCTTTCACTCATCTCTCCCTCAGGCCCAGTAGATCTGGGCCTGTTCAAGCATCTAGCTAGCTGCTACTCTCCATGTCCTCTCAGAAGGGTCTGTGTGACTCCCAGTCTTTCACCATATGAATGGCCCAGCTCTAATGAGGCTTGGTGGCTATTTGAGCAGCGAGAGAGACGGACAGAAAAGAGGACATTTTTCTAAAAAGCCAGACAGTTGTCTTCATTCACACCATTTTCAACAAATCAGCAGTCTATCAAGGATATTCTTCTGTGGACAACACCAGAACAATTATGCTCTCTGTTTTGGTGGCAGGGCAGCATTTTAAAGTCAGATCCTTAATAATGGCCTCATTATTGTTATTCTTAGACCAGGCCTCAGGATAAGGAATAGTTGCTCACAGTACGTCATTATTTAGCACATTTTGATTAGCTCATCATGTTTTCTATGTACGAATAGAATCATATGTAATTTAAGGCGAGGAGCTGTGCTCGCGGAACGCTGGCAACTGACTTAAAAGGTAGCACTTGATAGGCCATTAATATGAAGAAAGGTGGGAAAAATAAGGATTAGAGCTGTTGCCGTAGTAACTCAAACTTCCATCTGCGAGGGAACAATGGACTTGTGTTCCTCCACCACCTTGGCTTGAAAAAATAGAAAGCAGGAGAGAGAGTGTTCTGAAAGGACAAGACCCTTTTTAACAACGGCGTGGAATCCAGGCCTAATAGGCTCTTTGGTGTGAGCTGTTAGACGAGACCACTGGGGGATAGGACAGCGGAAAGGTCACCATGTAATCCAAGGACAGCCGAAGTCATCATCCCTTTTTACAATAGCAGTTTGTTTTGTGCTGCTTCCATGTGCTCAACACAGACACGGAACCTGCAGTTCACAAGTCAGTCACACTAACTGGAGGGAATGAGAGAGAAGAGAGAGTGAGAGAAAGGGTCTGTATGGGGGACGTGAGACGGTTTAGGGAAAGGGAGAGAGAGGGGAAACACGCCACACGGCCAAAACCTACTTGTTCCCTTACTGACTCTAAATAAACACAAACTAGATTTATACCAGAGACTTGGAGGAAAAATAACTTCTCCAATTAGAAGGATCTGTCAGAAGCTACTTGAAGTGCCTCCAGCCTTTTCCCATCCCTGTTCCCTCTTCCCCGTGCAGCAGGAGAGGGGAACGGACGGCTTCTCTGTTTGTTTCTGGCACCTCTAGTCTACACACTGCTCTGATAACAACGTTCCCTCTTGGATGATCTCTCTACACAAACACACCCTAGGAGTTAGAGGATCTATTCCATGCCTAGTACTAACAGGTACACATGATATCTTAACACAGTCTTTCACACAATTATATATGACAAATGATAAAAGCAAACCAACACAATAACTCCATTGCCAAAACCTGAGGAGTTACAGTAGTAATGAAAACACACGGTTGATATACTGTGTGTCGCCTTTTTATTTTAATCGTTGTATAAAAGTTCCTGTGAGGAGAGAGAAAGCACAAAGAGCTGATGTGATAGCTGAGTACTCTGTCTGGAGCAGAGTGGGTCCTCCTAAACCACTGCAGAGTTATAACCTTCTATGATCTACGGGCGTATGTGTTTCTCTTTACGTTTTATGTCCCTTATTACAGCTGCATACGTCTGCCCACATTAAGCTAATTTATGGCCCAGGCCACTGATACAGCAGTATAGGTTAATGAATTTGGCATTACTAATCAACTGTTATTGAGGGCGGAATATGAATCCAGAGTCTGGAGAAATAGCAGAGCAGGGAAGGAGAGAGGAGAACGGGAGGGACAGCGGACTGGCTGGGGTAGATGGGTTCATTTCTCCCTTTAGTCTTTTCTTACCACACAATGCCAAACTGTCCACAGAGTCCTCTAAGGAAAGCTGTTTTCCAACAACCCAGTCAAGTCTCATCACAGACTCATTCCTGATCGCATGTACACTACTGTTCAAATGTTTGGGGTCACTTAGAAATGTCCTTGTTTTTGAAAGAAAAGCAAAAATGTTTGTCCATTAAAATAACATAAAATTGATCAGAAATACAGTGTAGAAATTGTTAATGTTGTAAATGACTATTGTAGCTGGAAACAGCTGATTTTTTATGGAATATCTACATAGGCATACAGAGGCCCATTATCAGCAACCATCACTCCTGTGTTCCAATGACATGTTGTGTTAGCTAATCAAAGTTTATCGTTTTAAAAGGCTAATTGATCATTAGAAAAACGTTTTGCAATTATGTTAGCACAGCTGAAAAATGTTGTGCTGATTAAAGAAGTAATAAATCTGGCCTTCTTTAGACTTGTTGAGTATCTGGACCCCTACAAATCAGGTGGGCTAGACAATCTAGACCCTCTCTTTCTAAAATGATCTGCTGCAATTGTTGCAACCCCTATTACTAGCCTGTTCAACCTCTCTTTTGTATCGTTTGAGATCCTCTTCAAAGGGGGAGACACTCTAGACCCAAACTGTTACAGACCTATGTCTATCCTGCCCTGCCTTTCTAAGGTCTTCGAAAGCCAAGTTAACAAACAGATCACCAATCATTTAGAATCCCACCGTACCTTCTCCGCAATGCAATCTGGTTTCCGAGCTGGTTATGGGTGCACCTCAGCCACGCTCAAGGTCATAAACAATATCATAATCGCCATCGACAAAAGACAATACTGTGCAGCCGTATTCATCGGCCTAGCCAAAGCTTTCGACTCTGTCAATCACCGCATTCTTATCGGCAGAGTCAACAGCCTTGGTTTCTCAAATGACTGCCTTGCATGGTTCACCAACTACTTCTCAGATAGAGTTCAGTGTGTCAAATCGGAGGGCCTGTTGTCCAGACCTCTGGCAGTCTCTATGGGGGTGCCACAGGGTTCAATTCTCAGGCCGACTCTTTTCTCTGTATACTGTACATCAATGATGTCGCTCTTGCGGCTGGTGATTCTCTGATCCACCTCCACGCAGACGACACCATTCTGTATACTTCTGGCCCTTCTTTGGACACTGTGTTAACTAACCTCCAGACGAGCTTCAATGCCATACAACTCTCCTTCCTTGGCCTCCAACTGCTCTTAAATGTAAGTAAAACTAAATGCATGCTTTCCAACCGATCGCTGCCCGCACCTGCCCGCCCACCCGCCTAGCATCACTACTCTGGACGGTTCTGACTTAGAATATGTGGACATCTACAAATACCTAGGTGTCTGGTTAGACTGTAAACCCTCCTTCCAGACTCATATTAAGCATCTCCAATCCAAAATTAAATCTAGAATCGGCTTCCTATTTCACAACAAAGCATCCTACACTCATCCTGCCAAACATACCCTCGTAAAACTGATTTTCCTACCGATCCTTGACTTCGGCGATGTCATTTACAAAATAGCCTCCAACACTCTACTCAGCAAATTGGATGCAGTCTATCACAGTGCACTCCGTTTTGTCACCAAAGCCCCATATACTACCCACCACGACGACCTGTATATTCTCTCGTTGGCTGGCCCTCGCTTCATATTCGTCGCCAAACCCACTGACTCCAGGTCATCTACAAGTCTCTGCTAGGTAAAGCTCCGCCTTATCTCAGCTCACTGGTCACCATAGCAGCACCCACCCGTAGCACGTGCTCCTGCAAGTATATTTCACTGGTCACCCCCAAAGCCAATTCCTCCTTTGGCCACCTTTCCTTCCAGTTTTCTGCTGCCAATGGCTGGAATGAATTGCAAAAATCACTG
Organism: Salmo trutta; assembly: GCF_901001165.1. Taxonomy (NCBI): domain Eukaryota; kingdom Metazoa; phylum Chordata; class Actinopteri; order Salmoniformes; family Salmonidae; genus Salmo; species Salmo trutta. Next base: position 24,807,596 of record NC_042968.1, read on the forward strand.
AAGCTGGAGACTCATATCTCCCTCACTAACTTTAAGCATCAGTGTCAGAGCAGCTTACAGATCATTGCACCTGTACATAGCCCATCTGTAAATAGCTCATCCAACTACCTCATCCCCATATTGTTATTTATTGTTTTATTATATTTAAAAATATATGTTTTGCTCCTTTGCACCCCAGTATCTCTACTTGCACATTCATCTTCTGCACATCTATCACTCCAGTACTTATTTGCGAAATTGTAATTATTTCGCCACTACGGCCTATTTATTGCCTTACCTCCCTAATCTTACTTCATTTGCACACACTGTATATATACTTTTTTATTATGTTATTGACTGTATGTTTGTTTATTCCATGTGTAACTCTGTGTTGTTGTTTGTGTCACACTGCTTTGCTTTATCTTGGCCAGGTCGCAGTTGTAAATGAGAACTTGTTCTCAACTGGCTTACCTGGTTTAATAAAGGTGAAATAAATAAATAAATACAATCTGGAACATCAGCATTTGTGCATTCGATTAGAGGCTCAAAATGGCTAGAAACAAAGAACTTTCTTCTGAAACTCATCAGTCTATTCCTGTTCTGAGAAATGAAGGATATTCAATGCAAGGAATTGCCAAGAAACGGAAGATCTCGTACAACGCTGTGTACTACTCCCTTCACAGATCAGCACAAACTGGCTCTGACCAGAATAGAAAGAGAAGTGGGAGGCCCCGGTGCACAACTGAGCAAGAGGACAAGTACATTAGAGTGGAGTCGCCTCCTCACTGTTGACGTTGAGACTGGTGTTTTGCGGGGTACTATTTAATGAACCTGCCAGTTGAGAACTTGTGAGGCATCTGTTTCTCAAACTAGACTCTCTAATGTACTTGTCATCTTGCTCAGTTGTGCACCGGGGCCTCCCACTCCTCTTTCTATTCTGGTTAGAACCAGTTTGTGCTGTTCTGTGAAGGGAGAAGTACACAGCGTTGTACGAGATGTTCAGTTTCTTGGCAATTTTTCGCATGGAATAGCCTTAATTTCTCAGAACAAGAATAGACTGACGAGTTGCAGAAGTTTCTAGCCAATTTGAGCCTGTAATCGAACGCACAAATGCTGATGCTCCAGATACTCAACTAGTCAATGAAGGCCAGTTTTATTGCTTCTTTAATCAGAACAACAGTTTTCAGCTGTGCTAACATAATTGCAAAAGGGTTTTCTAATGATCAATTAGCCTTTTAAAATGATAAACTTGGATTAGCTTACACAACATGCCATTGGAACACAGGAGTGATGATTGCTGATAATGGGCCTCTGTACGCCCATGTAGATATTCCATAGAAAATCACTTGTTTTCAGCTACAATACTAATTTACAACATTAACAATGTCTACACTGTATTTTGGATAAATTTGATGTTATTTTAATGGCCAAAAAATGAGCTTTTCTTTCAAAAATAAGGACATTTCTAAGTGACCCCAAACTTTTGAATGGTAGTGTATCTGAAAAGAGATTGTTGATAAGATTAGCTTTAATTGGACAGAATGTTTTGTGGAGAAAAACTGTGTCCTCAGTCAGTGGAACACAAGGATGACCTCTTTACGAAACTTCAAACAGAGGTGTCTCTCAATGGATGAGAATCACTTAGAATTATGGATATTTTTCAAAGAAAAACATTCATTTAACTGTTTAATTTCTCCATATCTGCTTTGATTTGATGCTTAGTGCCTCCTTAAAAAGCTTCTATGAATAGCTGATGTGATTATAGACTTTGTAGGGGAATTGAGGTCCTTTACATCCCATACAATGTAGAAAATGTCTCGTCTCACACCAAACAATGGGCACGTTATGCAAGCAGAATCGAGCAGTTAGGTACCTCACATTTACCTCTTAAAACAGGACACTACATTCAGAGAACCGGGAGAACCGGGGCCATTCAGGTAGAAAAGGCCAACTGTGACAACTTGGAATATTGTGCCGCGTTCGTGCTGATGTACATTCTCCAGAAACATTCTTGGCCCTGCTGAGGAGAGACATGATTTTCTTACTGTAGTTGTGCTATGGACACTGCCCCCGATACCCATAAGTAAGCAATACCACTACCCTGAACACATTGACAGTGTGGCAGTTTTACAGTCTCCATTAATATGGCCTCTTTCCCCATATCTCTTTCTGTTTCTCTCTCTCTCCCTCTTTTTTTTCTTTCCCTCACTCTCCAGCCCCCTATACCTCTACAATCTACTCCTGACATACTCTCGGCGTGAGCCAAGCCTTTCAATTTAGATTTCAATTATCATGTTAGTTTTGTGATTAGACTTCTGTCCTCCAGGAATCAGACCTCTCTGCTCCTCTCTCTTCCCCTGCAATCAGATCCCATCTGATGATTGGCGCCTATAATTACAGAAGTTATTGAATATGCAGATCACTGCTTACTCTTGGTGGGCTGTTCATAATGCATTAACTCTAACTGTATGAAACAAGGGTCCCCGGTAAAGAGCCACTTCAGTAATGAGAGAGGCCCTGTGTATGCCATTAGTCAGGGATAATAGCCTTTAGTATTTATTTATTTACCTTTATTTAGCTAGGCAAGTCAGTTAAGAACAAATTCTTATTTTCAATGACGGCCTAGGAACAGTTCAGGGGCAGAACAACAGATTTGTACCTTGTCAGCTCGGGGATTTGAACTTGCAACCTTTCGGTTACTAGTCCAACGCTGTGTGTGCGCGTGTACGTACGCACCGGCCTGATGCCATAGAGGCTGCAGCTGTTGGTCCCAGTTCTAACCAGCCAGGGCTAGCCTGCTGCACTTCACTGTGGAGGCAGTGGGCACAGCACAGCCAGGGCTCCCACTATCCCACAGCATGGAGCTCTATCTACTGGCCAGCCTCGTCTACACACAGACACACACAGGCAGGGTGTTTATGAATCATTCAACATGAGGTATTTCCCCACAGACTGGCAGGCCCACGGTCTTACTGTATGTGACTACCATGGTCTCACGCCCTGTCCTGCCATGATGCAATCCCCCAGTGGCTCTGAGTGGAAGAGAGGAGAGGAGAGACAGCTACTTCACAGGGCCTGACTGACTGCCACATCAGAAAGGGGAAGTGGGACATTTTGACAGATTCAGAGAAAGCTTTTAGAGATGTCTCCTCTCCAGACCCTCTGCTGTGTGGAGTTATTGACAGAGGTACAGATGGGCCTCTAAGCCACAGCACATGATCTCTCCCTCACTTCCAGAATTTAATCTTCTCCTGACGTTCTTAGATGTTCAATTTTGTAGTGTGGTTCATTTCATGATACGCATTACACAGGTAGTCAGAGACAGATCTAGCGAGACACTCTGTTCCATGCCAAGTCTAGTTAAGTGATGGGCAAAACATGAGTCTACCTTATTCATTATTCAGGAGTTAGCTAACTTTCTCCTTGCTTTGACGTTCATTTGTTTTTCACATTAAGCCTGAGGCAAAGCCGTTCTGATTTAGTGTTTGGCTCCTGTTGTGTTTAATTCAGGAACACCATTCCTAAAAAACACAGCCCACCTTTATTTTTAGCTTGTGAGCTGTACCTGCCATTTATAGCCGGCTGTCCCGTTCTTAGAGTGACTGGCTGACTAGCTGGCTGGCTGGCTGGCTGGCTGACTGACTGGCTGACTGGCTGACTGATACTTTTCTGATGTCTTACATGGGATTTGTACATTACACTGCAGGAACCTGGGGAGGCCCTCCCAAAGAACAAAGATAGACACACATCCTCGTGCACCACACATGCACACACACGCACACACGCACACACTCATATACACACACGCAGCCACACATACACTCCTCATACGCAGCATTTCTACACATTCAGCTATAGTTGTACACATAGTTACAGTAGCATATATATATTTAACTGCACAGCGTGAAGGCAAAATGTGCATTTATAATAGATGAATGCAGTGGACAGATCAGTGCGTCCGCTCCTATTCGTTGTGTCTGTACAAAGCAGTCCTGTAGTCTAGGACAGCCTATGTCTCCTGACATGCGTTGGCTCCTCACTCTCCTGCAGTTCTATTGGTTTAAATATTTACCCTGACATGGTCTCTCCGCTACACTCACTGTTGAGCTGACTGACACCCGGAGGACATTATGCTTTCATATCGCTCAATACAATGTGTTTTTCATCGTTTTAAAATGGCTGCACAATCCTGAATATTGCGAGACCGTACAGTACAGTACCTGGAGAGGTTATTTTCATGGCTTTGTTCAGCCTGAGAACAGACAACTGAATAGTTACTGAATACTAACTGAATAGTTATTAATGCTTTTACATATTAGAAATATCTAAATGTCTCATTTTGTGATAAGACACATTTCCTAGTCACAGGACATTTTTTTTTATTTTGTATAATCTGTGGAACGACCCACTGATTTCAAATTAATATAATCTATCCTTTTATGTAAATAATTCTGTTGTTCTCTTTAAAAATATTTTCATATTGTACCCATAATATTTCTATTTTGTTTTTAAGAAGAGACGACACAAACTAAGCCATCAGTCCAGCTCCGGTATAGAGATCATTGATGAGCTCTAATAATGTATTCCAGTCCTCCTCATTGATGAGCTCTAATAATGTATTCCAGTCCTCCTCATTGATGAGCTCTAATAATGTATTCCAGTCCTCCTCATTGATGAGCTCTAATAATGTATTCCAGTCCTCGTCATTGATGAGCTCTAATAATGTATTCCAGTCCTCCTCATTGATGAGCTCTAATAATGTATTCCAGTCCTCCTCATTGATGAGCTCTAATAATGTATTCCAGTCCTCCTCATTTGTCTGTTTGTGGCCTGCAGGCTAGCTTATTACTACTGTCATAAACCTGGGAGGAACTCAGTGTACTCAAACACACACACACACACACACACACACACACACACACACACACACACACACACACACACACACACACACCACACGCACACCACACGCACACACACACACGCACACACACACACACACACACACACACACACACACACACACACACACACACACACACACACACACACACACACACACACACACACACACTAAACAGAGAGAGGAGCCAGCTCTTACCTCCCATACATACACACTGGCTTTTACTTTGGCATTGTGAAATCCAATCCATATTGAACCAGTGTGTCATGCAATTAATAATGCAGGATATTTACAGTGTAGAGATCAACTAAGATGCCAACAGTACTTTCTCTCTCTGAACATCAGTCACTTCAGCATTCTCTTAACACTGTCGATGTCTACTGGAATAGATAAAGAGAAATGCCCTTCTAATGTCTATTACTGCATTGACTCCAGTCATTGACCAATAGAGAGTCCGTAATGATCTCAGATTGAACTTGTGGTCCTGTCCAGTGTCCTGTCCAGTGTCCTGTCTACAGTACAGACAAAGAGAGAGGTGTGGTCAGAGGTCATGGCTGTGTCTGTATCTGTTTCTCTGTCATGGCTGACTGTGGTATTTAAGACTCAGAGACGGCTTTCGCACACGGACCTGTGGCCACTGTAGCCGGCTCCATGTATATTATTAGGTTAATAGGATTGTACATGTTTACACCAACTGTTATCTCAACGGGAGGTCAGAGAGGTGACTTACACTGGTGTAATGGGCTTACTGACGGGCTTAAATAGCATGGTAGTGGCCCACTAACACACACACACACATTCTCACAGTCACACCTATAGCTAGGCTGGAGTGACATGTCAGAGGAGAAACCGCTGTAGGGCGTGCGTTTGCAGCGTGGTGTGGACTGTGTTTTCACCTCTCTCCTAACCGGTATGTTGCGACAGACAGTCAACCTTTTCCAAGTCCCAGCTATTGTTTGCAGATTGGTTGCACACACCACAGGCTGTGAAAGACACATCTGCTACCTTGAGCCTAGTGAGAGAAGGACAGATAGAGGGCCGGGCGGAGGGTGGGGGAGGTGGGGGGCTGGCCGGGCGGAGGGTGGGGGAGGTGGGGGGCTGGCCGGGCGGAGGGTGGGGGAGGTGGGGGGCTGGCCGGGCGGAGGGTGGGGGAGGTGGGGGGCTGGCCCGGGCGGAGGGTGGGGGAGGTGGGGGGCTGGCCCGGGCGGAGGGTGGGGGAGGTGGGGGGCTGGCCGGGCGGAGGGTGGGGGAGGTGGGGGGCTGGCCGGGCGGAGGGTGGGGGAGGTGGGGGGCTGGCGGCTCGTTATCCTCTCTTACAGCTCAGCTACAATCACTATCCACTATTTGTCCGGCCTTCACCAGTTATTTGCCTTTTTCTGTTTTCTGCTTATTTAAGTCTATTTGAGTCAGATAGAGACAGTATTTCCAAAGACCACGGCCCTGTCTTCTGTTTTTGTTTGTTGCATAATTTACTTTTACTGTCTCCCTCTCTCTCTCTGTGTGTTTTAGGATGTTGACTTTTCAGTTGATTTTGTCCCCCAGCTTTCCGTTTTCAGTAGCTAGTCTTTTAAACGTTTGTTTGTAAGAGATATAGCAATACAAGACTAACATTTCCCTGTTAACTGCCATGGCACAGCTAGACACACCAGAATGCTATTTTAATGATGTTTAAAAAATAAATGAAGTGTTGTTAGGAACTGCAGCTTTGTGTCTATATGTGATGTCGGTCACAGTAGGGATTGTTGTTCGGTAATAAAGCAGTGTAAATTTGTGATATGTTGAGTCAGTCTTTCAGACAACCCCCTTCAGACTTTAAAACCCCAGCTATAAAACCAGATTTGTTTCTATGTTTTTGATTGATTCACTGATTGAGATGTAAAGGGTGGTCATGAACGTGCTGGGACAAAGGGCCTCTTTGTGCGGAGCGGGGCCGTCTGAAATGGAGGAGTAGTTTGAGATGACCAGATGATTTCCTACTGGTCCAGTGAGTGAGCCCCACCACAGTGTAGCGAGTCTGAGGCTGAGCCGGGCTGCGCTGAGCGTAATGAATGTGGTAGCAGGGAACCACAACAGAGCCAGGCAGAGGCTGCCTGAGAGGCTGCCTGGGAACCAGAGGGACGTGGCCACCGGCCAGACACAGACACAAACCCCTGGCTCACACTTGTGGTTTTTTAAGAAAGCAATTTAGTTAATGATTTCATTCTGAAAGCCTGTCATGATGCATGCATGGTCTGCGTCTGCCAGGAAAGAAGAGAAACCTCTCCCACCAAGGTGTTAGTCAACATGACTGCCTCTGACTACCAGAAACTACCAGAGGCCTGGGGCTGTGATGGAGATAGTGAGAGGGGAAATAAAGGCTGCATTTCCCCATCAAAACATACTCACTGCTGACCAGGCAGAAAGAAGTCTTATTTTCTGTTTTTGTAGGTAATAGATTACAGTGAGTTTATCATTTGCGGTGATATTTATATTTCGACAGAGGCCTACCATGTCTTTTTATTTGGCATCTTGACAAATAGATGAATGCAGTGTGAGTTTGAGCGTAGTATCAGTGGTCAGACACATGGTTAACAGCCCACTGGTGAGACATTTTCTGTATCAGTCAGCGGCTAATCCTGTACAGAGCCTGTTCTCTCAGACTGCATATACTGCACATATTTCTCTTCAACCATGTCTGTCAGCTCCCTGATTTTATTAGACTGTGTTTCCCATTCAGTTATAGTGGTTTTCTCCGTGCCGCTCTGTGAGTGAAGCATTGCTAAAACAGGGGCTGTACATGTCTTCTGTGAACCAAATTCTTGGGCAATTACTCAGATCAATGGCAGGTGGTTCTGGTTTGGCTCCTCAGATCTCGTTTCTCCTTGCAGCCTCTTTTTCTCTGTATGGGCTGTCAGTCAGCAGGATAACTTTTAACCACCTCCAAACAGAGCCGGCTGCCAAGCATTCGTTTAGTTCACTTTGATTCGGCCCTCCCGTCCGACCTGTCACAGCGTTACACACTGTTGACCATGCTTTCTATTCAACAAGGGCAAATGAATTGGTTTCAGTGGTTTAAATCGGCAATCAATGTCAGTTTCCCAACATAATAAGGCTTAATCATAAATCTGTGAGGTGTGGCCTGCCTGACCTCTATTCATCAGTTCCTTCTACATGGTCTCATCTGGGTGGAGCAAATGAACTACCCCTGTTTTGATTTTCCGATTGACGTGTCACATGAAACGTTGCCACTCTCAGAATATGGCCCTTTCCCTCCCTCCATAGCTCCCTCCCTCCCTCCCTCCCTTTATCCCAGGCATCACTTTCTCACCCCCCCTCAGTCCCTCAGAGAACATACAAGGCAATAAGATAGAGAAAAACGTCCAGTGACAAAGGTGGACACATTTGTGTGCCTTGTTTGCGCGCCCAATGAATTCTTTCAATTCATGAGTGAGTGAGAGAAAGACAGAGAAAGAAAGAATGAAAGAAAACAAATCCCCAAAGAATTAGGGGTGGGACTAACTGTAACTAATGAGCTGTTGTCCAGCCAATCCCTAGAATAGAGCCGCTTAATCAAAGCAGCGTTGTAGGTAATTTCCTTATCCCCCCCCCCTGCAGAAATCCATTTATGAGATGAGAATGAAAGAGAACAAAACTGCTATTCTATTCATTAGACGTTGTACATTTTCCAATTTGAGTGACCAGCGCTGGCGAAGCGTCCTATTTTTGGAAAATAAAGAATCAGGATAGTTGCGGAGAAAGCAGGCCACTGTGTGCCGACATTCCAGATGTCCAAACGGCAGTTGTACCAACCAAACTTTTCTGGGCAATGGCTGCCAATGATGACCTCATAAGGAGCAGGCCAAAGACTGAGGCCCACAGTTCTCCTGCCATGCAGAAGAAAACCCCCCCCCCCCACTTTCATAATCCATTCTGTGTCTCCAGTGTCCCTCTCTTCTTCTGTCCCCCTGCAACATTACTCCTTCATAATTAGCCATTGTTCCTGCTCTTTTGGCGCGGCTCTCTGCATTTTTTCAGGGGCCCTTTTTCTCTCCTCCCCCTCTGTCCCCTATATACTCATTGTGTATCTCTAGGAAACTTGTGATGCCTGGCAGCCCCAGTCCTACTTGTTTGGCACCCCCAGCCCTCTCCACAGCTCTCTGCACTGTGGACTGTGGGAGATGTTACACTTGGTTTGTTCAATCTGAACTCTTTGCTCTAAACTCTCAAGTGCATAGAAGTTATCTTTATAAATGACAGAAAGGACCTGGCCTGAATGGCGCTTTGTTGACTGTTTTCCTAAAAGGGCCCCCCACTATATTTCATCTGTCAGTCGCTTTTCTTTACCCCAACAATGCTTGATTGTTTCCATGAAAACTTCAGGTTCCACAGACAGGAGAATTCTGTATTATTATGTTCCTGCCAAATTCCGATCTCTGTTTTCCTTCCCCTGCACTCACAAAGGGCTCATAACTTACTGTCAACTGGGAGGGGAGCCACAAAGCTCCACTGTTGCTCAGCGAATAGCCTGTGTTGGTTGATGGCTTGACTGGCTGTAAAGTTTGCTTAACTGCAGTGGCAGTGACAGAAGGCACTTTGGGAACTTCATCCCCCAGAAGGCCCAGACCTCTACACGTTCAGCGAGAGAGAGAGCAGGGGAGTGTAAGAGAGAGAGAGACAGAGAAAGAGAGAGAAGGAAAAAACAAGTAGCTTCTCTTGCCTCTCAATCTCTTTAGCTCCAGACTGTTGCCTGGACGAGAGAGTGGTAGTGCTGAGGTGGTGCAGTAGTTCTGGTGCTGTTCTTTATTGTGGGTGCTGCTCCTATGTGTGCTGCTCCTGGCTGTCCTATTGTTCTGTCCTTTAGTTCTGTCCTCTACTTCTCCTTGTGGATGCCATCTGAGACAGAGTACTGTGGAACAGACAGGAAAAGGACTGCACTGGACGCTTGGCCTGTCAGCGAGTGTTCGTGAGTGTGTGTGGTTGTGCATGTGAGTGTGTGTGTGTGTGTGAGAGAGAGTGTGTGTGTGTGTGTGAGAGAGAGTGTGTGTGTCTGTGTGTGAGAGAGAGAGAGTGTGAGTACCCTTCTGGCTCCTGGTGAACTGAGGAGGTGTTATGCCATCCAGCGTTGAAGTTGTCTCTCTTGGATCGGGAGAAGGAGGACCAATGGCGGAGGGGGCCATCGGTGGAGACGAGCGGCTCAGTTTGTAAGTGTGTGCTCCTCGACCCTCACTGGGTAGACAGACAGACAGAGCCACTTCAGTGCTCTCACACCTGCATCAGCCTCTGTTGTCAGGCTCTGCCTAGCAGCTAGCAAGGGGGGGCAGGACACCAACCAGGCTGTCTAACTAATCCAACTGCACAAGTGTTTAAAGTGAGACGGAAGACGGCTCCTCCAACATGATATTATTGCAAATAATTTACTGTGCAAAGTAATTATGGATGCTGTGCTCTATATCTAAAGTGTGCACTTGAGGAGGCTTGCTTAATTTGCTCTGGGTGGCTGTCTTTTTGAGTGTGGGTTTTAGACGGAGTAACTACGGTGGTTTCTAATAGAGAAAGCATCAGGAGAGTGAGTGAAGTGGGGATGATGTGCTTGTGTAATTGAGTTGACTTTTTGAAGGGGGGAAGGTCAACATTTATAGAGGAACAACTCTCTCCAGCTACGTTGTTAAGGTGTATGTATTTCCCCAGCCATTTGCAATATTTTTATATCATTACCCATAATTACTTTGTCCACTTGAATTTTTCTCCTTGGATTACATTTTTATATTATTGTCTGAAATAGAAATCGTGGAAGTGAAATGTTCATTTTAACTTTTAATTTGAACATCTATATATTTTTTTTTTCTCGACAAAAAGCTATAGTGTCTAGCAGAGCCATTTGTTTGTAGAATCCATAAAATCTAAATAATATAAAATAAATCTTATTATCATAAATAAACTGTGAAATAGACTTCAAAAAGAATATGAGTTCACATCTCATCATCCTCATACAGTAGATGAGTTTATGTTCAAATATTGTAGCCATTTTAGAATGTAGGAAGTAAGGAGTTCCTCTCCATCGATTTTTCATTTACTGGGTCTCGTAGGTAGTGTTAGCTGCTGTGGAATGTGTTTGTGTGTGTGTGTGTGTGCACGCTTTATATAGAGAGTGAAGGAGAGCGGTAGAAGCTGAATCATTATTATATGTTTATGTATGGGGTGCCAGGTTCATCTAAAACACAGTCACAATGGAAGGCGATGATTTAATTGTGCTAAACGGCAGTGAGTGTGTCAGTAATTTTCCAGCTGGGAGCTGTCAGGTAGCAACATGTTATTATGCCAGGGGAAGACCCTGTCGATCCCTGCTATGTCACCTGGGACAACAGTGGGGGAAATAGGAGGTTACAAAGACCTCTAGAGGAAGACAGAAAAATATCTCTCTACACACTTTTGTAAAATCAAAATACTTTACAGTTCCACCTTTGTGGAAAATTCACTTTTGAATGTATTTGTTATATTTTCCCTTTGTACTTTGTACAGCCAATCTCAGGCTCATCTACAGTATCTGTAATAGATAGACAATATTGAATGTCTATTGAAAGGAAATTCAAGATATTTTCAAATGTAAAGAAATATAGCCTTCAGTCCTCAAATGAGTTACATTTTTTTTTTTTTTTTAAATGTATTGTAGATTGCTTAAACTAAATTGAATACTAGAACTTATATAAACTCTTTCTCTCTCCCACTATGTGGGTGAGCCCTGACTTGTGCTCTGGAGTAAAGCCTGTATCTTCTTTGTGTAGACGGTGTTGCTCTGACCATGTTCTCACTGTGCCTTCACCAGCATGGTGTGTAATGCATTTACTCCCCTACAATGATATTTCATTAGGTGCACCAAATGGTTCTTGTGCTGGCCTGTGATAACTGCTCGTATTTGCATTTTTTTGTTTTCCATTGTTAGTATGGTGTAATGTTAATATTTGACCTAATATCTTTGTTCCAGTCGATGTTGTCTAAAGACATCATGCTTTTTAGATGTTCACCCAAATTTCAGTTTCTGTTGAAATGCCTTTGTTTTCAAATAACTTTAGATTTTTCTTTAGAGAAAGTCAAAAGATTCCATTAAGGAATATTTCCCCAAATAATTTTCATTTATACCTTTTATTTTCTGCATTTTGGTGTGTGTGTGTGTGTGTGTGTGTGTGTGTATACCTGCACATCGTTACCCATGGAAACTTGAAGCTCGGTCATAAAGCAGCTTTTTGCCATATCCAGCTTTCCCATCGTTATGTCTTCAAACAATGGCCCTCTTGTTTTAACGACTTATTTGATTATTTCTCCCTCCCAAAATTGGGTGGTGGTGTCTGAGGGTAAGAGCGCTAATATTTTTCTGCTGAAGTGACCTGTGATTAAGGCTGGGAGAAGAGGGAAGAGGCGTGGGGGCTGTGTGGCGCGAGGTAGGCGATGGGGGAGGGACAGGGGCGAAGGAGGGGGGCTGGTGTGGAGTTACTTATCACCATTGTCTATAAAAGGTCAGCAGTGTGAAAGAGCAGCGACAGCGGGCTGAAAGTCAGAGCTTGTTACGATAGAGGAGGAAATGCGATAGCCACAGACACACAGCCCAGTCATAAGACCTGGGGTCCTCTAATGCTAACCAATTAAACAGAGGTTGTCGCGTGATGAAACATTATCAGTGGCAACAATTCATGACTCAAAGCATTCCAGGCCATATGAGCCTTCACTCCTAATCCTTTAGATGTAGGCATTATTGTCAGCTATACAGTTGAAGTCGGAAGTTTACATACACCTTAGCCAAATACATTTAAACTCAGTTTTAGACAATTCCTAACATTTAATCCTAGTAAAAATTCCCTGTCTTAGGTCAGTTAGGATCACCACTTTATTTTAAGAATGTGAAATGTCAGAATAATAGTAGAGAGAATTATTTATTTCAGCTTTTATTTCTTTCATCACATTCCCAGTGGGTCAAAAGTTTACATACACTCAAATAGTATTTGGTAGCATTGCCTTTAAATTGTTAACTTGGATCAAACGTTTCGGGTAGCCTTCCACAAGCTTCCCAACATAAGTTGGGTGAATTTTGGCCCATTCCTCCTGACAGAGCTGGTGTAACTGAGTCAGGTTTGTAGGCCTCCTTGCTCGCACACGCTTTTTCAGTTCTGCCCACAAATGTTCTATAGGATTGAGGTCAGGGCTTTGTGATGGCCACTCCAATACCTTGACTTTGTTGTCCTTCAGCCATTTTGCCACAACTTTGGTATGCTTGGGGTCATTGTCCATTTGGAAGACCCATTTGCGTCCAAGCTTTAACTTCCTGACTGATATCTTGAGATGTTGCTTCAATATATTCACATAATTTTCCTGCCTCATGATGCCATCTATTTTGTGAAGTGCAGCAGTCCCTCCTGCAGCAAAGCACCCCCACAACATGATACTGCCACCCCCGTGCTTCACGGTTGGGATGGTGTTCTTCGGCTTGCAAGCCTCCCCCTTTTTCTTCCAAAAATAACGATGGTCATTATGGCCAAACAGTTTTATTTTTGTTTCATCAGACCAGAGGACATTTCTCCAAAAAGTACAATCTTTTTCCCCATGTGCAGCTGCAAACCGTAGTCTGGCTTTTTTATGGCGGTGTTTGAGCAGTGGCTTCTTCCTTGCTAAGCGGCCTTTCAGGTTATGTCGATATAGGACTCGTTTTACTGTGGATATAGATACTTTTGTACCTGTTTCCTCCAGCATCTTCACAAGGTCCTTTGCTGTTGTTCTGGGATTGATTTGCACTTTTCACACCAAAGTACGTTCATCTCTAGGAGACAGAACACGTCTCCTTCCTGAGCGGTATGACGGCTGTGTGGTCCCATGGTGTTTATACTTGCGTATTATTGTTTGTACAGATGAACGTGGTACCTTCAGGCATTTGGAAATTGCTCCCAAGGATGAACCAGACTTGTGGAGGTCTACAATTCTTTTTCTGAAGTCTTGGCTGATTTCTTTTGATTTTCCCATGATGTCAAGCAAAGAGGCACTGGGTTTGAAGGTAGGCCTTGAAATACATCCACAGGTACACCTCCAATTGACTCAAATGATGTAAATTAGCCTATCAGAAGCTTCTAAAGCCATGACATAATTTTCTGGAATTTTCTAAGCTGTTTAAAGGCACAGTCAACTTAGTGTATGTAAAGTTCTGACCCACTGGAATTGTGATACAGTGAGTTATAAGTGAAACAATTGTAAACAATTGTTGGAAAAATGACTTGTGTCATGCACAAAGTAGATGTCCTAACTGACTTGCCAAAACTATAGTTTGTTAACAAGAAATTTGTGGAGTGGTTGAAAAACGAGTTTTAATGACTCCAACCTAAGTGTATGTAAACTTCCGACTTCAACTGTATATAGGCCTTTTTCCTCTTTCTTTCCTCTGCAAAGTCCCTGGGCCTTTGTCTGGGAGAAGGCAGGCAACATGTCATGCTCTTATTGATTCGTTTGGTTTGTTAGCTGTCCATTCTTATTGTGTAATCAAGCATGAGGGGAGACGGCTTGTCAAGAATTCACGCCAGAGAGGCTTCTTCAGTTTGCCATATTCTCACTGCTCAATGTACACAAAGGCACATATTGGGCTTCATTACTAGAGAAACACATAACATTATTGATAAGAGTAAAGGAATAGCAGCAGTGCAGAATGCAGTGTAGTTAGAATGCAATGTATAAACGGGTTGTTTTGTTGAGCATTTTTTATGTGTCTCACCAGAGCCTTGGATACTCTGTTATTCAATGTTTCACAATCACCACTGTCGACCTGGACCCCAGCTTCTCTCCTACTCTATAAAACACCTTATGTTTTATTGTTTAATTCAAACAATTCTGGAATCAAACACTCACGGTGTGTACCATTATATCCCAGCATAGGCTTTGGGGACTATATAATGTACATATTGTTGCCCTCTGACATTTTCTGAGACTTATTGCAATATCCCTCCCTCTCTCTCCCTTCAATAATGAGAGCTGGTATTGTATAGGGCCTCTGAGAGATTGGGGGGTGGGGCACCCTTGCTCTGTGCTCTCTTTAGCTGAGCGCAGCCCTCCCAGCTCTGCTAATAAATTATTAACCCACTGACAAATACTGTTACGGAGCCTGCCGCAGATCTGTTGCATTTTCTAACAAGATTGCTGTAGACACATGTTACAGGAGGATGGAGTCAGCCCTGTTCACTCTGTCTCTCTCACGCCTCAGCAGCTTGACTGATGACTGGAGACCGGGGTAAAAGTGCCTGAGAGACTGAATATTTTAGTGGTAAAATAATACCACTTGATTTACTGTGTCATACAAAAGAAGTGCTTTGTTTCACTCTCGCACTCCATTGAAGACAGGAGCTTGTTGTGCTGGAGGCCCGGGCTTTTTGGATGCATGAATAAAAAATGTGGTGGAATCTCCTAACTCGACCCCTCCCCCCTTCTCCAACCTCTCTCCACCCCCATCTTCCTCACAGCACACCATCACTCTCAACAGGCAAGTTCTGAACTTTGCTCTGAATTTAGATTTTCAATTAACACTCAATTTTGAGACCATTTTCTATTTGATATAATTACAGGAAACAATTTATTGTCTGATTAAAATTGAGAGCTGGGTCTCTCTAGAGAAAACAGAAGACAACACAGGCCGGTCTGAGAGAGAGTGAGGCTCCTTCCTCCCAGCACTACGGTACCTGACAGACTGGCCCTGTTGACACAGCTGCTGGGGCCTGGGTGATTAACGTGGCCTGCCATTTTCCCATTTTCACCCTAACCACCACCAAAAATACTGATCTATAACTACGTGTGTGTGTGTGTGTGTGTGTGTGTGTGTGTGTGTGTGTGTGTGTGTGTGTGTGTGTGTGTGTGTGTGTGTGTGTGTGTGTGTGTGTGTGTGTGTGTGTGTGTGTGTGTCTGCCTGTAAGATTTGGATGTCCTAATACGTATATGTGTTTCAACACTCTTTATTGTAATGCCTTGTGAAATACAGTAATGTGCTGGCTCTGAACTCAGTTAATGAATTGTATTTAACAACTCACATTGAGAGTGCTAGTCTGCTCTGCTGTTCAGCGCTGTGTGTAAAAGGATGGCACGCCTTTAAATGAACTAGCCATCCTTTAGTGGAACTGAGGCTGCTGAGCGCTGGCGGGCCTAACAGCGGCATGCGATGTGCACAATCCTCACGTACGGGGAGTGTGGAAGCACCTAGACTCTTGATCAGATTATTCTAACACCAAACTGTGTGTTAATCTCTCCCTGTGTCAAGTTTGTTTTGAGCCCTCTGTGAACCCCATGCCATTACTTTGGCAGAGTCTGGTGAGGTACGGTGGAGTTGGCTGAGGTGTGGGTTAGCTAATTCCATAACCTCGCCTTCCTCTCCTCTGTCTGTCTGTCTGTCTCATGGTCCTCCCAGCAGGCAGCACAACGACACGATCACACCACAGCCTTTGACCTAGAATACCCACCTCTCTGTCTCCTTCCTCCAGCCCAGAGCCTAGCTAATGGGGCGGCTAAACCGCCGTCACAGTGACCCTGCGGAAGAGAGGAGAATGGGCCAGATTTCTCACACCCTGAGCTCCCCTCCCTGTCTCTCCCTGTCTTCCCCTGCCCATCCCTGCCTTTCCCTGGCATAGAAGATGCTACAGCAGAGATGAGACCTAGACTTGAGGCTCGCATGCTGTTTTCATTGTCAAATACCTAGCAGCTTAGCTAGAGGCAGATCAGGGGCATGGGGAAAAGAAAGTTAACAGTAAATATGGACTGGCTCCTTTTCCCCACTTCAGATCAGTAGGAATGCCATATTATTATCTTATTAATACCAATCACATAATTAGATTTTCTGGCACAGTATTCATTTCAGTCATTGTAGGTCACAGCATGAGGGTGGCATTATTGTAAGAAAAGGCAAAATTAGCTGTAAGATTCTAGGAGGGGAAATGTTAAGCTACATAAAACAATTCAACACTGTTTAAATTGGTATTAACATTTGTTTTCTTTGCACCTGATATGTCAAGTGCACTCTTCACTGTAATATTCATGAAAGCGTGTGACAGATTTGTAAATTCTGTCTTCCACTGCCAGGATCTGATTTCCAAGCTGCTTAAGTAGGATTTATTGGCCTGGAGAAATAGTGTAGCACTGAAAAGTTAATCGTTTGCTAATTTGGAGAGTGGAAGTAAAAAGGAAGCAGCTTGGGGTTGGTGTTGTGTTTGGTGGCAGGATCGTTCTGTCAACTGTTCAATTCAATCAATTAAGGCTCTTCTGTTAATTAAGAAGAGGACAAGCACATTACTTTGACTCGTCATCTCCTTATAATTGTTTTTCATAATCAAACAAAAGTGGTTTAAGGCATTATCTGAATTTGGAGCGATAGAGAGTAGTGTTGTCATGTTTACCTTTATCTAGGGTCATTATTGACTGGGGCTTGACTGGGCCACTATCTGGGGCTGTGTTAGAGCTTCAATGAGAACGTGTTATGTGGTATAGTAACCCTCTTAGCAGCCTAATCATTGGCTGGGTGGAGGGAGGGAGGGAGGGAGGGTTGGGCCTGGCCCAGACACAGGCACCGCTCCAGCCTCATCTCCACCATTTACATTAAACAAAGGATTAGGAGAAGCCCCATGGCCTGCTCTCACACCTCCTCAGCAGGCCACATGACCATTGATAGGATTTCTCCAACTTTGACTCAGGTCCAACATTGTTTTTCAGGGCACCAACAGGTGTAGGTTGATGTGAGGATGGGGAAACATCCAGCATACCTGTCGTAAATACGTTTTGACATCGTCCCGGTGTCATAAAACTGTCTGAAGTTTAACTATGTGTCTTTGAAGTTTTCTGACGGTTGTCCTATTCTCTTTCTCTCTTCCACAGCAGAATAATGTCTTCCAAGCAAGCCACCTCTCCGTTTGCCTCCGTCGCCGATGGGGAGGAAGCCATGAGTCAGGACCACCTGTCCTGGGATAAGGAGGAGAGTGCCGAGGCCCACGGAATGCCCCAGCTGCCCCTGCACAGCCTGCTCCACAGCAAGGGCTCCATGGACGAACTGCA